>NC_137619.1:50002871-50312871 GCF_963280865.1 Gymnoscopelus braueri | reverse complement strand
TAGGGGTGTGTGTGTGTGTGTGTGTGTGTGTGTGTGTGTGTGTGTGTGTGTGTGTGTGTGTGTGTGTGTGTGTGTGTGTGTGTGTGTGTGTGTGTAGAGGGGAAAAAAAGAGCAGACCACGTGCGTAATTACGCACGGAAAACTCCGGCTTGATATCGTTTGACATTATAATAAATTATAAAATAAATTATAATAAATTCATGACAGATACACCGGAAAATATAAACTTGACTGATCATAGAAACATTAAAATTATAAGAATTCAAGTAAAATTTACAGAGATCTGGCCTGATGAAATCTCAACGCAAAATATGCCACAGGTCAGTGGCGGGTCTGTGGCGGGTTTTTGCGGGTCGTGGTGGTCAGTGGCTGTCAGTGGTGGGTCCGTGGTGGGGCGTGGCGGGTCCATGGCGGTCAGTGGCAGTCAGTGGCAGTCAGTGGCTGTCAGTGGCTGTCAGTGGCTGTCAGTGGCAGTCAGTGGCAGTCAGTGGCAGTCAGTTGCAGTCAGTGGCTGTCAGTGGCAGTCAGTGGCAGTCAGTGGCTGTCAGTGGCAGTCAGTGGCTTTCAGTGGCAGTCAGTGGCAATCAGTGGCAGTCAGTGGCAGTCAGTGGCAGTCAGCGGCAGTCAGCGGCAGTCAGTCAGTGGCAGTCAGTGGCAGTCAGCGGCAGTCAGCGGCAGTCAGCGGCAGTCAGCGGCAGTCAGTGGCTGTCAGTGGCTGTCAGTGGCAGTCAGTGGCAGTCAGTGGCATGGCACGGCGGAGGCGCGGCAGTGTCGGCAGTGTCCGCCGGCGCCGGTCCAGTGTCCACTGTTGTCTGAAAACGGCACTTTTCTGACCTCTGACCTCACTGGACGGTCCGCCACACTTTTTTGTACACCTCTCGGGCTTATCCGAGAGTGTGGCGTTGTAGGGGAGGTGTCCCCGCACGCGTGCGTATGTCAGAAGTGTCGGCAGTGTCCGCCGGCGCCGGTCCAGTGTCCACTGTTGTCTGAAAACTGCACTTTTCTGACCGTCCACCTCACTGGACGGTCCGCCACACTTTTTTTTACATCTCTCGGGCTTATCCGAGAGTGTGGTGTTGTAGGGGAGGTGTCCCCGCACACGTGCGTATGTCGGAAGTGTCGGCAGTGTCCGCCGGCGCCGGTCCAGTGTCCACCGTTGTCTGAAAACTGCACTTTTCTGACCTCTGACCTCACTGGACGGTCCGCCACACTTTTATTTACACCTCTCGGGCTTATCCGAGAGTGTGGCGTTGTAGGGGAGGTGTCCCCGCACGCGTGCGTATGTCAGAAGTGTCGGCAGTGTCCACCGGTGCCTGTCCAGTGTCCACTGTTGTCTGAAAACGGCACTTTTCTGACCTCTGACCTCACTGGACGGTCCGCCACACTTTTTTTTACATCTCTCGGGCTTATCCGAGAGTGTGGCGTTGTAGGGGAGGTGTCCCCGCACGCGTGCGTATGTCAGAAGTGTCGGCAGTGTCCGCCGGCGCCGGTCCAGTGTCCACCGTTGTCTGAAAACTGCACTTTTCTGACCTCTGACCTCACTGGACGGTCCGCCACACATTTCTTTACACCTCTCGGGCTTATCCGAGAGTCTGGCGTTGTAGGGGAGGTGTCCCCGCACGCGTGCGTATGTCAGAAGTGTCGGCAGTGTCCGCCGGCGCCTGTCCAGTGTCCACTGTTGTCTGAAAACGGCACTTTTCTGACCTCTGACCTCACTGGACGGTCCGCCACACTTTTATTTACAACTCTCGGGCTTATCCGAGAGTGTGACGTTGTAGGGGAGGTGTCCCCGCACTCGTGCGTATGTCAGAAGTGTCGGCAGTGTCCGCCGGCGCCTGTCCAGTGTCCACTGTTGTTGAAAACGGCACTTTTCTGACCTCTGACCTCACTGGACGGTCCGCCACACTTTTTTTTACACCTCTCGGGCTTATCCGAGAGTGTGGCGTTGTAGGGGAGGTGTCCCCGCACGCGTGCGTATGTCAGAAGTGTCGGCAGTGTCCGCCGGCGCCGGTCCAGTGTCCACTGTTGTCTGAAAACGGCACTTTTCTGACCTCTGACCTCACTGGACGGTCCGCCACACTTTTTTTTACACCTCTCGGGCTTATCCGAGAGTGTGGCGTTGTAGGGGAGGTGTCCCCGCACGCGTGCGTATGTCAGAAGTGTCGGCAGTGTCCGCCGGCGCCGGTCCAGTGTCCACTGTTGTCTGAAAACTGCACTTTTCTGACCGTCCACCTCACTGGACGGTCCGCCACACTTTTTTTTACATCTCTCGGGCTTATCCGAGAGTGTGGTGTTGTAGGGGAGGTGTCCCCGCACACGTGCGTATGTCGGAATTGTTGGCAGTGTCCGCCAGCGCCGGTCCAGTGTCCACCGTTGTCTGAAAACTGCACTTTTCTGACCTCTGACCTCACTGGACGGTCCGCCACACTTTTATTTACACCTCTCGGGCTTATCCGAGAGTGTGGCTTTGTAGGGGAGGTGTCCCCGCACGCGTGCGTATGTCAGAAGTGTCGGCAGTGTCCACCGGTGCCTGTCCAGTGTCCACTGTTGTCTGAAAACGGCACTTTTCTGACCTCTGACCTCACTGGACGGTCCGCCACACTTTTTTTTACATCTCTCGGGCTTATCCGAGAGTGTGGCGTTGTAGGGGAGGTGTCCCCGCACGCGTGCGTATGTCAGAAGTGTCGGCAGTGTCCGCCGGCGCCGGTCCAGTGTCCACCGTTGTCTGAAAACTGCACTTTTCTGACCTCTGACCTCACTGGACGGTCCGCCACACATTTCTTTACACCTCTCGGGCTTATCCGAGAGTCTGGCGTTGTAGGGGAGGTGTCCCCGCACGCGTGCGTATGTCAGAAGTGTCGGCAGTGTCCGCCGGCGCCTGTCCAGTGTCCACTGTTGTCTGAAAACGGCACTTTTCTGACCTCTGACCTCACTGGACGGTCCGCCACACTTTTTTTTACACCTCTCGGGCTTATCCGAGAGTGTGGCGTTGTAGGGGAGGTGTCCCCGCACGCGTGCGTATGTCAGAAGTGTCGGCAGTGTCCGCCGGCGCCGGTCCAGTGTCCACTGTTGTCTGAAAACGGCACTTTTCTGACCTCTGACCTCACTGGACGGTCCGCCACACTTTTTTTTACACCTCTCGGGCTTATCCGAGAGTGTGGCGTTGTAGGGGAGGTGTCCCCGCACGCGTGCGTATGTCAGAAGTGTCGGCAGTGTCCGCCGGCGCCGGTCCAGTGTCCACTGTTGTCTGAAAACGGCACTTTTCTGACCTCTGACCTCACTGGACTGTCCGCCACACTTTTTTTTACACCTCTCGGGCTTATCCGAGAGTTTGGCGTTGTAGGGGAGGTGTCCCCGCACGCGTGCGTATGTCAGAAGTGTCGGCAGTGTCCGCCGGCGCCGGTCCAGTGTCCACTGTTGTCTGAAAACTGCACTTTTCTGACCGTCCACCTCACTGGACGGTCCGCCACACTTTTTTTTACATCTCTCGGGCTTATCCGAGAGTGTGGCGTTGTAGGGGAGGTGTCCCCGCACGCGTGCGTATGTCGGAAGTGTCGGCAGTGTCCGCCGGCGCCGGTCCAGTGTCCACCGTTGTCTGAAAACTGCACTTTTCTGACCTCTGACCTCACTGGACGGTCCGCCACACTTTTTTTTACATCTCTCGGGCTTATCCGAGAGTGTGGCGTTGTAGGGGAGGTGTCCCCGCACGCGTGCGTATGTCAGAAGTGTCGGCAGTGTCCGCCGGCGCCGGTCCAGTGTCCACTGTTGTCTGAAAACGGCACTTTTCTGACCTCTGACCTCACTGGACGGTCCGCCACACTTTTTTTTACACCTCTCGGGCTTATCCGAGAGTGTGGCGTTGTAGGGGAGGTGTCCCCGCACGCGTGCGTATGTCAGAAGTGTCGGCAGTGTCCGCCGGCGCCGGTCCAGTGTCCACTGTTGTCTGAAAACGGCACTTTTCTGACCTCTGACCTCACTGGACGGTCCGCCACACTTTTTTTTACACCTCTCGGGCTTATCCGAGAGTTTGGCGTTGTAGGGGAGGTGTCCCCGCACGCGTGCGTATGTCAGAAGTGTCGGCAGTGTCCGCCGGCGCCGGTCCAGTGTCCACTGTTGTCTGAAAACTGCACTTTTCTGACCGTCCACCTCACTGGACGGTCCGCCACACTTTTTTTTACATCTCTCGGGCTTATCCGAGAGTGTGGCGTTGTAGGGGAGGTGTCCCCGCACGCGTGCGTATGTCGGAAGTGTCGGCAGTGTCCGCCGGCGCCGGTCCAGTGTCCACCGTTGTCTGAAAACTGCACTTTTCTGACCTCTGACCTCACTGGACGGTCCGCCACACTTTTTTTTACATCTCTCGGGCTTATCCGAGAGTGTGGCGTTGTAGGGGAGGTGTCCCCGCACGCGTGCGTATGTCAGAAGTGTCGGCAGTGTCCGCCGGCGCCGGTCCAGTCCAGTGTCCACCGTTGTCTGAAAACTGCACTTTTCTGACCTCTGACCTCACTGGACGGTCCGCCACACTTTTCTTTACACCTCTCGGGCTTATCCGAGAGTCTGGCGTTGTAGGGGAGGTGTCCCCGCACGCGTGCGTATGTCAGAAGTGTCGGCAGTGTCCACCGGTGCCTGTCCAGTGTCCACTGTTGTCTGAAAACAGCACTTTTCTGACCTCTGACCTCACTGGACGGTCCGCCACACTTTTTTTTACACCTCTCGGGCTTATCCGAGAGTGTGGCGTTGTAGGGGAGGTGTCCCCGCACGCGTGCGTATGTCAGAAGTGTCGGCAGTGTCCGCCGGCGCCGGTCCAGTGTCCACCGTTGTCTGAAAACTGCACTTTTCTGACCTCTGACCTCACTGGACGGTCCGCCAAACTTTTCTTTACACCTCTCGGGCTTATCCGAGAGTCTGGCGTTGTAGGGGAGGTGTCCCCGCACGCGTGCGTATGTCAGAAGTGTCGGCAGTGTCTGCCGGCGCCGGTCCAGTGTCCACTGTTGTCTGAAAACTGCACTTTTCTGACCTCTGACCTCACTGGACGGTCCGCCACACTTTTTTTTACATCTCTCGGGTTTATCCGAGAATGTGGCGTTGTAGGGGAGGTGTCCCCGCACGCGTGCGTATGTCAGAAGTGTCGGCAGTGTCCACCGGTGCCTGTCCAGTGTCCACTGTTGTCTGAAAACGGCACTTTTCTGACCTCTGACCTCACTGGACGGTCCGCCACACTTTTTTTTACACCTCTCGGGCTTATCCGAGAGTGTGGCGTTGTAGGGGAGGTGTCCCCGCACGCGTGCGTATGTCAGAAGTGTCGGCAGTGTCCGCCGGCGCCGGTCCAGTGTCCACTGTTGTCTGAAAACGGCACTTTTCTGACCTCTGACCTCACTGGACGGTCCGCCACACTTTTTTTTACACCTCTCGGGCTTATCCGAGAGTGTGGCGTTGTAGGGGAGGTGTCCCCGCACGCGTGCGTATGTCAGAAGTGTCGGCAGTGTCCGCCGGCGCCGGTCCAGTGTCCACTGTTGTCTGAAAACGGCACTTTTCTGACCTCTGACCTCACTGGACGGTCCGCCACACTTTTTTTTACACCTCTCGGGCTTATCCGAGAGTGTGGCGTTGTAGGGGAGGTGTCCCCGCACGCGTGCGTATGTCAGAAGTGTCGGCAGTGTCCGCCGGCGCCGGTCCAGTGTCCACCGTTGTCTGAAAACTGCACTTTTCTGACCTCTGACCTCACTGGACGGTCCGCCACACTTTTCTTAACACCTCTCGGGCTTATCCGAGAGTGTGGCGTTGTAGGGGAGGTGTCCCCGCACGTGTGCGTATGTCAGAAGTGTCGGCAGTGTCCACCGGTGCCTGTCCAGTGTCCACTGTTGTCTGAAAACGGCACTTTTCTGACCTCTGACCTCACTGGACGGTCCGCCACACTTTTTTTTTACACCTCTCGGGCTTATCCGAGAGTGTGGCGTTGTAGGGGAGGTGTCCCCGCACGCGTGCGTATGTCAGAAGTGTCGGCAGTGTCCGCCGGCGCCGGTCCAGTGTCCACCGTTGTCTGAAAACTGCACTTTTCTGACCTCTGACCTCACTGGACGGTCCGCCACACTTTTTTTCACATCTCTCGGGCTTATCCGAGAGTGTGGCGTTGTAGGGGAGGTGTCCCCGCACGTGTGCGTATGTCAGAAGTGTCGGCAGTGTCCGCCGGCGCCGGTCCAGTGTCCACCGTTGTCTGAAAACTGCACTTTTCTGACCTCTGACCTCACTGGACGGTCCGCCACACTTTTCTTTACACCTCTCGGGCTTATCCGAGAGTCTGGCGTTGTAGGGGAGGTGTCCCCGCACGCGTGCGTATGTCAGAAGTGTCGGCAGTGTCCGCCGGCGCCGGTCCAGTGTCCACTGTTGTCTGAAAACGGCACTTTTCTGACCTCTGACCTCACTGGACGGTCCGCCACACTTTTTTTTACACCTCTCGGGCTTATCCGAGAGTGTGGCATTGTAGGGGAGGTGTCCCCGCACGCGTGCGTATGTCAGAAGTGTCGGCAGTGTCCGCCGGCGCCGGTCCAGTGTCCACTGTTGTCTGAAAACTGCACTTTTCTGACCGTCCACCTCACTGGACGGTCCGCCACACTTTTTTTTACATCTCTCGGGCTTATCCGAGAGTGTGGCGTTGTAGGGGAGGTGTCCCCGCACGCGTGCGTATGTCGGAAGTGTCGGCAGTGTCCGCCGGCGCCGGTCCAGTGTCCACCGTTGTCTGAAAACGGCACTTTTCTGACCTCTGACCTCACTGGACGGTCCGCCACACTTTTTTTTACATCTCTCGGGCTTATCCGAGAGTGTGGCGTTGTAGGGGAGGTGTCCCCGCACGCGTGCGTATGTCAGAAGTGTCGGCAGTGTCCGCCGGCGCCGGTCCAGTGTCCACTGTTGTCTGAAAACTGCACTTTTCTGACCTCTGACCTCACTGGACGGTCCGCCACACTTTTCTTTACACCTCTCGGGCTTATCCGAGAGTCTGGCGTTGTAGGGGAGGTGTCCCCGCACGCGTGCGTATGTCAGAAGTGTCGGCAGTGTCCGCCGGCGCCGGTCCAGTGTCCACCGTTGTCTGAAAACTGCACTTTTCTGACCTCTGACCTCACTGGACGGTCCGCCACACTTTTCTTTACACCTCTCGGGCTTATCCGAGAGTGTGGCGTTGTAGGGGAGGTGTCCCCGCACGCGTGCGTATGTCAGAAGTGTCGGCAGTGTCCACCGGTGCCTGTCCAGTGTCCACTGTTGTCTGAAAACGGCACTTTTCTGACCTCTGACCTCACTGGACGGTCCGCCACACTTTTTTTTACACCTCTCGGGCTTATCCGAGAGTGTGGCGTTGTAGGGGAGGTGTCCCCGCACGCGTGCGTATGTCAGAAGTGTCGGCAGTGTCCGCCGGCGCCGGTCCAGTGTCCACTGTTGTCTGAAAACGGCACTTTTCTGACCTCTGACCTCACTGGACGGTCCGCCACACTTTTTTTTACACCTCTCGGGCTTATCCGAGAGTGTGGCGTTGTAGGGGAGGTGTCCCCGCACGCGTGCGTATGTCAGAAGTGTCCGCCGGCGCCGGTCCAGTGTCCACTGTTGTCTGAAAACGGCACTTTTCTGACCTCTGACCTCACTGGACGGTCCGCCACACTTTTTTTTACACCTCTCGGGCTTATCCGAGAGTGTGGCGTTGTAGGGGAGGTGTCCCCGCACGCGTGCGTATGTCAGAAGTGTCGGCAGTGTCCACCGGTGCCTGTCCAGTGTCCACTGTTGTCTGAAAACGGCCCTTTTCTGACCTCTGACCTCTCGGGCTTATCCGAGAGTTTGGCGTTGTAGGGGAGGTGTCCCCGCACGCGTGCGTATGTCAGAAGTGTCGGCAGTGTCCGCCGGCGCCGGTCCAGTGTCCACTGTTGTCTGAAAAGTGCACTTTTCTGACCGTCCACCTCACTGGACGGTCCGCCACACTTTTTTTTACATCTCTCGGGCTTATCCGAGAGTGTGGCGTTGTAGGGGAGGTGTCCCCGCACGCGTGCGTATGTCGGAAGTGTCGGCAGTGTCCGCCGGCGCCGGTCCAGTGTCCACCGTTGTCTGAAAACTGCACTTTTCTGACCTCTGACCTCACTGGACGGTCCGCCACACTTTTCTTTACACCTCTCGGGCTTATCCGAGAGTGTGGCGTTGTAGGGGAGGTGTCCCCGCACGCGTGCGTATGTCAGAAGTGTCGGCAGTGTCCACCGGTGCCTGTCCAGTGTCCACTGTTGTCTGAAAACGGCACTTTTCTGACCTCTGACCTCACTGGACGGTCCGCCACACTTTTTTTTACACCTCTCGGGCTTATCCGAGAGTGTGGCGTTGTAGGGGAGGTGTCCCCGCACGCGTGCGTATGTCAGAAGTGTCGGCAGTGTCCGCCGGCGCCGGTCCAGTGTCCACTGTTGTCTGAAAACGGCACTTTTCTGACCTCTGACCTCACTGGACGGTCCGCCACACTTTTTTTTACACCTCTCGGGCTTATCCGAGAGTGTGGCGTTGTAGGGGAGGTGTCCCCGCACGCGTGCGTATGTCAGAAGTGTCCGCCGGCGCCGGTCCAGTGTCCACTGTTGTCTGAAAACGGCACTTTTCTGACCTCTGACCTCACTGGACGGTCCGCCACACTTTTTTTTACACCTCTCGGGCTTATCCGAGAGTGTGGCGTTGTAGGGGAGGTGTCCCCGCACGCGTGCGTATGTCAGAAGTGTCGGCAGTGTCCACCGGTGCCTGTCCAGTGTCCACTGTTGTCTGAAAACGGCCCTTTTCTGACCTCTGACCTCTCGGGCTTATCCGAGAGTTTGGCGTTGTAGGGGAGGTGTCCCCGCACGCGTGCGTATGTCAGAAGTGTCGGCAGTGTCCGCCGGCGCCGGTCCAGTGTCCACTGTTGTCTGAAAACTGCACTTTTCTGACCGTCCACCTCACTGGACGGTCCGCCACACTTTTTTTTACATCTCTCGGGCTTATCCGAGAGTGTGGCGTTGTAGGGGAGGTGTCCCCGCACGCGTGCGTATGTCGGAAGTGTCGGCAGTGTCCGCCGGCGCCGGTCCAGTGTCCACCGTTGTCTGAAAACTGCACTTTTCTGACCTCTGACCTCACTGGACGGTCCGCCACACTTTTTTTTACATCTCTCGGGCTTATCCGAGAGTGTGGCGTTGTAGGGGAGGTGTCCCCGCACGCGTGCGTATGTCAGAAGTGTCGGCAGTGTCCGCCGGCGCCGGTCCAGTCCAGTGTCCACCGTTGTCTGAAAACTGCACTTTTCTGACCTCTGACCTCACTGGACGGTCCGCCACACTTTTCTTTACACCTCTCGGGCTTATCCGAGAGTCTGGCGTTGTAGGGGAGGTGTCCCCGCACGCGTGCGTATGTCAGAAGTGTCGGCAGTGTCCACCGGTGCCTGTCCAGTGTCCACTGTTGTCTGAAAACGGCACTTTTCTGACCTCTGACCTCACTGGACGGTCCGCCACACTTTTTTTTACACCTCTCGGGCTTATCCGAGAGTGTGGCGTTGTAGGGGAGGTGTCCCCGCACGCGTGCGTATGTCAGAAGTGTCGGCAGTGTCCGCCGGCGCCGGTCCAGTGTCCACCGTTGTCTGAAAACTGCACTTTTCTGACCTCTGACCTCACTGGACGGTCCGCCACACATTTCTTTACACCTCTCGGGCTTATCCGAGAGTCTGGCGTTGTAGGGGAGGTGTCCCCGCGCGCGTGCGTATGTCAGAAGTGTCGGCAGTGTCCGCCGGCGCCTGTCCAGTGTCCACTGTTGTCTGAAAACGGCACTTTTCTGACCTCTGACCTCACTGGACGGTCCGCCACACTTT
Organism: Gymnoscopelus braueri; assembly: GCF_963280865.1. NCBI lineage: Eukaryota > Metazoa > Chordata > Actinopteri > Myctophiformes > Myctophidae > Gymnoscopelus > Gymnoscopelus braueri. Next base: position 50,303,033 of record NC_137619.1, on the reverse strand, counting down.
TATTTACAACTCTCGGGCTTATCCGAGAGTGTGACGTTGTAGGGGAGGTGTCCCCGCACTCGTGCGTATGTCAGAAGTGTCGGCAGTGTCCGCCGGCGCCTGTCCAGTGTCCACTGTTGTCTGAAAACGGCACTTTTCTGACCTCTGACCTCACTGGACGGTCCGCCACACTTTTTTTTACACCTCTCGGGCTTATCCGAGAGTGTGGCGTTGTAGGGGAGGTGTCCCCGCACGCGTGCGTATGTCAGAAGTGTCGGCAGTGTCCGCCGGCGCCGGTCCAGTGTCCACTGTTGTCTGAAAACGGCACTTTTCTGACCTCTGACCTCACTGGACGGTCCGCCACACTTTTTTTTACACCTCTCGGGCTTATCCGAGAGTGTGGCGTTGTAGGGGAGGTGTCCCCGCACGCGTGCGTATGTCAGAAGTGTCGGCAGTGTCCGCCGGCGCCGGTCCAGTGTCCACTGTTGTCTGAAAACGGCACTTTTCTGACCTCTGACCTCACTGGACGGTCCGCCACACTTTTTTTTACACCTCTCGGGCTTATCCGAGAGTTTGGCGTTGTAGGGGAGGTGTCCCCGCACGCGTGCGTATGTCAGAAGTGTCGGCAGTGTCCGCCGGCGCCGGTCCAGTGTCCACTGTTGTCTGAAAACTGCACTTTTCTGACCGTCCACCTCACTGGACGGTCCGCCACACTTTTTTTTACATCTCTCGGGCTTATCCGAGAGTGTGGCGTTGTAGGGGAGGTGTCCCCGCACGCGTGCGTATGTCGGAAGTGTCGGCAGTGTCCGCCGGCGCCGGTCCAGTGTCCACCGTTGTCTGAAAACTGCACTTTTCTGACCTCTGACCTCACTGGACGGTCCGCCACACTTTTTTTTACATCTCTCGGGCTTATCCGAGAGTGTGGCGTTGTAGGGGAGGTGTCCCCGCACGCGTGCGTATGTCAGAAGTGTCGGCAGTGTCCGCCGGCGCCGGTCCAGTCCAGTGTCCACCGTTGTCTGAAAACTGCACTTTTCTGACCTCTGACCTCACTGGACGGTCCGCCACACTTTTCTTTACACCTCTCGGGCTTATCCGAGAGTCTGGCGTTGTAGGGGAGGTGTCCCCGCACGCGTGCGTATGTCAGAAGTGTCGGCAGTGTCCACCGGTGCCTGTCCAGTGTCCACTGTTGTCTGAAAACGGCACTTTTCTGACCTCTGACCTCACTGGACGGTCCGCCACACTTTTTTTTACACCTCTCGGGCTTATCCGAGAGTGTGGCGTTGTAGGGGAGGTGTCCCCGCACTCGTGCGTATGTCAGAAGTGTCGGCAGTGTCCGCCGGCGCCTGTCCAGTGTCCACTGTTGTCTGAAAACGGCACTTTTCTGACCTCTGACCTCACTGGACGGTCCGCCACACTTTTTTTTACACCTCTCGGGCTTATCCGAGAGTGTGGCGTTGTAGGGGAGGTGTCCCCGCACGCGTGCGTATGTCAGAAGTGTCGGCAGTGTCCGCCGGCGCCGGTCCAGTCCAGTGTCCACTGTTGTCTGAAAACGGCACTTTTCTGACCTCTGACCTCACTGGACGGTCCGCCACACTTTTTTTTACACCTCTCGGGCTTATCCGAGAGTGTGGCGTTGTAGGGGAGGTGTCCCCGCACGCGTGCGTATGTCAGAAGTGTCGGCAGTGTCCGCCGGCGCCGGTCCAGTGTCCACCGTTGTCTGAAAACTGCACTTTTCTGACCTCTGACCTCACTGGACGGTCCGCCACACATTTTTTTACACCTCTCGGGCTTATCCGAGAGTCTGGCGTTGTAGGGGAGGTGTCCCCGCACGCGTGCGTATGTCAGAAGTGTCGGCAGTGTCCACCGGTGCCTGTCCAGTGTCCACTGTTGTCTGAAAACGGCACTTTTCTGACCTCTGACCTCACTGGACGGTCCGCCACACTTTTCTTTACACCTCTCGGGCTTATCCGAGAGTCTGGCGTTGTAGGGGAGGTGTCCCCGCACGCGTGCGTATGTCAGAAGTGTCGGCAGTGTCCACCGGTGCCTGTCCAGTGTCCACTGTTGTCTGAAAACGGCACTTTTCTGACCTCTGACCTCACTGGACGGTCCGCCACACTTTTCTTTACACCTCTCGGGCTTATCCGAGAGTCTGGCGTTGTAGGGGAGGTGTCCCCGCACGCGTGCGTATGTCAGAAGTGTCGGCAGTGTCCACCGGTGCCTGTCCAGTGTCCACTGTTGTCTGAAAACGGCACTTTTCTGACCTCTGACCTCACTGGACGGTCCGCCACACTTTTTTTTACAACTCTCGGGCTTATCCGAGAGTGTGACGTTGTAGGGGAGGTGTCCCCGCACTCGTGCGTATGTCAGAAGTGTCGGCAGTGTCCGCCGGCGCCTGTCCAGTGTCCACTGTTGTCTGAAAACGGCACTTTTCTGACCTCTGACCTCACTGGACGGTCCGCCACACTTTTTTTTACACCTCTCGGGCTTATCCGAGAGTGTGGCGTTGTAGGGGAGGTGTCCCCGCACGCGTGCGTATGTCAGAAGTGTCGGCAGTGTCCGCCGGCGCCGGTCCAGTCCAGTGTCCACTGTTGTCTGAAAACGGCACTTTTCTGACCTCTGACCTCACTGGACGGTCCGCCACACTTTTTTTTACACCTCTCGGGCTTATCCGAGAGTGTGGCGTTGTAGGGGAGGTGTCCCCGCACGCGTGCGTATGTCAGAAGTGTCGGCAGTGTCCGCCGGCGCCGGTCCAGTGTCCACCGTTGTCTGAAAACTGCACTTTTCTGACCTCTGACCTCACTGGACGGTCCGCCACACATTTCTTTACACCTCTCGGGCTTATCCGAGAGTCTGGCGTTGTAGGGGAGGTGTCCCCGCGCGCGTGCGTATGTCAGAAGTGTCGGCAGTGTCCGCCGGCGCCTGTCCAGTGTCCACTGTTGTCTGAAAACGGCACTTTTCTGACCTCTGACCTCACTGGACGGTCCGCCACACTTTTATTTACAACTCTCGGGCTTATCCGAGAGTGTGACGTTGTAGGGGAGGTGTCCCCGCACTCGTGCGTATGTCAGAAGTGTCGGCAGTGTCCGCCGGCGCCTGTCCAGTGTCCACTGTTGTCTGAAAACGGCACTTTTCTGACCTCTGACCTCACTGGACGGTCCGCCACACTTTTTTTTACACCTCTCGGGCTTATCCGAGAGTGTGGCGTTGTAGGGGAGGTGTCCCCGCACGCGTGCGTATGTCAGAAGTGTCGGCAGTGTCCGCCGGCGCCGGTCCAGTCCAGTGTCCACTGTTGTCTGAAAACGGCACTTTTCTGACCTCTGACCTCACTGGACGGTCCGCCACACTTTTTTTTACACCTCTCGGGCTTATCCGAGAGTGTGGCGTTGTAGGGGAGGTGTCCCCGCACGCGTGCGTATGTCAGAAGTGTCGGCAGTGTCCGCCGGCGCCGGTCCAGTGTCCACTGTTGTCTGAAAACGGCACTTTTCTGACCTCTGACCTCACTGGACGGTCCGCCACACTTTTTTTTACACCTCTCGGGCTTATCCGAGAGTTTGGCGTTGTAGGGGAGGTGTCCCCGCACGCGTGCGTATGTCAGAAGTGTCGGCAGTGTCCGCCGGCGCCGGTCCAGTGTCCACCGTTGTCTGAAAACTGCACTTTTCTGACCTCTGACCTCACTGGACGGTCCGCCACACATTTCTTTACACCTCTCGGGCTTATCCGAGAGTCTGGCGTTGTAGGGGAGGTGTCCCCGCGCGCGTGCGTATGTCAGAAGTGTCGGCAGTGTCCGCCGGCGCCTGTCCAGTGTCCACTGTTGTCTGAAAACGGCACTTTTCTGACCTCTGACCTCACTGGACGGTCCGCCACACTTTTATTTACAACTCTCGGGCTTATCCGAGAGTGTGACGTTGTAGGGGAGGTGTCCCCGCACTCGTGCGTATGTCAGAAGTGTCGGCAGTGTCCGCCGGCGCCTGTCCAGTGTCCACTGTTGTCTGAAAACGGCACTTTTCTGACCTCTGACCTCACTGGACGGTCCGCCACACTTTTTTTTACACCTCTCGGGCTTATCCGAGAGTGTGGCGTTGTAGGGGAGGTGTCCCCGCACGCGTGCGTATGTCAGAAGTGTCGGCAGTGTCCGCCGGCGCCGGTCCAGTGTCCACTGTTGTCTGAAAACGGCACTTTTCTGACCTCTGACCTCACTGGACGGTCCGCCACACTTTTTTTTACACCTCTCGGGCTTATCCGAGAGTGTGGCGTTGTAGGGGAGGTGTCCCCGCACGCGTGCGTATGTCAGAAGTGTCGGCAGTGTCCGCCGGCGCCGGTCCAGTGTCCACTGTTGTCTGAAAACGGCACTTTTCTGACCTCTGACCTCACTGGACGGTCCGCCACACTTTTTTTTACACCTCTCGGGCTTATCCGAGAGTTTGGCGTTGTAGGGGAGGTGTCCCCGCACGCGTGCGTATGTCAGAAGTGTCGGCAGTGTCCGCCGGCGCCGGTCCAGTGTCCACTGTTGTCTGAAAACTGCACTTTTCTGACCGTCCACCTCACTGGACGGTCCGCCACACTTTTTTTTACATCTCTCGGGCTTATCCGAGAGTGTGGCGTTGTAGGGGAGGTGTCCCCGCACGCGTGCGTATGTCGGAAGTGTCGGCAGTGTCCGCCGGCGCCGGTCCAGTGTCCACCGTTGTCTGAAAACTGCACTTTTCTGACCTCTGACCTCACTGGACGGTCCGCCACACTTTTTTTTACATCTCTCGGGCTTATCCGAGAGTGTGGCGTTGTAGGGGAGGTGTCCCCGCACGCGTGCGTATGTCAGAAGTGTCGGCAGTGTCCGCCGGCGCCGGTCCAGTCCAGTGTCCACCGTTGTCTGAAAACTGCACTTTTCTGACCTCTGACCTCACTGGACGGTCCGCCACACTTTTCTTTACACCTCTCGGGCTTATCCGAGAGTCTGGCGTTGTAGGGGAGGTGTCCCCGCACGCGTGCGTATGTCAGAAGTGTCGGCAGTGTCCACCGGTGCCTGTCCAGTGTCCACTGTTGTCTGAAAACGGCACTTTTCTGACCTCTGACCTCACTGGACGGTCCGCCACACTTTTTTTTACACCTCTCGGGCTTATCCGAGAGTGTGGCGTTGTAGGGGAGGTGTCCCCGCACGCGTGCGTATGTCAGAAGTGTCGGCAGTGTCCGCCGGTCCAGTGTCCACCGTTGTCTGAAAACTGCACTTTTCTGACCTCTGACCTCACTGGACGGTCCGCCACACATTTCTTTACACCTCTCGGGCTTATCCGAGAGTCTGGCGTTGTAGGGGAGGTGTCCCCGCGCGCGTGCGTATGTCAGAAGTGTCGGCAGTGTCCGCCGGCGCCTGTCCAGTGTCCACTGTTGTCTGAAAACGGCACTTTTCTGACCTCTGACCTCACTGGACGGTCCGCCACACTTTTATTTACAACTCTCGGGCTTATCCGAGAGTGTGACGTTGTAGGGGAGGTGTCCCCGCACTCGTGCGTATGTCAGAAGTGTCGGCAGTGTCCGCCGGCGCCTGTCCAGTGTCCACTGTTGTCTGAAAACGGCACTTTTCTGACCTCTGACCTCACTGGACGGTCCGCCACACTTTTTTTTACACCTCTCGGGCTTATCCGAGAGTGTGGCGTTGTAGGGGAGGTGTCCCCGCACGCGTGCGTATGTCAGAAGTGTCGGCAGTGTCCGCCGGCGCCGGTCCAGTGTCCACTGTTGTCTGAAAACGGCACTTTTCTGACCTCTGACCTCACTGGACGGTCCGCCACACTTTTTTTTACACCTCTCGGGCTTATCCGAGAGTGTGGCGTTGTAGGGGAGGTGTCCCCGCACGCGTGCGTATGTCAGAAGTGTCGGCAGTGTCCGCCGGCGCCGGTCCAGTGTCCACTGTTGTCTGAAAACGGCACTTTTCTGACCTCTGACCTCACTGGACGGTCCGCCACACTTTTTTTTACACCTCTCGGGCTTATCCGAGAGTTTGGCGTTGTAGGGGAGGTGTCCCCGCACGCGTGCGTATGTCAGAAGTGTCGGCAGTGTCCGCCGGCGCCGGTCCAGTGTCCACTGTTGTCTGAAAACTGCACTTTTCTGACCGTCCACCTCACTGGACGGTCCGCCACACTTTTTTTTACATCTCTCTGGCTTATCCGAGAGTGTGGCGTTGTAGGGGAGGTGTCCCCGCACGCGTGCGTATGTCGGAAGTGTCGGCAGTGTCCGCCGGCGCCGGTCCAGTGTCCACCGTTGTCTGAAAACTGCACTTTTCTGACCTCTGACCTCACTGGACGGTCCGCCACACTTTTTTTTACATCTCTCGGGCTTATCCGAGAGTGTGGCGTTGTAGGGGAGGTGTCCCCGCACGCGTGCGTATGTCAGAAGTGTCGGCAGTGTCCGCCGGCGCCGGTCCAGTCCAGTGTCCACCGTTGTCTGAAAACTGCACTTTTCTGACCTCTGACCTCACTGGACGGTCCGCCACACTTTTCTTTACACCTCTCGGGCTTATCCGAGAGTCTGGCGTTGTAGGGGAGGTGTCCCCGCACGCGTGCGTATGTCAGAAGTGTCGGCAGTGTCCACCGGTGCCTGTCCAGTGTCCACTGTTGTCTGAAAACGGCACTTTTCTGACCTCTGACCTCACTGGACGGTCCGCCACACTTTTTTTTACACCTCTCGGGCTTATCCGAGAGTGTGGCGTTGTAGGGGAGGTGTCCCCGCACGCGTGCGTATGTCAGAAGTGTCGGCAGTGTCCGCCGGCGCCGGTCCAGTGTCCACTGTTGTCTGAAAACGGCACTTTTCTGACCTCTGACCTCACTGGACGGTCCGCCACACTTTTTTTTACACCTCTCGGGCTTATCCGAGAGTGTGGCGTTGTAGGGGAGGTGTCCCCGCACGCGTGCGTATGTCAGAAGTGTCGGCAGTGTCCGCCGGCGCCGGTCCAGTGTCCACTGTTGTCTGAAAACGGCACTTTTCTGACCTCTGACCTCACTGGACGGTCCGCCACACTTTTTTTTACACCTCTCGGGCTTATCCGAGAGTGTGGCGTTGTAGGGGAGGTGTCCCCGCACGCGTGCGTATGTCAGAAGTGTCGGCAGTGTCCGCCGGCGCCGGTCCAGTGTCCACCGTTGTCTGAAAACTGCACTTTTCTGACCTCTGACCTCACTGGACGGTCCGCCACACTTTTCTTAACACCTCTCGGGCTTATCCGAGAGTGTGGCGTTGTAGGGGAGGTGTCCCCGCACGCGTGCGTATGTCAGAAGTGTCGGCAGTGTCCACCGGTGCCTGTCCAGTGTCCACTGTTGTCTGAAAACGGCACTTTTCTGACCTCTGACCTCACTGGACGGTCCGCCACACTTTTTTTTTACACCTCTCGGGCTTATCCGAGAGTGTGGCGTTGTAGGGGAGGTGTCCCCGCACGCGTGCGTATGTCAGAAGTGTCGGCAGTGTCCGCCGGCGCCGGTCCAGTGTCCACCGTTGTCTGAAAACTGCACTTTTCTGACCTCTGACCTCACTGGACGGTCCGCCACACTTTTTTTCACATCTCTCGGGCTTATCCGAGAGTGTGGCGTTGTAGGGGAGGTGTCCCCGCACGTGTGCGTATGTCAGAAGTGTCGGCAGTGTCCGCCGGCGCCGGTCCAGTGTCCACCGTTGTCTGAAAACTGCACTTTTCTGACCTCTGACCTCACTGGACGGTCCGCCACACTTTTCTTTACACCTCTCGGGCTTATCCGAGAGTCTGGCGTTGTAGGGGAGGTGTCCCCGCACGCGTGCGTATGTCAGAAGTGTCGGCAGTGTCCGCCGGCGCCGGTCCAGTGTCCACTGTTGTCTGAAAACGGCACTTTTCTGACCTCTGACCTCACTGGACGGTCCGCCACACTTTTTTTTACACCTCTCGGGCTTATCCGAGAGTGTGGCATTGTAGGGGAGGTGTCCCCGCACGCGTGCGTATGTCAGAAGTGTCGGCAGTGTCCGCCGGCGCCGGTCCAGTGTCCACTGTTGTCTGAAAACTGCACTTTTCTGACCGTCCACCTCACTGGACGGTCCGCCACACTTTTTTTTACATCTCTCGGGCTTATCCGAGAGTGTGGCGTTGTAGGGGAGGTGTCCCCGCACGCGTGCGTATGTCGGAAGTGTCGGCAGTGTCCGCCGGCGCCGGTCCAGTGTCCACCGTTGTCTGAAAACGGCACTTTTCTGACCTCTGACCTCACTGGACGGTCCGCCACACTTTTTTTTACATCTCTCGGGCTTATCCGAGAGTGTGGCGTTGTAGGGGAGGTGTCCCCGCACGCGTGCGTATGTCAGAAGTGTCGGCAGTGTCCGCCGGCGCCGGTCCAGTGTCCACTGTTGTCTGAAAACTGCACTTTTCTGACCTCTGACCTCACTGGACGGTCCGCCACACTTTTCTTTACACCTCTCGGGCTTATCCGAGAGTCTGGCGTTGTAGGGGAGGTGTCCCCGCACGCGTGCGTATGTCAGAAGTGTCGGCAGTGTCCGCCGGCGCCGGTCCAGTGTCCACCGTTGTCTGAAAACTGCACTTTTCTGACCTCTGACCTCACTGGACGGTCCGCCACACTTTTCTTTACACCTCTCGGGCTTATCCGAGAGTGTGGCGTTGTAGGGGAGGTGTCCCCGCACGCGTGCGTATGTCAGAAGTGTCGGCAGTGTCCACCGGTGCCTGTCCAGTGTCCACTGTTGTCTGAAAACGGCACTTTTCTGACCTCTGACCTCACTGGACGGTCCGCCACACTTTTTTTTACACCTCTCGGGCTTATCCGAGAGTGTGGCGTTGTAGGGGAGGTGTCCCCGCACGCGTGCGTATGTCAGAAGTGTCGGCAGTGTCCGCCGGCGCCGGTCCAGTGTCCACTGTTGTCTGAAAACGGCACTTTTCTGACCTCTGACCTCACTGGACGGTCCGCCACACTTTTTTTTACACCTCTCGGGCTTATCCGAGAGTGTGGCGTTGTAGGGGAGGTGTCCCCGCACGCGTGCGTATGTCAGAAGTGTCCGCCGGCGCCGGTCCAGTGTCCACTGTTGTCTGAAAACGGCACTTTTCTGACCTCTGACCTCACTGGACGGTCCGCCACACTTTTTTTTACACCTCTCGGGCTTATCCGAGAGTGTGGCGTTGTAGGGGAGGTGTCCCCGCACGCGTGCGTATGTCAGAAGTGTCGGCAGTGTCCACCGGTGCCTGTCCAGTGTCCACTGTTGTCTGAAAACGGCCCTTTTCTGACCTCTGACCTCACTGGACGGTCCGCCACACTTTTTTTTACACCTCTCGGGCTTATCCGAGAGTGTGGCGTTGTAGGGGAGGTGTCCCCGCACGCGTGCGTATGTCAGAAGTGTCGGCAGTGTCCGCCGGCGCCGGTCCAGTGTCCACCGTTGTCTGAAAACTGCACTTTTCTGACCTCTGACCTCACTGGACGGTCCGCCACACTTTTTTTACATCTCTCGGGCTTATCCGAGAGTGTGGCGTTGTAGGGGAGGTGTCCCCGCACGCGTGCGTATGTCAGAAGTGTCGGCAGTGTCCGCCGGCGCCGGTCCAGTGTCCACCGTTGTCTGAAAACTGCACTTTTCTGACCTCTGACCTCACTGGACGGTCCGCCACACTTTTCTTTACACCTCTCGGGCTTATCCGAGAGTCTGGCGTTGTAGGGGAGGTGTCCCCGCACGCGTGCGTATGTCAGAAGTGTCGGCAGTGTCCACCGGCGCCGGTCCAGTGTCCACCGTTGTCTGAAAACTGCACTTTTCTGACCTCTGACCTCACTGGACGGTCCGCCACACTTTTCTTTACACCTCTCGGGCTTATCCGAGAGTGTGGCGTTGTAGGGGAGGTGTCCCCGCACGCGTGCGTATGTCAGAAGTGTCGGCAGTGTCCACCGGTGCCTGTCCAGTGTCCACTGTTGTCTGAAAACGGCACTTTTCTGACCTCTGACCTCACTGGACGGTCCGCCACACTTTTTTTTACACCTCTCGGGCTTATCCGAGAGTGTGGCGTTGTAGGGGAGGTGTCCCCGCACGCGTGCGTATGTCAGAAGTGTCGGCAGTGTCCGCCGGCGCCGGTCCAGTGTCCACCGTTGTCTGAAAACTGCACTTTTCTGACCTCTGACCTCACTGGACGGTCCGCCACACTTTTTTTTACATCTCTCGGGCTTATCCGAGAGTGTGGCGTTGTAGGGGAGGTGTCCCCGCACGTGTGCGTATGTCAGAAGTGTCGGCAGTGTCCGCCGGTGCCGGTCCAGTGTCCACCGTTGTCTGAAAACTGCACTTTTCTGACCTCTGACCTCACTGGACGGTCCGCCACACTTTTCTTTACACCTCTCGGGCTTATCCGAGAGTCTGGCGTTGTAGGGGAGGTGTCCCCGCACGCGTGCGTATGTCAGAAGTGTCGGCAGTGTCCGCCGGCGCCGGTCCAGTGTCCACTGTTGTCTGAAAACTGCACTTTTCTGACCTCTGACCTCACTGGACGGTCCGCAACACTTTTTTTTACACCTCTCGGGCTTATCCGAGAGTGTGGCGTTGTAGGGGAGGTGTCCCCGCACGCGTGCGTATGTCAGAAGTGTCGGCAGTGTCCACCGGTGCCTGTCCAGTGTCCACTGTTGTCTGAAAACTGCACTTTTCTGACCTCTGACCTCACTGGACGGTCCGCCACACTTTTTTTTACACCTCTCGGGCTTATCCGAGAGTGTGGCGTTGTAGGGGAGGTGTCCCCGCACGCGTGCGTATGTCAGAAGTGTCGGCAGTGTCCGCCGGCGCCGGTCCAGTGTCCACCGTTGTCTGAAAACTGCACTTTTCTGACCTCTGACCTCACTGGACGGTCCGCCACACTTTTTTTTACATCTCTCGGGCTTATCCGAGAGTGTGGCGTTGTAGGGGAGGTGTCCCCGCACGCGTGCGTATGTCAGAAGTGTCGGCAGTGTTCGCCGGCGCCGGTCCAGTGTCCACCGTTGTCTGAAAACTGCACTTTTCTGACCTCTGACCTCACTGGACGGTCCGCCGCACTTTTTTTTACATCTCTCGGGCTTATCCGAGAGTGTGGCGTTGTAGGGGAGGTGTCCCCGCACGCGTGCGTATGTCAGAAGTGTCGGCAGTGTCCACCGGTGCCGGTCCAGTGTCCACTGTTGTCTGAAAACGGCACTTTTCTGACCTCTGACCTCACTGGACGGTCCGCCACACTTTTTTTTACACCTCTCGGGCTTATCCGAGAGTGTGGCGTTGTAGGGGAGGTGTCCCCGCACGCGTGCGTATGTCAGAAGTGTCGGCAGTGTCCACCGGTGCCTGTCCAGTGTCCACTGTTGTCTGAAAACGGCCCTTTTCTGACCTCTGACCTCACTGGACGGTCCGCCACACTTTTTTTTACACCTCTCGGGCTTATCCGAGAGTGTGGCGTTGTAGGGGAGGTGTCCCCGCACGCGTGCGTATGTCAGAAGTGTCGGCAGTGTCCGCCGGCGCCGGTCCAGTGTCCACCGTTGTCTGAAAACTGCACTTTTCTGACCTCTGACCTCACTGGACGGTCCGCCACACTTTTTTTACATCTCTCGGGCTTATCCGAGAGTGTGGCGTTGTAGGGGAGGTGTCCCCGCACGCGTGCGTATGTCAGAAGTGTCGGCAGTGTCCGCCGGCGCCGGTCCAGTGTCCACCGTTGTCTGAAAACTGCACTTTTCTGACCTCTGACCTCACTGGACGGTCCGCCACACTTTTCTCTACACCTCTCGGGCTTATCCGAGAGTCTGGCGTTGTAGGGGAGGTGTCCCCGCACGCGTGCGTATGTCAGAAGTGTCGGCAGTGTCCACCGGCGCCGGTCCAGTGTCCACCGTTGTCTGAAAACTGCACTTTTCTGACCTCTGACCTCACTGGACGGTCCGCCACACTTTTCTCTACACCTCTCGGGCTTATCCGAGAGTCTGGCGTTGTAGGGGAGGTGTCCCCGCACGCGTGCGTATGTCAGAAGTGTCGGCAGTGTCCGCCGGCGCCGGTCCAGTGTCCACCGTTGTCTGAAAACTGCACTTTTCTGACCTCTGACCTCACTGGACGGTCCGCCACACTTTTCTCTACACCTCTCGGGCTTATCCGAGAGTCTGGCGTTGTAGGGGAGGTGTCCCCGCACGCGTGCGTATGTCAGAAGTGTCGGCAGTGTCCACCGGCGCCGGTCCAGTGTCCACCGTTGTCTGAAAACTGCACTTTTCTGACCTCTGACCTCACTGGACGGTCCGCCACACTTTTCTTTACACCTCTCGGGCTTATCCGAGAGTGTGGCGTTGTAGGGGAGGTGTCCCCGCACGCGTGCGTATGTCAGAAGTGTCGGCAGTGTCCACCGGTGCCTGTCCAGTGTCCACTGTTGTCTGAAAACGGCACTTTTCTGACCTCTGACCTCACTGGACGGTCCGCCACACTTTTTTTTACACCTCTCGGGCTTATCCGAGAGTGTGGCGTTGTAGGGGAGGTGTCCCCGCACGCGTGCGTATGTCAGAAGTGTCGGCAGTGTCCGCCGGCGCCGGTCCAGTGTCCACCGTTGTCTGAAAACTGCACTTTTCTGACCTCTGACCTCACTGGACGGTCCGCCACACTTTTTTTTACATCTCTCGGGCTTATCCGAGAGTGTGGCGTTGTAGGGGAGGTGTCCCCGCATGTGTGCGTATGTCAGAAGTGTCGGCAGTGTCCGCCGGCGCCGGTCCAGTGTCCACCGTTGTCTGAAAACTGCACTTTTCTGACCTCTGACCTCACTGGACGGTCCGCCACACTTTTCTTTACACCTCTCGGGCTTATCCGAGAGTCTGGCGTTGTAGGGGAGGTGTCCCCGCACGCGTGCGTATGTCAGAAGTGTCGGCAGTGTCCGCCGGCGCCGGTCCAGTGTCCACTGTTGTCTGAAAACTGCACTTTTCTGACCTCTGACCTCACTGGACGGTCCGCAACACTTTTTTTTACACCTCTCGGGCTTATCCGAGAGTGTGGCGTTGTAGGGGAGGTGTCCCCGCACGCGTGCGTATGTCAGAAGTGTCGGCAGTGTCCACCGGTGCCTGTCCAGTGTCCACTGTTGTCTGAAAACTGCACTTTTCTGACCTCTGACCTCACTGGACGGTCCGCCACACTTTTTTTTACACCTCTCGGGCTTATCCGAGAGTGTGGCGTTGTAGGGGAGGTGTCCCCGCACGCGTGCGTATGTCAGAAGTGTCGGCAGTGTCCGCCGGCGCCGGTCCAGTGTCCACCGTTGTCTGAAAACTGCACTTTTCTGACCTCTGACCTCACTGGACGGTCCGCCACACTTTTTTTTACATCTCTCGGGCTTATCCGAGAGTGTGGCGTTGTAGGGGAGGTGTCCCCGCACGCGTGCGTATGTCAGAAGTGTCGGCAGTGTTCGCCGGCGCCGGTCCAGTGTCCACCGTTGTCTGAAAACTGCACTTTTCTGACCTCTGACCTCACTGGACGGTCCGCCGCACTTTTTTTTACATCTCTCGGGCTTATCCGAGAGTGTGGCGTTGTAGGGGAGGTGTCCCCGCACGCGTGCGTATGTCAGAAGTGTCGGCAGTGTCCACCGGTGCCTGTCCAGTGTCCACTGTTGTCTGAAAACGGCACTTTTCTGACCTCTAACCTCACTGGACGGTCCGCCACACTTTTTTTTACACCTCTCGGGCTTATCCGAGAGTGTGGCGTTGTAGGGGAGGTGTCCCCGCACGCGTGCGTATGTCAGAAGTGTCGGCATTGTCCGCCGGCGCCGGTCCAGTGTCCACTGTTGTCTGAAAACGGCACTTTTCTGACCTCTGACCTCACTGGACGGTCCGCCACACTTTTTTTTACACCTCTCGGGCTTATCCGAGAGTGTGGCGTTGTAGGGGAGGTGTCCCCGCACGCGTGCGTATGTCAGAAGTGTCGGCAGTGTCCGCCGGTCCAGTGTCCACTGTTGTCTGAAAACGGCACTTTTCTGACCTCTGACCTCACTGGACGGTCCGCCACACTTTTTTTTACACCTCTCGGGCTTATCCGAGAGTGTGGCGTTGTAGGGGAGGTGTCCCCGCACGCGTGCGTATGTCAGAAGTGTCGGCAGTGTCCACCGGTGCCTGTCCAGTGTCCACTGTTGTCTGAAAACGGCCCTTTTCTGACCTCTGACCTCACTGGACGGTCCGCCACACTTTTTTTTACACCTCTCGGGCTTATCCGAGAGTGTGGCGTTGTAGGGGAGGTGTCCCCGCACGCGTGCGTATGTCAGAAGTGTCGGCAGTGTCCGCCGGCGCCGGTCCAGTGTCCACCGTTGTCTGAAAACTGCACTTTTCTGACCTCTGACCTCACTGGACGGTCCACCACACTTTTTTTTACATCTCTCGGGCTTATCCGAGAGTGTGGCGTTGTAGGGGAGGTGTCCCCGCACGCGTGCGTATGTCAGAAGTGTCGGCAGTGTCCGCCGGCGCCGGTCCAGTGTCCACCGTTGTCTGAAAACTGCACTTTTCTGACCTCTGACCTCACTGGACGGTCCGCCACACTTTTTTTTACATCTCTCGGGCTTATCCGAGAGTGTGGCGTTGTAGGGGAGGTGTCCCCGCACGCGTGCGTATGTCAGAAGTGTCGGCAGTGTCCGCCGGCGCCGGTCCAGTGTCCACCGTTGTCTGAAAACTGCACTTTTCTGACCTCTGACCTCACTGGACGGTCCGCCACACTTTTCTTTACACCTCTCGGGCTTATCCGAGAGTCTGGCGTTGTAGGGGAGGTGTCCCCGCACGCGTGCGTATGTCAGAAGTGTCGGCAGTGTCCGCCGGCGCCGGTCCAGTGTCCACCGTTGTCTGAAAACTGCACTTTTCTGACCTCTGACCTCACTGGACGGTCCGCCACACTTTTCTTTACACCTCTCGGGCTTATCCGAGAGTGTGGCGTTGTAGGGGAGGTGTCCCCGCACGCGTGCGTATGTCAGAAGTGTCGGCAGTGTCCACCGGTGCCTGTCCAGTGTCCACTGTTGTCTGAAAACGGCACTTTTCTGACCTCTGACCTCACTGGACGGTCCGCCACACTTTTTTTTACACCTCTCGGGCTTATCCGAGAGTGTGGCGTTGTAGGGGAGGTGTCCCCGCACGCGTGCGTATGTCAGAAGTGTCGGCAGTGTCCGCCGGCGCCGGTCCAGTGTCCACCGTTGTCTGAAAACTGCACTTTTCTGACCTCTGACCTCACTGGACGGTCCGCCACACTTTTTTTTACATCTCTCGGGCTTATCCGAGAGTGTGGCGTTGTAGGGGAGGTGTCCCCGCACGTGTGCGTATGTCAGAAGTGTCGGCAGTGTCCGCCGGCGCCGGTCCAGTGTCCACCGTTGTCTGAAAACTGCACTTTTCTGACCTCTGACCTCACTGGACGGTCCGCCACACTTTTCTTTACACCTCTCGGGCTTATCCGAGAGTCTGGCGTTGTAGGGGAGGTGTCCCCGCACGCGTGCGTATGTCAGAAGTGTCGGCAGTGTCCGCCGGCGCCGGTCCAGTGTCCACTGTTGTCTGAAAACTGCACTTTTCTGACCTCTGACCTCACTGGACGGTCCGCAACACTTTTTTTGACACCTCTCGGGCTTATCCGAGAGTGTGGTGTTGTAGGGGAGGTGTCCCCGCACGCGTGCGTATGTCAGAAGTGTCGGCAGTGTCCGCCGGCGCCGGTCCAGTGTCCACCGTTGTCTGAAAACTGCACTTTTCTGACCTCTGACCTCACTGGACGGTCCGCCACAGTTTTCTTTACACCTCTCGGGCTTATCCGAGAGTGTGGCGTTGTAGGGGAGGTGTCCCCGCACGCGTGCGTATGTCAGAAGTGTCGGCAGTGTCCACCGGTGCCTGTCCAGTGTCCACTGTTGTCTGAAAACTGCACTTTTCTGACCTCTGACCTCACTGGACGGTCCGCCACACTTTTTTTTACACCTCTCGGGCTTATCCGAGAGTGTGGCGTTGTAGGGGAGGTGTCCCCGCACGCGTGCGTATGTCAGAAGTGTCGGCAGTGTCCGCCGGCGCCGGTCCAGTGTCCACCGTTGTCTGAAAACTGCACTTTTCTGACCTCTGACCTCACTGGACGGTCCGCCGCACTTTTTTTTACATCTCTCGGGCTTATCCGAGAGTGTGGCGTTGTAGGGGAGGTGTCCCCGCACGCGTGCGTATGTCAGAAGTGTCGGCAGTGTCCCCCGGCGCCGGTCCAGTGTCCACCGTTGTCTGAAAACTGCACTTTTCTGACCTCTGACCTCACTGGACGGTCCACCACACTTTTTTTTACATCTCTCGGGCTTATCCGAGAGTGTGGCGTTGTAGGGGAGGTGTCCCCGCACGCGTGCGTATGTCAGAAGTGTCGGCAGTGTCCGCCGGCGCCGGTCCAGTGTCCACCGTTGTCTGAAAACTGCACTTTTCTGACCTCTGACCTCACTGGACGGTCCGCCACACTTTTTTTTACATCTCTCGGGCTTATCCGAGAGTGTGGCGTTGTAGGGGAGGTGTCCCCGCACGCGTGCGTATGTCAGAAGTGTCGGCAGTGTCCGCCGGCGCCGGTCCAGTGTCCACCGTTGTCTGAAAACTGCACTTTTCTGACCTCTGACCTCACTGGACGGTCCGCCACACTTTTCTTTACACCTCTCGGGCTTATCCGAGAGTCTGGCGTTGTAGGGGAGGTGTCCCCGCACGCGTGCGTATGTCAGAAGTGTCGGCAGTGTCCGCCGGCGCCGGTCCAGTGTCCACCGTTGTCTGAAAACTGCACTTTTCTGACCTCTGACCTCACTGGACGGTCCGCCACACTTTTCTTTACACCTCTCGGGCTTATCCGAGAGTGTGGCGTTGTAGGGGAGGTGTCCCCGCACGCGTGCGTATGTCAGAAGTGTCGGCAGTGTCCACCGGTGCCTGTCCAGTGTCCACTGTTGTCTGAAAACGGCACTTTTCTGACCTCTGACCTCACTGGACGGTCCGCCACACTTTTTTTTACACCTCTCGGGCTTATCCGAGAGTGTGGCGTTGTAGGGGAGGTGTCCCCGCACGCGTGCGTATGTCAGAAGTGTCGGCAGTGTCCGCCGGCGCCGGTCCAGTGTCCACCGTTGTCTGAAAACTGCACTTTTCTGACCTCTGACCTCACTGGACGGTCCGCCACACTTTTTTTTACATCTCTCGGGCTTATCCGAGAGTGTGGCGTTGTAGGGGAGGTGTCCCCGCACGTGTGCGTTTGTCAGAAGTGTCGGCAGTGTCCGCCGGCGCCGGTCCAGTGTCCACCGTTGTCTGAAAACTGCACTTTTCTGACCTCTGACCTCACTGGACGGTCCGCCACACTTTTCTTTACACCTCTCGGGCTTATCCGAGAGTCTGGCGTTGTAGGGGAGGTGTCCCCGCACGCGTGCGTATGTCAGAAGTGTCGGCAGTGTCCGCCGGCGCCGGTCCAGTGTCCACTGTTGTCTGAAAACTGCACTTTTCTGACCTCTGACCTCACTGGACGGTCCGCAACACTTTTTTTGACACCTCTCGGGCTTATCCGAGAGTGTGGTGTTGTAGGGGAGGTGTCCCCGCACGCGTGCGTATGTCAGAAGTGTCGGCAGTGTCCGCCGGCGCCGGTCCAGTGTCCACCGTTGTCTGAAAACTGCACTTTTCTGACCTCTGACCTCACTGGACGGTCCGCCACAGTTTTCTTTACACCTCTCGGGCTTATCCGAGAGTGTGGCGTTGTAGGGGAGGTGTCCCCGCACGCGTGCGTATGTCAGAAGTGTCGGCAGTGTCCACCGGTGCCTGTCCAGTGTCCACTGTTGTCTGAAAACTGCACTTTTCTGACCTCTGACCTCACTGGACGGTCCGCCACACTTTTTTTTACACCTCTCGGGCTTATCCGAGAGTGTGGCGTTGTAGGGGAGGTGTCCCCGCACGCGTGCGTATGTCAGAAGTGTCGGCAGTGTCCGCCGGCGCCGGTCCAGTGTCCACCGTTGTCTGAAAACTGCACTTTTCTGACCTCTGACCTCACTGGACGGTCCGCCGCACTTTTTTTTACATCTCTCGGGCTTATCCGAGAGT
Source organism: Gymnoscopelus braueri (assembly GCF_963280865.1). Classification (NCBI taxonomy): domain Eukaryota; kingdom Metazoa; phylum Chordata; class Actinopteri; order Myctophiformes; family Myctophidae; genus Gymnoscopelus; species Gymnoscopelus braueri. Next base: position 50,285,073 of record NC_137619.1, on the reverse strand, counting down.
GTGGCGTTGTAGGGGAGGTGTCCCCGCACGCGTGCGTATGTCAGAAGTGTCGGCAGTGTCCACCGGTGCCTGTCCAGTGTCCACTGTTGTCTGAAAACTGCACTTTTCTGACCTCTGACCTCACTGGACGGTCCGCCACACTTTTTTTTACACCTCTCGGGCTTATCCGAGAGTGTGGCGTTGTAGGGGAGGTGTCCCCGCACGCGTGCGTATGTCAGAAGTGTCGGCAGTGTCCGCCGGCGCCGGTCCAGTGTCCACCGTTGTCTGAAAACTGCACTTTTCTGACCTCTGACCTCACTGGACGGTCCGCCGCACTTTTTTTTACATCTCTCGGGCTTATCCGAGAGTGTGGCGTTGTAGGGGAGGTGTCCCCGCACGCGTGCGTATGTCAGAAGTGTCGGCAGTGTCCGCCGGCGCCGGTCCAGTGTCCACCGTTGTCTGAAAACTGCACTTTTCTGACCTCTGACCTCACTGGACGGTCCGCCACACTTTTCTTTACACCTCTCGGGCTTATCCGAGAGTGTGGCGTTGTAGGGGAGGTGTCCCCGCATGCGTGCGTATGTCAGAAGTGTCGGCAGTGTCCACCGGTGCCTGTCCAGTGTCCACTGTTGTCTGAAAACGGCACTTTTCTGACCTCTGACCTCACTGGACGGTCCGCCACACTTTTTTTTACACCTCTCGGGCTTATCCAAGAGTGTGGCGTTGTAGGGGAGGTGTCCCCGCACGCGTGCGTATGTCAGAAGTGTCGGCAGTGTCCGCCGGCGCCGGTCCAGTGTCCACCGTTGTCTGAAAACTGCACTTTTCTGACCTCTGACCTCACTTGAGAATGCTCACTCTTATCTTCATCAAATTTGCTGAGGTGTGAACCAGGTGTCTACCCTACATCACCAAAGAGTCAGAATGTAATTTACCTAAAGAAATACTGAAATATAGTCCTGTAAACATACCTTTAGTTTACGCGGAAATTGTACTTTTGTAGTGAGGACTCCTCTACTTTCCCTTATTTAGAAAAACAACGTACATTTATGTAAAATAAGCTGTTACTGCATAGCCTAAGATGCTATTAAACAATTACCAGTGGTTGTGTGGAGAGATCTAGTACAGTTTTATTGCAAATCAGACTTCTTTAGACATACCCCTTCTCTGGAAATAAAACATTATAGGCGGGTGCAAATATAGTTTGACCGAAAAATAAGTAGAACAAAAGGTTTCTCACCTAATGCAAAATGTATCAGGTGTACTTAATAACATATCAAAAGTTTACCAACATCTGATCATTAGAAATGTCAAATTTCCAAGATGGCCGCCACCAGTTCCTTAAAAGACCATTACTCCTTCATTATTTGCCCTACACAAGTAATTTTGGTGCCTAACCCCATGTTTTGGTGATCTAGGAATCCAATTAGCATATATAAGTTATAGTCAAGTGATTATAAGTACAATTATATATTAAAGCAATTGGTTATAAGCATATTTAACAATGTAATTTGACATTTCTCCCTTTTCTACATGCCATAATGCCCAGGCTTGGTGAATTCATCTCATGTAATTCACATTCTGTTGAAGCTTTCAAGATTTCTTTTGATACCAATAAGGGATAAATTAATTATTACTGGGTGTACTGTGACATTTGTAAAAACATGGCTGCCAATGTGATAGACTGGGAATATTACACAAATCTTGGAAGAAATTCCTTACAGAGAAATGTCTTCACCAATTTGTTTGTAAAGGTGTCTGGTTCCCAAACTGGGGGTCCCCCAAATGATTTTGGGGGGTCCCCAGATGGTTAGCTTGATGTGCAACATTGTTTTCTCACTCAACAGTAAACAAACCAACATACAGTATAAGTGTATACAGGGTATGTGCACATTTCTAAAGTTACAATTTAATTACTCTTAAGACTCAATATTACTGTATCTCAAATATTAAGAAAGAGGCAAACATTGTGAAAATAGCCGATGTACAAGCTCACAACGCTACAGAAAACAAAATGGCCACTTGTCTGGTCTATGGGGAAGATGGACTCCTCAGTGGGGATACAGTGGAGAGAAATGGCCCCTTATGGGCCTAGAGAGGGTGTGCAAGTCAGTACAGAGCTATCACAACATGTAGCTATTGTCTGAATGTCTAGGCAGGGGTGGTGGAGGAGTGTGGCGTGGATAAGGTGCAGCTGTGCTTGTCACAAACATCGCCTTATTCCTGAGACTAGTAGTTGTGTGAGGTTTTAGTGCAACATTAGTCTTTATTTTGAGATTGGTACTGCTGGCAATAAGCTTGAACCTTGATCTTTTTTTCTGGATAATTTTAACAGCAAGAAGGTACGTATAGGGAACAGCCCATGACGACCTGGGCTCCAGTCTCCCCATAGAATCCCAATCTAACCGACCTCCATGCCCATAAGCGGGTCCCAACAAACAAGCATTGCTTTCGGCAAACACCAAGTTTTTGTTCTGGAGCTGTTCTGGAGAGGGGAGAGGACGCTCTGAGCCATAATGATAAGTCACTGGGGGCCCCTGGGAATATTAATGGTCAGCTTCCACCGACTCTCCTGTGAGCCAGTCCGACATACACCCTTGTCTGCCTGACACACAGTCATGCACCACCACGTGGAGGTCTTACAACCACCACTATGGAGGGGGGCCGACCCTCCTCACGAACGCCTATGCCCACTCACGAGCGCCTATCTCGGGCATAGGAGCCAGCCAGACCCGCCAGGAGGTTCCGCCAGGAGGTCCATTTGGGGCCAGCATACATACATTTGTATATGACACAATCTTGCAACATGTGGAGGTCTTACAACCACCACCACTGGGGACTGTCCTCACTACCTATGCTAACTCAAGATAGCCTATCTCGGGAGTGCCTATCTCTGGAGCCAGCGTGGAGGTCCACTTGGGACCAGTGGGACTATCCAGTGAGCCAGGCGACATAGGGACACTCCTCTCAGCCTCACGCATTAGCTAAATTCCAATACCTTAATTTCTGCCTCCTCCTCACTCCGTCCTCCAGCGTGCCGTGACTTAGAAATTGTTTGCATCCCAAATGCTAATTTGCTTTTGGAGGAGCTGAGAACAAGGAGAGCGCAGGCTCCCTAAGCCACTTGGAGTGAGATCTGGCAAAGATACAAGTTTATCTTTCATGTGTTGTTTGCAAAACTGTCTTCGTTGAAATGGCGCATAATTTCTGTTGGAGGTTTTGCACGTCGGACGTGGGGGAGAGGAGAAGCTCAGGGTCTCCTTGGCTCCTAACTTTGCTCTTCTGCGCTCCAAGTGCCCAGGGAGCAATCCAGTGACCTCCATACTCCCCTCTACCCACCTGAGGGGAACCCTAGGCCCACTAAACTCCAGACCAGATCCACCCCCCATACTCCCCTGTAGGCACCCAGTAGATACACGGTTCTGACAGCTCTACACTAACCTCCATAACCACCACCACCCCTCTTTGCACACTCACTGATTGCCTTCCTAATGTGTTAAAACATCTATTTAATGTTTTTCAAAATCTTGTGTCTACAAGATGACACTGCGCTTGTCCACGAGAAAAATAAATATTCTTGTGTATGTAGGGGAGGAGTTATGAAGTTGGGTGGGTAAGGGGAGGGGTGCAGAGAGATTGGTTCATAATGCAAGAATTGTTTGGGGGGTGGGGTGTATAGTCAAAGATGAATTTAGTTTGGGCTAAATTTGATCCACAGAGCTATCCAAAACCTTTCAATATTGAAAACAATACTATCTATCAACTGACAATATTCTCTGCCACCACCTTCTGAATTACTGCAAATTGTGACTATTAGTTTTGTTGTGTTTTGAGGATATCTTGAAGCCTTGTTCCAGTAAAAAATAAATATAAGTAGTTGGACATATAATTAGTTAAACGGGTGACCAATTCAGAGTGTTTTAATAGAGTCACAAACAAAATATTGGATTTCACAATTATCTAATTGTATATCTGCAATTTGGACAAGTCCAATGGATTCCCAGGCCCCCAAAACATGGGATTAGACACAAAACGTACTTGTGTAGGATAGATAATAAAGGAATTAAGCTATTTTAATGTTCTTTTGGCCATCTTGGACGCCATCTTGAAAATAACACCTTAAAAGTGGTCAAACTTTGGACATTTTTTAGTGTGTTATTCAGGACACCTAATACTACAAAAAACAGTTGAGAAACCTTTTGTTCCAATTTTTTAGGGTACGGTGCTTTTTTTCATCCCGCACCCGCCTATTATTTTTATGTTGGAATAACACTTTACTTTTTGTACTTTATATATACCAAATAAAAGTCCAAACCAAATTAAAAGTCAATTTCCTTCTCAGTTGGCATTGTTTAACCCACCCTGAATATCTATTGTTGTGATTTTGGGGCAATGTTGAGGCAATTATGTATGTGAGCAAAGTACATCACCATATTCAATCACACTCACACATGATTGCTGTGTGTGGCAGGGGCAACATGAAGCCATGTCAATAATTAATGGAAATATGATTTTATGATTTCAGTAGTAAGAACTTTTTTATATACACATCCAAACCAAAGGTGCATAGATTAATTCATTTTGTTGAGAATTGTAGGCCTCAATACAGAGAAGCATTACACAAATGGAATACTGTGATTAGGGGTATGTCTAAAGTCTCATTTGCAATAAAACTGTACTAGATCTCTCCACACAACCACTGGTAATTGTTTAATAGCATCTTAGGCTATGCAGTAACAGCTTATTTGACATAAATATATGTTTTTTTTTCTAAATGAGGGAAAGTAGAGGAGTCCACACTACAAAAGTACCATTTCCGCCTAAACTAAAAGTATGTTTAAAGGACTATATTTCAGTATTTCTTTAGGTAAATTACATTCTGACTATTTGGTGATGTAGGGTAGACACCTGGTTCATACCTCAGCAAATTTGATGAAGATAAGAGTGAGCATTCTCAAGTTATAGCATTTTTGGTCACCTTTGCCCTATTCGGATTTGCCTTTTTCAGAGATTGAGGTAGTTCTAAAGAATAGCCAAAAAAACTAATTTTGACCCAAAATAAAATTCCACAACAATCCATTTCATTAATGGGAGACCCTAAAGATAAGAAAAAACATGGTTGTGTTTTGTTCTAACTCGGGTGGGGGTATCTAAAAAACTAAGGCCTTTTTTGAGGGCTTGCTACAGGACTATTACACCTCTCGGGCTTATCCGAGAGTGTGGCGTTGTAGGGGAGGTGTCCCCGCACGCGTGCGTATGTCAGAAGTGTCGGCAGTGTCCACCGGTGCCTGTCCAGTGTCCACTGTTGTCTGAAAACTCCACTTTTCTGACCTCTGACCTCACTGGACGGTCCGCCACACTTTTTTTTACACCTCTCGGGCTTATCCGAGAGTGTGGCGTTGTAGGGGAGGTGTCCCCGCACGCGTGCGTATGTCAGAAGTGTCGGCAGTGTCCGCCGGCGCCGGTCCAGTGTCCACCGTTGTCTGAAAACTGCACTTTTCTGACCTCTGACCTCACTGGACGGTCCGCCACACTTTTTTTTACATCTCTCGGGCTTATCCGAGAGTGTGGCGTTGTAGGGGAGGTGTCCCCGCACGCGTGCGTATGTCAGAAGTGTCGGCAGTGTCCGCCGGCGCCGGTCCAGTGTCCACCGTTGTCTGAAAACTGCACTTTTCTGACCTCTGACCTCACTGGACGGTCCGCCACACTTTTCTTTACACCTCTCGGGCTTATCCGAGAGTCTGGCGTTGTAGGGGAGGTGTCCCCGCACGCGTGCATATGTCAGAAGTGTCGGCAGTGTCCGCCGGCGCCGGTCCAGTGTCCACCGTTGTCTGAAAACGGCACTTTTCTGACCTCTGACCTCACTGGACGGTCCGCCACACTTTTCTTTACACCTCTCGGGCTTATCCAAGAGTGTGGCGTTGTAGGGGAGGTGTCCCCGCACGCGTGCGTATGTCAGAAGTGTCGGCAGTGTCCGCCGGCGCCGGTCCAGTGTCCACCGTTGTCTGAAAACTGCACTTTTCTGACCTCTGACCTCACTGGACGGTCCGCCACACTTTTTTTTACATCTCTCGGGCTTATCCGAGAGTGTGGCGTTGTAGGGGAGGTGTCCCCGCACGCGTGCGTATGTCAGAAGTGTCGGCAGTGTCCGCCGGCGCCGGTCCAGTGTCCACCGTTGTCTGAAAACTGCACTTTTCTGACCTCTGACCTCACTGGACGGTCCGCCACACTTTTTTTTACATCTCTCGGGCTTATCCGAGAGTGTGGCGTTGTAGGGGAGGTGTCCCCGCACGCGTGCGTATGTCAGAAGTGTCGGCAGTGTCCGCCGGCGCCGGTCCAGTGTCCACCGTTGTCTGAAAACTGCACTTTTCTGACCTCTGACCTCACTGGACGGTCCGCCACACTTTTCTTTACACCTCTCGGGCTTATCCGAGAGTCTGGCGTTGTAGGGGAGGTGTCCCCGCACGCCTGCGTATGTCAGAAGTGTCGGCAGTGTCCGCCGGCGCCGGTCCAGTGTCCACCGTTGTCTGAAAACTGCACTTTTCTGACCTCTGACCTCACTGGACGGTCCGCCACACTTTTCTTTACACCTCTCGGGCTTATCCGAGAGTGTGGCGTTGTAGGGGAGGTGTCCCCGCACGCGTGCGTATGTCAGAAGTGTCGGCAGTGTCCGCCGGCGCCGGTCCAGTGTCCACCGTTGTCTGAAAACTGCACTTTTCTGACCTCTGACCTCACTGGACGGTCCGCCACACTTTTCTTTACACCTCTCGGGCTTATCCGAGAGTGTGGCGTTGTAGGGGAGGTGTCCCCGCACGCGTGCGTATGTCAGAAGTGTCGGCAGTGTCCGCCGGCGCCGGTCCAGTGTCCACCGTTGTCTGAAAACTGCACTTTTCTGACCTCTGACCTCACTGGACGGTCCGCCACACTTTTTTTTACATCTCTCGGGCTTATCCGAGAGTGTGGCGTTGTAGGGGAGGTGTCCCCGCACGCGTGCGTATGTCAGAAGTGTCGGCAGTGTCCGCCGGCGCCGGTCCAGTGTCCACCGTTGTCTGAAAACTGCACTTTTCTGACCTCTGACCTCACTGGACGGTCCGCCACACTTTGTTTTTACATCTCTCGGGCTTATCCGAGAGTGTGGCGTTGTAGGGGAGGTGTCCCCGCACGCGTGCGTATGTCAGAAGTGTCGGCAGTGTCCGCCGGCGCCGGTCCAGTGTCCACCGTTGTCTGAAAACTGCACTTTTCTGACCTCTGACCTCACTGGACGGTCCGCCACACTTTTTTTTACATCTCTCGGGCTTATCCGAGAGTGTGGCGTTGTAGGGGAGGTGTCCCCGCACGCGTGCGTATGTCAGAAGTGTCGGCAGTGTCCGCCGGCGCCGGTCCAGTGTCCACCGTTGTCTGAAAACTGCACTTTTCTGACCTCTGACCTCACTGGACGGTCCGCCACACTTTTTTTTACATCTCTCGGGCTTATCCGAGAGTGTGGCGTTGTAGGGGAGGTGTCCCCGCACGCGTGCGTATGTCAGAAGTGTCGGCAGTGTTCGCCGGCGCCGGTCCAGTGTCCACCGTTGTCTGAAAACTGCACTTTTCTGACCTCTGACCTCACTGGACGGTCCGCCACACTTTTTTTTACATCTCTCGGGCTTATCCGAGAGTGTGGCGTTGTAGGGGAGGTGTCCCCGCACGCGTGCGTATGTCAGAAGTGTCGGCAGTGTTCGCCGGCGCCGGTCCAGTGTCCACCGTTGTCTGAAAACTGCACTTTTCTGACCTCTGACCTCACTGGACGGTCCGCCACACTTTTTTTTACATCTCTCGGGCTTATCCGAGAGTGTGGCGTTGTAGGGGAGGTGTCCCCGCACGCGTGCGTATGTCAGAAGTGTCGGCAGTGTCCGCCGGCGCCGGTCCAGTGTCCACCGTTGTCTGAAAACTGCACTTTTCTGACCTCTGACCTCACTGGACGGTCCGCCACACTTTTCTTTACACCTCTCGGGCTTATCCGAGAGTCTGGCGTTGTAGGGGAGGTGTCCCCGCACGCGTGCGTATGTCAGAAGTGTCGGCAGTGTCCGCCGGCGCCGGTCCAGTGTCCACCGTTGTCTGAAAACTGCACTTTTCTGACCTCTGACCTCACTGGACGGTCCGCCACACTTTTCTTTACACCTCTCGGGCTTATCCGAGAGTGTGGCGTTGTAGGGGAGGTGTCCCCGCACGCGTGCGTATGTCAGAAGTGTCGGCAGTGTCCGCCGGCGCCGGTCCAGTGTCCACCGTTGTCTGAAAACTGCACTTTTCTGACCTCTGACCTCACTGGACGGTCCGCCACACTTTTCTTTACACCTCTCGGGCTTATCCGAGAGTCTGGCGTTGTAGGGGAGGTGTCCCCGCACGCGTGCGTATGTCAGAAGTGTCGGCAGTGTCCGCCGGCGCCGGTCCAGTGTCCACCGTTGTCTGAAAACTGCACTTTTCTGACCTCTGACCTCACTGGACGGTCCGCCACACTTTTCTTTACACCTCTCGGGCTTATCCGAGAGTGTGGCGTTGTAGGGGAGGTGTCCCCGCACGCGTGCGTATGTCAGAAGTGTCGGCAGTGTCCACCGGTGCCTGTCCAGTGTCCACTGTTGTCTGAAAACGGCACTTTTCTGACCTCTGACCTCACTGGACGGTCCGCCACACTTTTTTTTACACCTCTCGGGCTTATCCGAGAGTGTGGCGTTGTAGGGGAGGTGTCCCCGCACGCGTGCGTATGTCAGAAGTGTCGGCAGTGTCCGCCGGCGCCGGTCCAGTGTCCACCGTTGTCTGAAAACTGCACTTTTCTGACCTCTGACCTCACTGGACGGTCCGCCACACTTTTTTTTACATCTCTCGGGCTTATCCGAGAGTGTGGCGTTGTAGGGGAGGTGTCCCCGCACGTGTGCGTTTGTCAGAAGTGTCGGCAGTGTCCGCCGGCGCCGGTCCAGTGTCCACCGTTGTCTGAAAACTGCACTTTTCTGACCTCTGACCTCACTGGACGGTCCGCCACACTTTTCTTTACACCTCTCGGGCTTATCCGAGAGTCTGGCGTTGTAGGGGAGGTGTCCCCGCACGCGTGCGTATGTCAGAAGTGTCGGCAGTGTCCGCCGGCGCCGGTCCAGTGTCCACTGTTGTCTGAAAACTGCACTTTTCTGACCTCTGACCTCACTGGACGGTCCGCAACACTTTTTTTGACACCTCTCGGGCTTATCCGAGAGTGTGGTGTTGTAGGGGAGGTGTCCCCGCACGCGTGCGTATGTCAGAAGTGTCGGCAGTGTTCGCCGGCGCCGGTCCAGTGTCCACCGTTGTCTGAAAACTGCACTTTTCTGACCTCTGACCTCACTGGACGGTCCGCCACACTTTTCTTTACACCTCTCGGGCTTATCCGAGAGTGTGGCGTTGTAGGGGAGGTGTCCCCGCACGCGTGCGTATGTCAGAAGTGTCGGCAGTGTCCACCGGTGCCTGTCCAGTGTCCACTGTTGTCTGAAAACGGCACTTTTCTGACCTCTGACCTCACTGGACGGTCCGCCACACTTTTTTTTACACCTCTCGGGCTTATCCGAGAGTGTGGCGTTGTAGGGGAGGTGTCCCCGCACGCGTGCGTATGTCAGAAGTGTCGGCAGTGTCCGCCGGCGCCGGTCCAGTGTCCACCGTTGTCTGAAAACTGCACTTTTCTGACCTCTGACCTCACTGGACGGTCCGCCACACTTTTTTTTACATCTCTCGGGCTTATCCGAGAGTGTGGCGTTGTAGGGGAGGTGTCCCCGCACGTGTGCGTTTGTCAGAAGTGTCGGCAGTGTCCGCCGGCGCCGGTCCAGTGTCCACCGTTGTCTGAAAACTGCACTTTTCTGACCTCTGACCTCACTGGACGGTCCGCCACACTTTTCTTTACACCTCTCGGGCTTATCCGAGAGTCTGGCGTTGTAGGGGAGGTGTCCCCGCACGCGTGCGTATGTCAGAAGTGTCGGCAGTGTCCGCCGGCGCCGGTCCAGTGTCCACTGTTGTCTGAAAACTGCACTTTTCTGACCTCTGACCTCACTGGACGGTCCGCAACACTTTTTTTGACACCTCTCGGGCTTATCCGAGAGTGTGGTGTTGTAGGGGAGGTGTCCCCGCACGCGTGCGTATGTCAGAAGTGTCGGCAGTGTCCGCCGGCGCCGGTCCAGTGTCCACCGTTGTCTGAAAACTGCACTTTTCTGACCTCTGACCTCACTGGACGGTCCGCCACAGTTTTCTTTACACCTCTCGGGCTTATCCGAGAGTGTGGCGTTGTAGGGGAGGTGTCCCCGCACGCGTGCGTATGTCAGAAGTGTCGGCAGTGTCCACCGGTGCCTGTCCAGTGTCCACTGTTGTCTGAAAACTGCACTTTTCTGACCTCTGACCTCACTGGACGGTCCGCCACACTTTTTTTTACACCTCTCGGGCTTATCCGAGAGTGTGGCGTTGTAGGGGAGGTGTCCCCGCACGCGTGCGTATGTCAGAAGTGTCGGCAGTGTCCGCCGGCGCCGGTCCAGTGTCCACCGTTGTCTGAAAACTGCACTTTTCTGACCTCTGACCTCACTGGACGGTCCGCCGCACTTTTTTTTACATCTCTCGGGCTTATCCGAGAGTGTGGCGTTGTAGGGGAGGTGTCCCCGCACGCGTGCGTATGTCAGAAGTGTCGGCAGTGTCCACCGGTGCCTGTCCAGTGTCCACTGTTGTCTGAAAACTGCACTTTTCTGACCTCTGACCTCACTGGACGGTCCGCCACACTTTTTTTTACACCTCTCGGGCTTATCCGAGAGTGTGGCGTTGTAGGGGAGGTGTCCCCGCACGCGTGCGTATGTCAGAAGTGTCGGCAGTGTCCGCCGGCGCCGGTCCAGTGTCCACCGTTGTCTGAAAACTGCACTTTTCTGACCTCTGACCTCACTGGACGGTCCGCCGCACTTTTTTTTACATCTCTCGGGCTTATCCGAGAGTGTGGCGTTGTAGGGGAGGTGTCCCCGCACGCGTGCGTATGTCAGAAGTGTCGGCAGTGTCCGCCGGCGCCGGTCCAGTGTCCACCGTTGTCTGAAAACTGCACTTTTCTGACCTCTGACCTCACTGGACGGTCCGCCACACTTTTCTTTACACCTCTCGGGCTTATCCGAGAGTGTGGCGTTGTAGGGGAGGTGTCCCCGCATGCGTGCGTATGTCAGAAGTGTCGGCAGTGTCCACCGGTGCCTGTCCAGTGTCCACTGTTGTCTGAAAACGGCACTTTTCTGACCTCTGACCTCACTGGACGGTCCGCCACACTTTTTTTTACACCTCTCGGGCTTATCCGAGAGTGTGGCGTTGTAGGGGAGGTGTCCCCGCACGCGTGCGTATGTCAGAAGTGTCGGCAGTGTCCGCCGGCGCCGGTCCAGTGTCCACCGTTGTCTGAAAACTGCACTTTTCTGACCTCTGACCTCACTTGAGAATGCTCACTCTTATCTTCATCAAATTTGCTGAGGTGTGAACCAGGTGTCTACCCTACATCACCAAAGAGTCAGAATGTAATTTACCTAAAGAAATACTGAAATATAGTCCTGTAAACATACCTTTAGTTTACGCGGAAATTGTACTTTTGTAGTGAGGACTCCTCTACTTTCCCTTATTTAGAAAAACAACGTACATTTATGTAAAATAAGCTGTTACTGCATAGCCTAAGATGCTATTAAACAATTACCAGTGGTTGTGTGGAGAGATCTAGTACAGTTTTATTGCAAATCAGACTTCTTTAGACATACCCCTTCTCTGGAAATAAAACATTATAGGCGGGTGCAAATATAGTTTGACCGAAAAATAAGTAGAACAAAAGGTTTCTCACCTAATGCAAAATGTATCAGGTGTACTTAATAACATATCAAAAGTTTACCAACATCTGATCATTAGAAATGTCAAATTTCCAAGATGGCCGCCACCAGTTCCTTAAAAGACCATTACTCCTTCATTATTTGCCCTACACAAGTAATTTTGGTGCCTAACCCCATGTTTTGGTGATCTAGGAATCCAATTAGCATATATAAGTTATAGTCAAGTGATTATAAGTACAATTATATATTAAAGCAATTGGTTATAAGCATATTTAACAATGTAATTTGACATTTCTCCCTTTTCTACATGCCATAATGCCCAGGCTTGGTGAATTCATCTCATGTAATTCACATTCTGTTGAAGCTTTCAAGATTTCTTTTGATAAAAATAAGGGATAAATTAATTATTACTGGGTGTACTGTGACATTTGTAAAAACATGGCTGCCAATGTGATAGACTGGGAATATTACACAAATCTTGGAAGAAATTCCTTACAGAGAAATGTCTTCACCAATTTGTTTGTAAAGGTGTCTGGTTCCCAAACTGGGGGTCCCCCAAATGATTTTGGGGGGTCCCCAGATGGTTAGCTTGATGTGCAACATTGTTTTCTCACTCAACAGTAAACAAACCAACATACAGTATAAGTGTATACAGGGTATGTGCACATTTCTAAAGTTACAATTTAATTACTCTTAAGACTCAATATTACTGTATCTCAAATATTAAGAAAGAGGCAAACATTGTGAAAATAGCCGATGTACAAGCTCACAACGCTACAGAAAACAAAATGGCCACTTGTCTGGTCTATGGGGAAGATGGACTCCTCAGTGGGGATACAGTGGAGAGAAATGGCCCCTTATGGGCCTAGAGAGGGTGTGCAAGTCAGTACAGAGCTATCACAACATGTAGCTATTGTCTGAATGTCTAGGCAGGGGTGGTGGAGGAGTGTGGCGTGGATAAGGTGCAGCTGTGCTTGTCACAAACATCGCCTTATTCCTGAGACTAGTAGTTGTGTGAGGTTTTAGTGCAACATTAGTCTTTATTTTGAGATTGGTACTGCTGGCAATAAGCTTGAACCTTGATCTTTTTTTCTGGATAATTTTAACAGCAAGAAGGTACGTATAGGGAACAGCCCATGACGACCTGGGCTCCAGTCTCCCCATAGAATCCCAATCTAACCGACCTCCATGCCCATAAGCGGGTCCCAACAAACAAGCATTGCTTTCGGCAAACACCAAGTTTTTGTTCTGGAGCTGTTCTGGAGAGGGGAGAGGACGCTCTGAGCCATAATGATAAGTCACTGGGGGCCCCTGGGAATATTAATGGTCAGCTTCCACCGACTCTCCTGTGAGCCAGTCCGACATACACCCTTGTCTGCCTGACACACAGTCATGCACCACCACGTGGAGGTCTTACAACCACCACTATGGAGGGGGGCCGACCCTCCTCACGAACGCCTATGCCCACTCACGAGCGCCTATCTCGGGCATAGGAGCCAGCCAGACCCGCCAGGAGGTTCCGCCAGGAGGTCCATTTGGGGCCAGCATACATACATTTGTATATGACACAATCTTGCAACATGTGGAGGTCTTACAACCACCACCACTGGGGACTGTCCTCACTACCTATGCTAACTCAAGATAGCCTATCTCGGGAGTGCCTATCTCTGGAGCCAGCGTGGAGGTCCACTTGGGACCAGTGGGACTATCCAGTGAGCCAGGCGACATAGGGACACTCCTCTCAGCCTCACGCATTAGCTAAATTCCAATACCTTAATTTCTGCCTCCTCCTCACTCCGTCCTCCAGCGTGCCGTGACTTAGAAATTGTTTGCATCCCAAATGCTAATTTGCTTTTGGAGGAGCTGAGAACAAGGAGAGCGCAGGCTCCCTAAGCCACTTGGAGTGAGATCTGGCAAAGATACAAGTTTATCTTTCATGTGTTGTTTGCAAAACTGTCTTCGTTGAAATGGCGCATAATTTCTGTTGGAGGTTTTGCACGTCGGACGTGGGGGAGAGGAGAAGCTCAGGGTCTCCTTGGCTCCTAACTTTGCTCTTCTGCGCTCCAAGTGCCCAGGGAGCAATCCAGTGACCTCCATACTCCCCTCTACCCACCTGAGGGGAACCCTAGGCCCACTAAACTCCAGACCAGATCCACCCCCCATACTCCCCTGTAGGCACCCAGTAGATACACGGTTCTGACAGCTCTACACTAACCTCCATAACCACCACCACCCCTCTTTGCACACTCACTGATTGCCTTCCTAATGTGTTAAAACATCTATTTAATGTTTTTCAAAATCTTGTGTCTACAAGATGACACTGCGCTTGTCCACGAGAAAAATAAATATTCTTGTGTATGTAGGGGAGGAGTTATGAAGTTGGGTGGGTAAGGGGAGGGGTGCAGAGAGATTGGTTCATAATGCAAGAATTGTTTGGGGGGTGGGGTGTATAGTCAAAGATGAATTTAGTTTGGGCTAAATTTGATCCACAGAGCTATCCAAAACCTTTCAATATTGAAAACAATACTATCTATCAACTGACAATATTCTCTGCCACCACCTTCTGAATTACTGCAAATTGTGACTATTAGTTTTGTTGTGTTTTGAGGATATCTTGAAGCCTTGTTCCAGTAAAAAATAAATATAAGTAGTTGGACATATAATTAGTTAAACGGGTGACCAATTCAGAGTGTTTTAATAGAGTCACAAACAAAATATTGGATTTCACAATTATCTAATTGTATATCTGCAATTTGGACAAGTCCAATGGATTCCCAGGCCCCCAAAACATGGGATTAGACACAAAACGTACTTGTGTAGGATAGATAATAAAGGAATTAAGCTATTTTAATGTTTTTTTGGCCATCTTGGACGCCATCTTGAAAATAACACCTTAAAAGTGGTCAAACTTTGGACATTTTTTAGTGTGTTATTCAGGACACCTAATACTACAAAAAACAGTTGAGAAACCTTTTGTTCCAATTTTTTAGGGTACGGTGCTTTTTTTCATCCCGCACCCGCCTATTATTTTTATGTTGGAATAACACTTTACTTTTTGTACTTTATATATACCAAATAAAAGTCCAAACCAAATTAAAAGTCAATTTCCTTCTCAGTTGGCATTGTTTAACCCACCCTGAATATCTATTGTTGTGATTTTGGGGCAATGTTGAGGCAATTATGTATGTGAGCAAAGTACATCACCATATTCAATCACACTCACACATGATTGCTGTGTGTGGCAGGGGCAACATGAAGCCATGTCAATAATTAATGGAAATATGATTTTATGATTTCAGTAGTAAGAACTTTTTTATATACACATCCAAACCAAAGGTGCATAGATTAATTCATTTTGTTGAGAATTGTAGGCCTCAATACAGAGAAGCATTACACAAATGGAATACTGTGATTAGGGGTATGTCTAAAGTCTCATTTGCAATAAAACTGTACTAGATCTCTCCACACAACCACTGGTAATTGTTTAATAGCATCTTAGGCTATGCAGTAACAGCTTATTTGACATAAATATATGTTTTTTTTTCTAAATGAGGGAAAGTAGAGGAGTCCACACTACAAAAGTACCATTTCCGCCTAAACTAAAAGTATGTTTAAAGGACTATATTTCAGTATTTCTTTAGGTAAATTACATTCTGACTATTTGGTGATGTAGGGTAGACACCTGGTTCATACCTCAGCAAATTTGATGAAGATAAGAGTGAGCATTCTCAAGTTATAGCATTTTTGGTCACCTTTGCCCTATTCGGATTTGCCTTTTTCAGAGATTGAGGTAGTTCTAAAGAATAGCCAAAAAAACTAATTTTGACCCAAAATAAAATTCCACAACAATCCATTTCATTAATGGGAGACCCTAAAGATAAGAAAAAACATGGTTGTGTTTTGTTCTAACTCGGGTGGGGGTATCTAAAAAACTAAGGCCTTTTTTGAGGGCTTGCTACAGGACTATTACACCTCTCGGGCTTATCCGAGAGTGTGGCGTTGTAGGGGAGGTGTCCCCGCACGCGTGCGTATGTCAGAAGTGTCGGCAGTGTCCACCGGTGCCTGTCCAGTGTCCACTGTTGTCTGAAAACTCCACTTTTCTGACCTCTGACCTCACTGGACGGTCCGCCACACTTTTTTTTACACCTCTCGGGCTTATCCGAGAGTGTGGCGTTGTAGGGGAGGTGTCCCCGCACGCGTGCGTATGTCAGAAGTGTCGGCAGTGTCCGCCGGCGCCGGTCCAGTGTCCACCGTTGTCTGAAAACTGCACTTTTCTGACCTCTGACCTCACTGGACGGTCCGCCACACTTTTTTTTACATCTCTCGGGCTTATCCGAGAGTGTGGCGTTGTAGGGGAGGTGTCCCCGCACGCGTGCGTATGTCAGAAGTGTCGGCAGTGTCCGCCGGCGCCGGTCCAGTGTCCACCGTTGTCTGAAAACTGCACTTTTCTGACCTCTGACCTCACTGGACGGTCCGCCACACTTTTCTTTACACCTCTCGGGCTTATCCGAGAGTCTGGCGTTGTAGGGGAGGTGTCCCCGCACGCGTGCATATGTCAGAAGTGTCGGCAGTGTCCGCCGGCGCCGGTCCAGTGTCCACCGTTGTCTGAAAACGGCACTTTTCTGACCTCTGACCTCACTGGACGGTCCGCCACACTTTTCTTTACACCTCTCGGGCTTATCCAAGAGTGTGGCGTTGTAGGGGAGGTGTCCCCGCACGCGTGCGTATGTCAGAAGTGTCGGCAGTGTCCGCCGGCGCCGGTCCAGTGTCCACCGTTGTCTGAAAACTGCACTTTTCTGACCTCTGACCTCACTGGACGGTCCGCCACACTTTTTTTTACATCTCTCGGGCTTATCCGAGAGTGTGGCGTTGTAGGGGAGGTGTCCCCGCACGCGTGCGTATGTCAGAAGTGTCGGCAGTGTCCGCCGGCGCCGGTCCAGTGTCCACCGTTGTCTGAAAACTGCACTTTTCTGACCTCTGACCTCACTGGACGGTCCGCCACACTTTTTTTTACATCTCTCGGGCTTATCCGAGAGTGTGGCGTTGTAGGGGAGGTGTCCCCGCACGCGTGCGTATGTCAGAAGTGTCGGCAGTGTCCGCCGGCGCCGGTCCAGTGTCCACCGTTGTCTGAAAACTGCACTTTTCTGACCTCTGACCTCACTGGACGGTCCGCCACACTTTTCTTTACACCTCTCGGGCTTATCCGAGAGTCTGGCGTTGTAGGGGAGGTGTCCCCGCACGCCTGCGTATGTCAGAAGTGTCGGCAGTGTCCGCCGGCGCCGGTCCAGTGTCCACCGTTGTCTGAAAACTGCACTTTTCTGACCTCTGACCTCACTGGACGGTCCGCCACACTTTTCTTTACACCTCTCGGGCTTATCCGAGAGTGTGGCGTTGTAGGGGAGGTGTCCCCGCACGCGTGCGTATGTCAGAAGTGTCGGCAGTGTCCGCCGGCGCCGGTCCAGTGTCCACCGTTGTCTGAAAACTGCACTTTTCTGACCTCTGACCTCACTGGACGGTCCGCCACACTTTTCTTTACACCTCTCGGGCTTATCCGAGAGTGTGGCGTTGTAGGGGAGGTGTCCCCGCACGCGTGCGTATGTCAGAAGTGTCGGCAGTGTCCGCCGGCGCCGGTCCAGTGTCCACCGTTGTCTGAAAACTGCACTTTTCTGACCTCTGACCTCACTGGACGGTCCGCCACACTTTTTTTTACATCTCTCGGGCTTATCCGAGAGTGTGGCGTTGTAGGGGAGGTGTCCCCGCACGCGTGCGTATGTCAGAAGTGTCGGCAGTGTCCGCCGGCGCCGGTCCAGTGTCCACCGTTGTCTGAAAACTGCACTTTTCTGACCTCTGACCTCACTGGACGGTCCGCCACACTTTTTTTTACATCTCTCGGGCTTATCCGAGAGTGTGGCGTTGTAGGGGAGGTGTCCCCGCACGCGTGCGTATGTCAGAAGTGTCGGCAGTGTCCGCCGGCGCCGGTCCAGTGTCCACCGTTGTCTGAAAACTGCACTTTTCTGACCTCTGACCTCACTGGA
Source organism: Gymnoscopelus braueri (assembly GCF_963280865.1). NCBI lineage: Eukaryota > Metazoa > Chordata > Actinopteri > Myctophiformes > Myctophidae > Gymnoscopelus > Gymnoscopelus braueri. Next base: position 50,267,246 of record NC_137619.1, on the reverse strand, counting down.
CGGTCCGCCACACTTTTTTTTACATCTCTCGGGCTTATCCGAGAGTGTGGCGTTGTAGGGGAGGTGTCCCCGCACGCGTGCGTATGTCAGAAGTGTCGGCAGTGTCCGCCGGCGCCGGTCCAGTGTCCACCGTTGTCTGAAAACTGCACTTTTCTGACCTCTGACCTCACTGGACGGTCCGCCACACTTTTTTTTACATCTCTCGGGCTTATCCGAGAGTGTGGCGTTGTAGGGGAGGTGTCCCCGCACGCGTGCGTATGTCAGAAGTGTCGGCAGTGTTCGCCGGCGCCGGTCCAGTGTCCACCGTTGTCTGAAAACTGCACTTTTCTGACCTCTGACCTCACTGGACGGTCCGCCACACTTTTTTTTACATCTCTCGGGCTTATCCGAGAGTGTGGCGTTGTAGGGGAGGTGTCCCCGCACGCGTGCGTATGTCAGAAGTGTCGGCAGTGTTCGCCGGCGCCGGTCCAGTGTCCACCGTTGTCTGAAAACTGCACTTTTCTGACCTCTGACCTCACTGGACGGTCCGCCACACTTTTTTTTACATCTCTCGGGCTTATCCGAGAGTGTGGCGTTGTAGGGGAGGTGTCCCCGCACGCGTGCGTATGTCAGAAGTGTCGGCAGTGTCCGCCGGCGCCGGTCCAGTGTCCACCGTTGTCTGAAAACTGCACTTTTCTGACCTCTGACCTCACTGGACGGTCCGCCACACTTTTCTTTACACCTCTCGGGCTTATCCGAGAGTCTGGCGTTGTAGGGGAGGTGTCCCCGCACGCGTGCGTATGTCAGAAGTGTCGGCAGTGTCCGCCGGCGCCGGTCCAGTGTCCACCGTTGTCTGAAAACTGCACTTTTCTGACCTCTGACCTCACTGGACGGTCCGCCACACTTTTCTTTACACCTCTCGGGCTTATCCGAGAGTGTGGCGTTGTAGGGGAGGTGTCCCCGCACGCGTGCGTATGTCAGAAGTGTCGGCAGTGTCCGCCGGCGCCGGTCCAGTGTCCACCGTTGTCTGAAAACTGCACTTTTCTGACCTCTGACCTCACTGGACGGTCCGCCACACTTTTCTTTACACCTCTCGGGCTTATCCGAGAGTCTGGCGTTGTAGGGGAGGTGTCCCCGCACGCGTGCGTATGTCAGAAGTGTCGGCAGTGTCCGCCGGCGCCGGTCCAGTGTCCACCGTTGTCTGAAAACTGCACTTTTCTGACCTCTGACCTCACTGGACGGTCCGCCACACTTTTCTTTACACCTCTCGGGCTTATCCGAGAGTGTGGCGTTGTAGGGGAGGTGTCCCCGCACGCGTGCGTATGTCAGAAGTGTCGGCAGTGTCCACCGGTGCCTGTCCAGTGTCCACTGTTGTCTGAAAACGGCACTTTTCTGACCTCTGACCTCACTGGACGGTCCGCCACACTTTTTTTTACACCTCTCGGGCTTATCCGAGAGTGTGGCGTTGTAGGGGAGGTGTCCCCGCACGCGTGCGTATGTCAGAAGTGTCGGCAGTGTCCGCCGGCGCCGGTCCAGTGTCCACCGTTGTCTGAAAACTGCACTTTTCTGACCTCTGACCTCACTGGACGGTCCGCCACACTTTTTTTTACATCTCTCGGGCTTATCCGAGAGTGTGGCGTTGTAGGGGAGGTGTCCCCGCACGTGTGCGTTTGTCAGAAGTGTCGGCAGTGTCCGCCGGCGCCGGTCCAGTGTCCACCGTTGTCTGAAAACTGCACTTTTCTGACCTCTGACCTCACTGGACGGTCCGCCACACTTTTCTTTACACCTCTCGGGCTTATCCGAGAGTCTGGCGTTGTAGGGGAGGTGTCCCCGCACGCGTGCGTATGTCAGAAGTGTCGGCAGTGTCCGCCGGCGCCGGTCCAGTGTCCACTGTTGTCTGAAAACTGCACTTTTCTGACCTCTGACCTCACTGGACGGTCCGCAACACTTTTTTTGACACCTCTCGGGCTTATCCGAGAGTGTGGTGTTGTAGGGGAGGTGTCCCCGCACGCGTGCGTATGTCAGAAGTGTCGGCAGTGTCCGCCGGCGCCGGTCCAGTGTCCACCGTTGTCTGAAAACTGCACTTTTCTGACCTCTGACCTCACTGGACGGTCCGCCACAGTTTTCTTTACACCTCTCGGGCTTATCCGAGAGTGTGGCGTTGTAGGGGAGGTGTCCCCGCACGCGTGCGTATGTCAGAAGTGTCGGCAGTGTCCACCGGTGCCTGTCCAGTGTCCACTGTTGTCTGAAAACTGCACTTTTCTGACCTCTGACCTCACTGGACGGTCCGCCACACTTTTTTTTACACCTCTCGGGCTTATCCGAGAGTGTGGCGTTGTAGGGGAGGTGTCCCCGCACGCGTGCGTATGTCAGAAGTGTCGGCAGTGTCCGCCGGCGCCGGTCCAGTGTCCACCGTTGTCTGAAAACTGCACTTTTCTGACCTCTGACCTCACTGGACGGTCCGCCGCACTTTTTTTTACATCTCTCGGGCTTATCCGAGAGTGTGGCGTTGTAGGGGAGGTGTCCCCGCACGCGTGCGTATGTCAGAAGTGTCGGCAGTGTCCACCGGTGCCTGTCCAGTGTCCACTGTTGTCTGAAAACTGCACTTTTCTGACCTCTGACCTCACTGGACGGTCCGCCACACTTTTTTTTACACCTCTCGGGCTTATCCGAGAGTGTGGCGTTGTAGGGGAGGTGTCCCCGCACGCGTGCGTATGTCAGAAGTGTCGGCAGTGTCCGCCGGCGCCGGTCCAGTGTCCACCGTTGTCTGAAAACTGCACTTTTCTGACCTCTGACCTCACTGGACGGTCCGCCGCACTTTTTTTTACATCTCTCGGGCTTATCCGAGAGTGTGGCGTTGTAGGGGAGGTGTCCCCGCACGCGTGCGTATGTCAGAAGTGTCGGCAGTGTCCGCCGGCGCCGGTCCAGTGTCCACCGTTGTCTGAAAACTGCACTTTTCTGACCTCTGACCTCACTGGACGGTCCGCCACACTTTTCTTTACACCTCTCGGGCTTATCCGAGAGTGTGGCGTTGTAGGGGAGGTGTCCCCGCATGCGTGCGTATGTCAGAAGTGTCGGCAGTGTCCACCGGTGCCTGTCCAGTGTCCACTGTTGTCTGAAAACGGCACTTTTCTGACCTCTGACCTCACTGGACGGTCCGCCACACTTTTTTTTACACCTCTCGGGCTTATCCGAGAGTGTGGCGTTGTAGGGGAGGTGTCCCCGCACGCGTGCGTATGTCAGAAGTGTCGGCAGTGTCCGCCGGCGCCGGTCCAGTGTCCACCGTTGTCTGAAAACTGCACTTTTCTGACCTCTGACCTCACTTGAGAATGCTCACTCTTATCTTCATCAAATTTGCTGAGGTGTGAACCAGGTGTCTACCCTACATCACCAAAGAGTCAGAATGTAATTTACCTAAAGAAATACTGAAATATAGTCCTGTAAACATACCTTTAGTTTACGCGGAAATTGTACTTTTGTAGTGAGGACTCCTCTACTTTCCCTTATTTAGAAAAACAACGTACATTTATGTAAAATAAGCTGTTACTGCATAGCCTAAGATGCTATTAAACAATTACCAGTGGTTGTGTGGAGAGATCTAGTACAGTTTTATTGCAAATCAGACTTCTTTAGACATACCCCTTCTCTGGAAATAAAACATTATAGGCGGGTGCAAATATAGTTTGACCGAAAAATAAGTAGAACAAAAGGTTTCTCACCTAATGCAAAATGTATCAGGTGTACTTAATAACATATCAAAAGTTTACCAACATCTGATCATTAGAAATGTCAAATTTCCAAGATGGCCGCCACCAGTTCCTTAAAAGACCATTACTCCTTCATTATTTGCCCTACACAAGTAATTTTGGTGCCTAACCCCATGTTTTGGTGATCTAGGAATCCAATTAGCATATATAAGTTATAGTCAAGTGATTATAAGTACAATTATATATTAAAGCAATTGGTTATAAGCATATTTAACAATGTAATTTGACATTTCTCCCTTTTCTACATGCCATAATGCCCAGGCTTGGTGAATTCATCTCATGTAATTCACATTCTGTTGAAGCTTTCAAGATTTCTTTTGATACCAATAAGGGATAAATTAATTATTACTGGGTGTACTGTGACATTTGTAAAAACATGGCTGCCAATGTGATAGACTGGGAATATTACACAAATCTTGGAAGAAATTCCTTACAGAGAAATGTCTTCACCAATTTGTTTGTAAAGGTGTCTGGTTCCCAAACTGGGGGTCCCCCAAATGATTTTGGGGGGTCCCCAGATGGTTAGCTTGATGTGCAACATTGTTTTCTCACTCAACAGTAAACAAACCAACATACAGTATAAGTGTATACAGGGTATGTGCACATTTCTAAAGTTACAATTTAATTACTCTTAAGACTCAATATTACTGTATCTCAAATATTAAGAAAGAGGCAAACATTGTGAAAATAGCCGATGTACAAGCTCACAACGCTACAGAAAACAAAATGGCCACTTGTCTGGTCTATGGGGAAGATGGACTCCTCAGTGGGGATACAGTGGAGAGAAATGGCCCCTTATGGGCCTAGAGAGGGTGTGCAAGTCAGTACAGAGCTATCACAACATGTAGCTATTGTCTGAATGTCTAGGCAGGGGTGGTGGAGGAGTGTGGCGTGGATAAGGTGCAGCTGTGCTTGTCACAAACATCGCCTTATTCCTGAGACTAGTAGTTGTGTGAGGTTTTAGTGCAACATTAGTCTTTATTTTGAGATTGGTACTGCTGGCAATAAGCTTGAACCTTGATCTTTTTTTCTGGATAATTTTAACAGCAAGAAGGTACGTATAGGGAACAGCCCATGACGACCTGGGCTCCAGTCTCCCCATAGAATCCCAATCTAACCGACCTCCATGCCCATAAGCGGGTCCCAACAAACAAGCATTGCTTTCGGCAAACACCAAGTTTTTGTTCTGGAGCTGTTCTGGAGAGGGGAGAGGACGCTCTGAGCCATAATGATAAGTCACTGGGGGCCCCTGGGAATATTAATGGTCAGCTTCCACCGACTCTCCTGTGAGCCAGTCCGACATACACCCTTGTCTGCCTGACACACAGTCATGCACCACCACGTGGAGGTCTTACAACCACCACTATGGAGGGGGGCCGACCCTCCTCACGAACGCCTATGCCCACTCACGAGCGCCTATCTCGGGCATAGGAGCCAGCCAGACCCGCCAGGAGGTTCCGCCAGGAGGTCCATTTGGGGCCAGCATACATACATTTGTATATGACACAATCTTGCAACATGTGGAGGTCTTACAACCACCACCACTGGGGACTGTCCTCACTACCTATGCTAACTCAAGATAGCCTATCTCGGGAGTGCCTATCTCTGGAGCCAGCGTGGAGGTCCACTTGGGACCAGTGGGACTATCCAGTGAGCCAGGCGACATAGGGACACTCCTCTCAGCCTCACGCATTAGCTAAATTCCAATACCTTAATTTCTGCCTCCTCCTCACTCCGTCCTCCAGCGTGCCGTGACTTAGAAATTGTTTGCATCCCAAATGCTAATTTGCTTTTGGAGGAGCTGAGAACAAGGAGAGCGCAGGCTCCCTAAGCCACTTGGAGTGAGATCTGGCAAAGATACAAGTTTATCTTTCATGTGTTGTTTGCAAAACTGTCTTCGTTGAAATGGCGCATAATTTCTGTTGGAGGTTTTGCACGTCGGACGTGGGGGAGAGGAGAAGCTCAGGGTCTCCTTGGCTCCTAACTTTGCTCTTCTGCGCTCCAAGTGCCCAGGGAGCAATCCAGTGACCTCCATACTCCCCTCTACCCACCTGAGGGGAACCCTAGGCCCACTAAACTCCAGACCAGATCCACCCCCCATACTCCCCTGTAGGCACCCAGTAGATACACGGTTCTGACAGCTCTACACTAACCTCCATAACCACCACCACCCCTCTTTGCACACTCACTGATTGCCTTCCTAATGTGTTAAAACATCTATTTAATGTTTTTCAAAATCTTGTGTCTACAAGATGACACTGCGCTTGTCCACGAGAAAAATAAATATTCTTGTGTATGTAGGGGAGGAGTTATGAAGTTGGGTGGGTAAGGGGAGGGGTGCAGAGAGATTGGTTCATAATGCAAGAATTGTTTGGGGGGTGGGGTGTATAGTCAAAGATGAATTTAGTTTGGGCTAAATTTGATCCACAGAGCTATCCAAAACCTTTCAATATTGAAAACAATACTATCTATCAACTGACAATATTCTCTGCCACCACCTTCTGAATTACTGCAAATTGTGACTATTAGTTTTGTTGTGTTTTGAGGATATCTTGAAGCCTTGTTCCAGTAAAAAATAAATATAAGTAGTTGGACATATAATTAGTTAAACGGGTGACCAATTCAGAGTGTTTTAATAGAGTCACAAACAAAATATTGGATTTCACAATTATCTAATTGTATATCTGCAATTTGGACAAGTCCAATGGATTCCCAGGCCCCCAAAACATGGGATTAGACACAAAACGTACTTGTGTAGGATAGATAATAAAGGAATTAAGCTATTTTAATGTTTTTTTGGCCATCTTGGACGCCATCTTGAAAATAACACCTTAAAAGTGGTCAAACTTTGGACATTTTTTAGTGTGTTATTCAGGACACCTAATACTACAAAAAACAGTTGAGAAACCTTTTGTTCCAATTTTTTAGGGTACGGTGCTTTTTTTCATCCCGCACCCGCCTATTATTTTTATGTTGGAATAACACTTTACTTTTTGTACTTTATATATACCAAATAAAAGTCCAAACCAAATTAAAAGTCAATTTCCTTCTCAGTTGGCATTGTTTAACCCACCCTGAATATCTATTGTTGTGATTTTGGGGCAATGTTGAGGCAATTATGTATGTGAGCAAAGTACATCACCATATTCAATCACACTCACACATGATTGCTGTGTGTGGCAGGGGCAACATGAAGCCATGTCAATAATTAATGGAAATATGATTTTATGATTTCAGTAGTAAGAACTTTTTTATATACACATCCAAACCAAAGGTGCATAGATTAATTCATTTTGTTGAGAATTGTAGGCCTCAATACAGAGAAGCATTACACAAATGGAATACTGTGATTAGGGGTATGTCTAAAGTCTCATTTGCAATAAAACTGTACTAGATCTCTCCACACAACCACTGGTAATTGTTTAATAGCATCTTAGGCTATGCAGTAACAGCTTATTTGACATAAATATATGTTTTTTTTTCTAAATGAGGGAAAGTAGAGGAGTCCACACTACAAAAGTACCATTTCCGCCTAAACTAAAAGTATGTTTAAAGGACTATATTTCAGTATTTCTTTAGGTAAATTACATTCTGACTATTTGGTGATGTAGGGTAGACACCTGGTTCATACCTCAGCAAATTTGATGAAGATAAGAGTGAGCATTCTCAAGTTATAGCATTTTTGGTCACCTTTGCCCTATTCGGATTTGCCTTTTTCAGAGATTGAGGTAGTTCTAAAGAATAGCCAAAAAAACTAATTTTGACCCAAAATAAAATTCCACAACAATCCATTTCATTAATGGGAGACCCTAAAGATAAGAAAAAACATGGTTGTGTTTTGTTCTAACTCGGGTGGGGGTATCTAAAAAACTAAGGCCTTTTTTGAGGGCTTGCTACAGGACTATTACACCTCTCGGGCTTATCCGAGAGTGTGGCGTTGTAGGGGAGGTGTCCCCGCACGCGTGCGTATGTCAGAAGTGTCGGCAGTGTCCACCGGTGCCTGTCCAGTGTCCACTGTTGTCTGAAAACTCCACTTTTCTGACCTCTGACCTCACTGGACGGTCCGCCACACTTTTTTTTACACCTCTCGGGCTTATCCGAGAGTGTGGCGTTGTAGGGGAGGTGTCCCCGCACGCGTGCGTATGTCAGAAGTGTCGGCAGTGTCCGCCGGCGCCGGTCCAGTGTCCACCGTTGTCTGAAAACTGCACTTTTCTGACCTCTGACCTCACTGGACGGTCCGCCACACTTTTTTTTACATCTCTCGGGCTTATCCGAGAGTGTGGCGTTGTAGGGGAGGTGTCCCCGCACGCGTGCGTATGTCAGAAGTGTCGGCAGTGTCCGCCGGCGCCGGTCCAGTGTCCACCGTTGTCTGAAAACTGCACTTTTCTGACCTCTGACCTCACTGGACGGTCCGCCACACTTTTCTTTACACCTCTCGGGCTTATCCGAGAGTCTGGCGTTGTAGGGGAGGTGTCCCCGCACGCGTGCATATGTCAGAAGTGTCGGCAGTGTCCGCCGGCGCCGGTCCAGTGTCCACCGTTGTCTGAAAACGGCACTTTTCTGACCTCTGACCTCACTGGACGGTCCGCCACACTTTTCTTTACACCTCTCGGGCTTATCCAAGAGTGTGGCGTTGTAGGGGAGGTGTCCCCGCACGCGTGCGTATGTCAGAAGTGTCGGCAGTGTCCGCCGGCGCCGGTCCAGTGTCCACCGTTGTCTGAAAACTGCACTTTTCTGACCTCTGACCTCACTGGACGGTCCGCCACACTTTTTTTTACATCTCTCGGGCTTATCCGAGAGTGTGGCGTTGTAGGGGAGGTGTCCCCGCACGCGTGCGTATGTCAGAAGTGTCGGCAGTGTCCGCCGGCGCCGGTCCAGTGTCCACCGTTGTCTGAAAACTGCACTTTTCTGACCTCTGACCTCACTGGACGGTCCGCCACACTTTTTTTTACATCTCTCGGGCTTATCCGAGAGTGTGGCGTTGTAGGGGAGGTGTCCCCGCACGCGTGCGTATGTCAGAAGTGTCGGCAGTGTCCGCCGGCGCCGGTCCAGTGTCCACCGTTGTCTGAAAACTGCACTTTTCTGACCTCTGACCTCACTGGACGGTCCGCCACACTTTTCTTTACACCTCTCGGGCTTATCCGAGAGTCTGGCGTTGTAGGGGAGGTGTCCCCGCACGCCTGCGTATGTCAGAAGTGTCGGCAGTGTCCGCCGGCGCCGGTCCAGTGTCCACCGTTGTCTGAAAACTGCACTTTTCTGACCTCTGACCTCACTGGACGGTCCGCCACACTTTTCTTTACACCTCTCGGGCTTATCCGAGAGTGTGGCGTTGTAGGGGAGGTGTCCCCGCACGCGTGCGTATGTCAGAAGTGTCGGCAGTGTCCGCCGGCGCCGGTCCAGTGTCCACCGTTGTCTGAAAACTGCACTTTTCTGACCTCTGACCTCACTGGACGGTCCGCCACACTTTTCTTTACACCTCTCGGGCTTATCCGAGAGTGTGGCGTTGTAGGGGAGGTGTCCCCGCACGCGTGCGTATGTCAAAAGTGTCGGCAGTGTCCACCGGTGCCTGTCCAGTGTCCACTGTTGTCTGAAAACGGCACTTTTCTGACCTCTGACCTCACTGGACGGTCCGCCACACTTTTTTTTACACCTCTCGGGCTTATCCGAGAGTGTGGCGTTGTAGGGGAGGTGTCCCCGCACGCGTGCGTATGTCAGAAGTGTCGGCAGTGTCCGCCGGCGCCGGTCCAGTGTCCACCGTTGTCTGAAAACTGCACTTTTCTGACCTCTGACCTCACTGGACGGTCCGCCACACTTTTTTTTACATCTCTCGGGCTTATCCGAGAGTGTGGCGTTGTAGGGGAGGTGTCCCCGCACGCGTGCGTATGTCAGAAGTGTCGGCAGTGTCCGCCGGCGCCGGTCCAGTGTCCACCGTTGTCTGAAAACTGCACTTTTCTGACCTCTGACCTCACTGGACGGTCCGCCACACTTTTTTTTACATCTCTCGGGCTTATCCGAGAGTGTGGCGTTGTAGGGGAGGTGTCCCCGCACGCGTGCGTATGTCAGAAGTGTCGGCAGTGTCCGCCGGCGCCGGTCCAGTGTCCACCGTTGTCTGAAAACTGCACTTTTCTGACCTCTGACCTCACTGGACGGTCCGCCACACTTTTTTTTACATCTCTCGGGCTTATCCGAGAGTGTGGCGTTGTAGGGGAGGTGTCCCCGCACGCGTGCGTATGTCAGAAGTGTCGGCAGTGTTCGCCGGCGCCGGTCCAGTGTCCACCGTTGTCTGAAAACTGCACTTTTCTGACCTCTGACCTCACTGGACGGTCCGCCACACTTTTTTTTACATCTCTCGGGCTTATCCGAGAGTGTGGCGTTGTAGGGGAGGTGTCCCCGCACGCGTGCGTATGTCAGAAGTGTCGGCAGTGTTCGCCGGCGCCGGTCCAGTGTCCACCGTTGTCTGAAAACTGCACTTTTCTGACCTCTGACCTCACTGGACGGTCCGCCACACTTTTTTTTACATCTCTCGGGCTTATCCGAGAGTGTGGCGTTGTAGGGGAGGTGTCCCCGCACGCGTGCGTATGTCAGAAGTGTCGGCAGTGTCCGCCGGCGCCGGTCCAGTGTCCACCGTTGTCTGAAAACTGCACTTTTCTGACCTCTGACCTCACTGGACGGTCCGCCACACTTTTCTTTACACCTCTCGGGCTTATCCGAGAGTCTGGCGTTGTAGGGGAGGTGTCCCCGCACGCGTGCGTATGTCAGAAGTGTCGGCAGTGTCCGCCGGCGCCGGTCCAGTGTCCACCGTTGTCTGAAAACTGCACTTTTCTGACCTCTGACCTCACTGGACGGTCCGCCACACTTTTCTTTACACCTCTCGGGCTTATCCGAGAGTGTGGCGTTGTAGGGGAGGTGTCCCCGCACGCGTGCGTATGTCAGAAGTGTCGGCAGTGTCCGCCGGCGCCGGTCCAGTGTCCACCGTTGTCTGAAAACTGCACTTTTCTGACCTCTGACCTCACTGGACGGTCCGCCACACTTTTCTTTACACCTCTCGGGCTTATCCGAGAGTCTGGCGTTGTAGGGGAGGTGTCCCCGCACGCGTGCGTATGTCAGAAGTGTCGGCAGTGTCCGCCGGCGCCGGTCCAGTGTCCACCGTTGTCTGAAAACTGCACTTTTCTGACCTCTGACCTCACTGGACGGTCCGCCACACTTTTCTTTACACCTCTCGGGCTTATCCGAGAGTGTGGCGTTGTAGGGGAGGTGTCCCCGCACGCGTGCGTATGTCAGAAGTGTCGGCAGTGTCCGCCGGCGCCGGTCCAGTGTCCACCGTTGTCTGAAAACTGCACTTTTCTGACCTCTGACCTCACTGGACGGTCCGCCACACTTTTCTTTACACCTCTCGGGCTTATCCGAGAGTGTGGCGTTGTAGGGGAGGTGTCCCCGCACGCGTGCGTATGTCAGAAGTGTCGGCAGTGTCCACCGGTGCCTGTCCAGTGTCCACTGTTGTCTGAAAACTGCACTTTTCTGACCTCTGACCTCACTGGACGGTCCGCCACACTTTTTTTTACACCTCTCGGGCTTATCCGAGAGTGTGGCGTTGTAGGGGAGGTGTCCCCGCACGCGTGCGTATGTCAGAAGTGTCGGCAGTGTTCGCCGGCGCCGGTCCAGTGTCCACCGTTGTCTGAAAACTGCACTTTTCTGACCTCTGACCTCACTGGACGGTCCGCCACACTTTTTTTTACATCTCTCGGGCTTATCCGAGAGTGTGGCGTTGTAGGGGAGGTGTCCCCGCACGCGTGCGTATGTCAGAAGTGTCGGCAGTGTTCGCCGGCGCCGGTCCAGTGTCCACCGTTGTCTGAAAACTGCACTTTTCTGACCTCTGACCTCACTGGACGGTCCGCCACACTTTTTTTTACATCTCTCGGGCTTATCCGAGAGTGTGGCGTTGTAGGGGAGGTGTCCCCCGCACGCGTGCGTATGTCAGAAGTGTCGGCAGTGTCCGCCGGCGCCGGTCCAGTGTCCACCGTTGTCTGAAAACTGCACTTTTCTGACCTCTGACCTCACTGGACGGTCCGCCACACTTTTCTTTACACCTCTCGGGCTTATCCGAGAGTCTGGCGTTGTAGGGGAGGTGTCCCCGCACGCGTGCGTATGTCAGAAGTGTCGGCAGTGTCCGCCGGCGCCGGTCCAGTGTCCACCGTTGTCTGAAAACTGCACTTTTCTGACCTCTGACCTCACTGGACGGTCCGCCACACTTTTCTTTACACCTCTCGGGCTTATCCGAGAGTGTGGCGTTGTAGGGGAGATGTCCCCGCACGCGTGCGTATGTCAGAAGTGTCGGCAGTGTCCGCCGGCGCCGGTCCAGTGTCCACCGTTGTCTGAAAACTGCACTTTTCTGACCTCTGACCTCACTGGACGGTCCGCCACACTTTTCTTTACACCTCTCGGGCTTATCCGAGAGTGTGGCGTTGTAGGGGAGGTGTCCCCGCACGCGTGCGTATGTCAAAAGTGTCGGCAGTGTCCACCGGTGCCTGTCCAGTGTCCACTGTTGTCTGAAAACGGCACTTTTCTGACCTCTGACCTCACTGGACGGTCCGCCACACTTTTTTTTACACCTCTCGGGCTTATCCGAGAGTGTGGCGTTGTAGGGGAGGTGTCCCCGCACGCGTGCGTATGTCAGAAGTGTCGGCAGTGTCCGCCGGCGCCGGTCCAGTGTCCACCGTTGTCTGAAAACTGCACTTTTCTGACCTCTGACCTCACTGGACGGTCCGCCACACTTTTCTTTACACCTCTCGGGCTTATCCGAGAGTCTGGCGTTGTAGGGGAGGTGTCCCCGCACGCGTGCGTATGTCAGAAGTGTCGGCAGTGTCCGCCGGCGCCGGTCCAGTGTCCACCGTTGTCTGAAAACTGCACTTTTCTGACCTCTGACCTCACTGGACGGTCCGCCACACTTTTCTTTACACCTCTCGGGCTTATCCGAGAGTGTGGCGTTGTAGGGGAGGTGTCCCCGCACGTGTGCGTATGTCAGAAGTGTCGGCAGTGTCCGCCGGCGCCGGTCCAGTGTCCACCGTTGTCTGAAAACTGCACTTTTCTGACCTCTGACCTCACTGGACGGTCCGCCACACTTTTCTTTACACCTCTCGGGCTTATCCGAGAGTGTGGCGTTGTAGGGGAGGTGTCCCCGCACGCGTGCGTATGTCAGAAGTGTCGGCAGTGTCCGCCGGCGCCGGTCCAGTGTCCACCGTTGTCTGAAAACTGCACTTTTCTGACCTCTGACCTCACTGGACGGTCCGCCACACTTTTCTTTACACCTCTCGGGCTTATCCGAGAGTGTGGCGTTGTAGGGGAGGTGTCCCCGCACGCGTGCGTATGTCAAAAGTGTCGGCAGTGTCCACCGGTGCCTGTCCAGTGTCCACTGTTGTCTGAAAACGGCACTTTTCTGACCTCTGACCTCACTGGACGGTCCGCCACACTTTTTTTTACACCTCTCGGGCTTATCCGAGAGTGTGGCGTTGTAGGGGAGGTGTCCCCGCACGCGTGCGTATGTCAGAAGTGTCGGCAGTGTCCGCCGGCGCCGGTCCAGTGTCCACCGTTGTCTGAAAACTGCACTTTTCTGACCTCTGACCTCACTGGACGGTCCGCCACACTTTTTTTTACATCTCTCGGGCTTATCCGAGAGTGTGGCGTTGTAGGGGAGGTGTCCCCGCACGCGTGCGTATGTCAGAAGTGTCGGCAGTGTCCGCCGGCGCCATTCCAGTGTCCACCGTTGTCTGAAAACTGCACTTTTCTGACCTCTGACCTCACTGGACGGTCCGCCACACTTTTTTTTACATCTCTCGGGCTTATCCGAGAGTGTGGCGTTGTAGGGGAGGTGTCCCCGCACGCGTGCGTATGTCAGAAGTGTCGGCAGTGTCCGCCGGCGCCGGTCCAGTGTCCACGTTGTCTGAAAACTGCACTTTTCTGACCTCTGACCTCACTGGACGGTCCGCCACACTTTTCTTTACACCTCTCGGGCTTATCCGAGAGTGTGGCGTTGTAGGGGAGGTGTCCCCGCACGCGTGCGTATGTCAGAAGTGTCGGCAGTGTCCACCGGTGCCTGTCCAGTGTCCACCGTTGTCTGAAAACTGCACTTTTCTGACCTCTGACCTCACTGGACGGTCCGCCACACTTTTTTTTACACCTCTCGGGCTTATCCGAGAGTGTGGCGTTGTAGGGGAGGTGTCCCCGCACGCGTGCGTATGTCAGAAGTGTCGGCAGTGTTCGCCGGCGCCGGTCCAGTGTCCACCGTTGTCTGAAAACTGCACTTTTCTGACCTCTGACCTCACTGGACGGTCCGCCACACTTTTTTTTACATCTCTCGGGCTTATCCGAGAGTGTGGCGTTGTAGGGGAGGTGTCCCCGCACGCGTGCGTATGTCAGAAGTGTCGGCAGTGTTCGCCGGCGCCGGTCCAGTGTCCACCGTTGTCTGAAAACTGCACTTTTCTGACCTCTGACCTCACTGGACGGTCCGCCACACTTTTTTTTACATCTCTCGAGCTTATCCGAGAGTGTGGCGTTGTAGGGGAGGTGTCCCCGCACGCGTGCGTATGTCAGAAGTGTCGGCAGTGTCCGCCGGCGCCGGTCCAGTGTCCACCGTTGTCTGAAAACTGCACTTTTCTGACCTCTGACCTCACTGGACGGTCCGCCACACTTTTCTTTACACCTCTCGGGCTTATCCGAGAGTCTGGCGTTGTAGGGGAGGTGTCCCCGCACGCGTGCGTATGTCAGAAGTGTCGGCAGTGTCCGCCGGCGCCGGTCCAGTGTCCACTGTTGTCTGAAAACGGCACTTTTCTGACCTCTGACCTCACTGGACGGTCCGCCACACTTTTTTTTACACCTCTCGGGCTTATCCGAGAGTGTGGCGTTGTAGGGGAGGTGTCCCCGCACGCGTGCGTATGTCAGAAGTGACGGCAGTGTCCACCGGTGCCTGTCCAGTGTCCACTGTTGTCTGAAAACGGCACTTTTCTGACCTCTGACCTCACTGGACGGTCCGCCACACTTTCTTTTACACCTCTCGGGCTTATCCGAGAGTGTGGCGTTGTAGGGGAGGTGTCCCCGCACGCGTGCGTATGTCAGAAGTGTCGGCAGTGTCCGCCGGCGCCGGTCCAGTGTCCACCGTTGTCTGAAAACTGCACTTTTCTGACCTCTGACCTCACTGGACGGTCCGCCACACTTTTCTTTACACCTCTCGGGCTTATCCGAGAGTCTGGCGTTGTAGGGGAGGTGTCCCCGCACGCGTGCGTATGTCAGAAGTGTCGGCAGTGTCCACCGGTGCCTGTCCAGTGTCCACTGTTGTCTGAAAACGGCACTTTTCTGACCTCTGACCTCACTGGACGGTCCGCCACACTTTCTTTTACACCTCTCGGGCTTATCCGAGAGTGTGGCGTTGTAGGGGAGGTATCCCCGCACGCGTGCGTATGTCAGAAGTGTCGGCAGTGTCCGCCAGCGCCGGTCCAGTGTCCACCGTTGTCTGAAAACTGCACTTTTCTGACCTCTGACCTCACTGGACGGTCCGCCACACTTTTCTTTACACCTCTCGGGCTTATCCGAGAGTCTGGCGTTGTAGGGGAGGTGTCCCCGCACGCGTGCGTATGTCAGAAGTGTCGGCAGTGTCCGCCGGCGCCGGTCCAGTGTCCACCGTTGTCTGAAAACTGCACTTTTCTGACCTCTGACCTCACTGGACGGTCCGCCACACTTTTCTTTACACCTCTCGGGCTTATCCGAGAGTGTGGCGTTGTAGGGGAGGTGTCCCCGCACGCGTGCGTATGTCAGAAGTGTCGGCAGTGTCCGCCGGCGCCGGTCCAGTGTCCACCGTTGTCTGAAAACTGCACTTTTCTGACCTCTGACCTCACTGGACGGTCCGCCACACTTTTCTTTACACCTCTCGGGCTTATCCGAGAGTGTGGCGTTGTAGGGGAGGTGTCCCCGCACGCGTGCGTATGTCAAAAGTGTCGGCAGTGTCCACCGGTGCCTGTCCAGTGTCCACTGTTGTCTGAAAACGGCACTTTTCTGACCTCTGACCTCACTGGACGGTCCGCCACACTTTTTTTTACACCTCTCGGGCTTATCCGAGAGTGTGGCGTTGTAGGGGAGGTGTCCCCGCACGCGTGCGTATGTCAGAAGTGTCGGCAGTGTCCGCCGGCGCCGGTCCAGTGTCCACCGTTGTCTGAAAACTGCACTTTTCTGACCTCTGACCTCACTGGACGGTCCGCCACACTTTTTTTTACATCTCTCGGGCTTATCCGAGAGTGTGGCGTTGTAGGGGAGGTGTCCCCGCACGCGTGCGTATGTCAGAAGTGTCGGCAGTGTCCGCCGGCGCCGGTCCAGTGTCCACCGTTGTCTGAAAACTGCACTTTTCTGACCTCTGACCTCACTGGACGGTCCGCCAAACTTTTCTTTACACCTCTCGGGCTTATCCGAGAGTCTGGCGTTGTAGGGGAGGTGTCCCCGCACGCGTGCGTATGTCAGAAGTGTCGGCAGTGTCCGCCGGCGCCGGTCCAGTGTCCACTGTTGTCTGAAAACTGCACTTTTCTGACCTCTGACCTCACTGGACGGTCCGCCACACTTTTTTTTACACCTCTCGGGCTTATCCGAGAGTGTGGCGTTGTAGGGGAGGTGTCCCCGCACGCGTGCGTATGTCAGAAGTGTCGGCAGTGTCCGCCGGCGCCGGTCCAGTGTCCACTGTTGTCTGAAAACTGCACTTTTCTGACCGTCCACCTCACTGGACGGCCCGCCACACTTTTTTTTACATCTCTCGGGCTTATCCGAGAGTGTGGCGTTGTAGGGGAGGTGTCCCCGCACGCGTGCGTATGTCGGAAGTGTCGGCAGTGTCCGCCGGCGCCGGTCCAGTGTCCACCGTTGTCTGAAAACGGCACTTTTCTGACCTCTGACCTCACTGGACGGTCCACCACACTTTTTTTTACATCTCTCGGGCTTATCCGAGAGTGTGGCGTTGTAGGGGAGGTGTCCCCGCACGCGTGCGTATGTCAGAAGTGTCGGCAGTGTCCGCCGGCGCCGGTCCAGTGTCCACCGTTGTCTGAAAACTGCACTTTTCTGACCTCTGACCTCACTGGACGGTCCGCCACACTTTTCTTTACACCTCTCGGGCTTATCCGAGAGTCTGGCGTTGTAGGGGAGGTGTCCCCGCACGCGTGCGTATGTCAGAAGTGTCGGCAGTGTCCGCCGGCGCCGGTCCAGTGTCCACTGTTGTCTGAAAACGGCACTTTTCTGACCTCTGACCTCACTGGACGGTCCGCCACACTTTTTTTTACACCTCTCGGGCTTATCCGAGAGTTTGGCGTTGTAGGGGAGGTGTCCCCGCACGCGTGCGTATGTCAGAAGTGTCGGCAGTGTCCACCGGTGCCTGTCCAGTGTCCACTGTTGTCTGAAAACGGCACTTTTCTGACCTCTGACCTCACTGGACGGTCCGCCACACTTTTTTTTACACCTCTCGGGCTTATCCGAGAGTGTGGCGTTGTAGGGGAGGTGTCCCCGCACGCGTGCGTATGTCAGAAGTGTCGGCAGTGTCCGCCGGCGCCGGTCCAGTGTCCACCGTTGTCTGAAAACTGCACTTTTCTGACCTCTGACCTCACTGGACGGTCCGCCACACTTTTTTTTACATCTCTCGGGCTTATCCGAGAGTGTGGCGTTGTAGGGGAGGTGTCCCCGCACGCGTGCGTATGTCAGAAGTGTCGGCAGTGTCCGCCGGCGCCGGTCCAGTGTCCACCGTTGTCTGAAAACTGCACTTTTCTGACCTCTGACCTCACTGGACGGTCCGCCACACTTTTCTTTACACCTCTCGGGCTTATCCGAGAGTCTGGCGTTTTAGGGGAGGTGTCCCCGCACGCGTGCGTATGTCAGAAGTGTCGGCAGTGTCCGCCGGCGCCGGTCCAGTGTCCACTGTTGTCTGAAAACGGCACTTTTCTGACCTCTGACCTCACTGGACGGTCCGCCACACTTTTTTTTACACCTCTCGGGCTTATCCGAGAGTGTGGCGTTGTAGGGGAGGTGTCCCCGCACGCGTGCGTATGTCAGAAGTGTCGGCAGTGTCCACCGGTGCCTGTCCAGTGTCCACTGTTGTCTGAAAACGGCACTTTTCTGACCTCTGACCTCACTGGACGGTCCGCCACACTTTTTTTTACACCTCTCGGGCTTATCCGAGAGTGTGGCGTTGTAGGGGAGGTGTCCCCGCACGCGTGCGTATGTCAGAAGTGTCGGCAGTGTCCGCCGGCGCCGGTCCAGTGTCCACCGTTGTCTGAAAACTGCACTTTTCTGACCTCTGACCTCACTGGACGGTCCGCCACACTTTTTTTTACATCTCTCGGGCTTATCCGAGAGTTTGGCGTTGTAGGGGAGGTGTCCCCGCACGCGTGCGTATGTCAGAAGTGTCGGCAGTGTCCGCCGGCGCCGGTCCAGTGTCCACCGTTGTCTGAAAACTGCACTTTTCTGACCTCTGACCTCACTGGACGGTCCGCCACACTTTTTTTTACATCTCTCGGGCTTATCCGAGAGTGTGGCGTTGTAGGGGAGGTGTCCCCGCACGCGTGCGTATGTCAGAAGTGTCGGCAGTGTCCGCCGGCGCCGGTCCAGTGTCCACCGTTGTCTGAAAACTGCACTTTTCTGACCTCTGACCTCACTGGACGGTCCGCCACACTTTTTTTTACATCTCTCGGGCTTATCCGAGAGAGTGGCGTTGTAGGGGAGGTGTCCCCGCACGCGTGCGTATGTCAGAAGTGTCGGCAGTGTCCGCCGGCGCCGGTCCAGTGTCCACCGTTGTCTGAAAACTGCACTTTTCTGACCTCTGACCTCACTGGACGGTCCGCCACACTTTTTTTTACATCTCTCGGGCTTATCCGAGAGTGTGGCGTTGTAGGGGAGGTGTCCCCGCACGCGTGCGTATGTCAGAAGTGTCGGCAGTGTTCGCCGGCGCCGGTCCAGTGTCCACCGTTGTCTGAAAACTGCACTTTTCTGACCTCTGACCTCACTGGACGGTCCGCCACACTTTTTTTTACATCTCTCGGGCTTATCCGAGAGTGTGGCGTTGTAGGGGAGGTGTCCCCGCACGCGTGCGTATGTCAAAAGTGTCGGCAGTGTCCACCGGTGCCTGTCCAGTGTCCACTGTTGTCTGAAAACGGCACTTTTCTGACCTCTGACCTCACTGGACGGTCCGCCACACTTTTTTTTACACCTCTCGGGCTTATCCGAGAGTGTGGCGTTGTAGGGGAGGTGTCCCCGCACGCGTGCGTATGTCAGAAGTGTCGGCAGTGTCCGCCGGCGCCGGTCCAGTGTCCACCGTTGTCTGAAAACTGCACTTTTCTGACCTCTGACCTCACTGGACGGTCCGCCACACTTTTCTTTACATCTCTCGGGCTTATCCGAGAGTGTGGCGTTGTAGGGGAGGTGTCCGCCGGCGCCGGTCCAGTGTCCACTGTTGTCTGAAAACGGCACTTTTCTGACCTCTGACCTCACTGGACGGTCCGCCACACTTTTTTTTACACCTCTCGGGCTTATCCGAGAGTGTGGCGTTGTAGGGGAGGTGTCCCCGCACGCGTGCGTATGTCAGAAGTGTCGGCAGTGTCCACCGGTGCCTGTCCAGTGTCCACTGTTGTCTGAAAACGGCACTTTTCTGACCTCTGACCTCACTGGACGGTCCGCCACACTTTTTTTTACACCTCTCGGGCTTATCCGAGAGTGTGGCGTTGTAGGGGAGGTGTCCCCGCACGCGTGCGTATGTCAGAAGTGTCGGCAGTGTCCGCCGGCGCCGGTCCAGTGTCCACCGTTGTCTGAAAACTGCACTTTTCTGACCTCTGACCTCACTGGACGGTCCGCCACACTTTTTTTTACATCTCTCGGGCTTATCCGAGAGTGTGGCGTTGTAGGGGAGGTGTCCCCGCACGCGTGCGTATGTCAGAAGTGTCGGCAGTGTCCGCCGGCGCCGGTCCAGTGTCCACCGTTGTCTGAAAACTGCACTTTTCTGACCTCTTACCTCACTGGACGGTCCGCCACACTTTTCTTTACACCTCTCGGGCTTATCCGAGAGTCTGGCGTTGTAGGGGAGGTGTCCCCGCACGCGTGCGTATGTCAGAAGTGTCGGCAGTGTCCGCCGGCGCCGGTCCAGTGTCCACTGTTGTCTGAAAACGGCACTTTTCTGACCTCTGACCTCACTGGACGGTCCGCCACACTTTTTTTTACACCTCTCGGGCTTATCCGAGAGTGTGGCGTTGTAGGGGAGGTGTCCCCGCACGCGTGCGTATGTCAGAAGTGTCGGCAGTGTCCACCGGTGCCTGTCCAGTGTCCACTGTTGTCTGAAAACCGCACTTTTCTGACCTCTGACCTCACTGGACGGTCCGCCACACTTTTTTTTACACCTCTCGGGCTTATCCGAGAGTGTGGCGTTGTAGGGGAGGTGTCCCCGCACGCGTGCGTATGTCAGAAGTGTCGGCAGTGTCCGCCGGCGCCGGTCCAGTGTCCACTGTTGTCTGAAAACTGCACTTTTCTGACCGTCCACCTCACTGGACGGCCCGCCACACTTTTTTTTACATCTCTCGGGCTTATCCGAGAGTGTGGCGTTGTAGGGGAGGTGTCCCCGCACGCGTGCGTATGTCGGAAGTGTCGGCAGTGTCCGCCGGCGCCGGTCCAGTGTCCACCGTTGTCTGAAAACTGCACTTTTCTGACCTCTGACCTCACTGGACGGTCCGCCACACTTTTTTTTACATCTCTCGGGCTTATCCGAGAGAGTGGCGTTGTAGGGGAGGTGTCCCCGCACGCGTGCGTATGTCAGAAGTGTCGGCAGTGTCCGCCGGCGCCGGTCCAGTGTCCACCGTTGTCTGAAAACTGCACTTTTCTGACCTCTGACCTCACTGGACGGTCCGCCACACTTTTTTTTACATCTCTCGGGCTTATCCGAGAGTGTGGCGTTGTAGGGGAGGTGTCCCCGCACGCGTGCGTATGTCAGAAGTGTCGGCAGTGTTCGCCGGCGCCGGTCCAGTGTCCACCGTTGTCTGAAAACTGCACTTTTCTGACCTCTGACCTCACTGGACGGTCCGCCACACTTTTTTTTACATCTCTCGGGCTTATCCGAGAGTGTGGCGTTGTAGGGGAGGTGTCCCCGCACGCGTGCGTATGTCAAAAGTGTCGGCAGTGTCCACCGGTGCCTGTCCAGTGTCCACTGTTGTCTGAAAACGGCACTTTTCTGACCTCTGACCTCACTGGACGGTCCGCCACACTTTTTTTTACACCTCTCGGGCTTATCCGAGAGTGTGGCGTTGTAGGGGAGGTGTCCCCGCACGCGTGCGTATGTCAGAAGTGTCGGCAGTGTCCGCCGGCGCCGGTCCAGTGTCCACCGTTGTCTGAAAACTGCACTTTTCTGACCTTTGACCTCACTGGACGGTCCGCCACACTTTTCTTTACATCTCTCGGGCTTATCCAAGAGTGTGGCGTTGTAGGGGAGATGTCCGCCGGCGCCGGTCCAGTGTCCACTGTTGTCTGAAAACGGCACTTTTCTGACCTCTGACCTCACTGGACGGTCCGCCACACTTTTTTTTACACCTCTCGGGCTTATCCGAGAGTGTGGCGTTGTAGGGGAGGTGTCCCCGCACGCGTGCGTATGTCAGAAGTGTCGGCAGTGTCCACCGGTGCCTGTCCAGTGTCCACTGTTGTCTGAAAACGGCACTTTTCTGACCTCTGACCTCACTGGACGGTCCGCCACACTTTTTTTTACACCTCTCGGGCTTATCCGAGAGTGTGGCGTTGTAGGGGAGGTGTCCCCGCACGCGTGCGTATGTCAGAAGTGTCGGCAGTGTCCGCCGGCGCCGGTCCAGTGTCCACCGTTGTCTGAAAACTGCACTTTTCTGACCTCTGACCTCACTGGACGGTCCGCCACACTTTTTTTTACATCTCTCGGGCTTATCCGAGAGTGTGGCGTTGTAGGGGAGGTGTCCCCGCACGCGTGCGTATGTCAGAAGTGTCGGCAGTGTCCGCCGGCGCCGGTCCAGTGTCCACCGTTGTCTGAAAACTGCACTTTTCTGACCTCTGACCTCACTGGACGGTCCGCCACACTTTTCTTTACACCTCTCGGGCTTATCCGAGAGTCTGGCGTTGTAGGGGAGGTGTCCCCGCACGCGTGCGTATGTCAGAAGTGTCGGCAGTGTCCGCCGGCGCCGGTCCAGTGTCCACTGTTGTCTGAAAACGGCACTTTTCTGACCTCTGACCTCACTGGACGGTCCGCCACACTTTTTTTTACACCTCTCGGGCTTATCCGAGAGTGTGGCGTTGTAGGGGAGGTGTCCCCGCACGCGTGCGTATGTCAGAAGTGTCGGCAGTGTCCGCCGGCGCCGGTCCAGTGTCCACTGTTGTCTGAAAACTGCACTTTTCTGACCGTCCACCTCACTGGACGGCCCGCCACACTTTTTTTTACATCTCTCGGGCTTATCCGAGAGTGTGGCGTTGTAGGGGAGGTGTCCCCGCACGCGTGCGTATGTCGGAAGTGTCGGCAGTGTCCGCCGGCGCCGGTCCAGTGTCCACCGTTGTCTGAAAACGGCACTTTTCTGACCTCTGACCTCACTGGACGGTCCACCACACTTTTTTTTACATCTCTCGGGCTTATCCGAGAGTGTGGCGTTGTAGGGGAGGTGTCCCCGCACGCGTGCGTATGTCAGAAGTGTCGGCAGTGTCCGCCGGCGCCGGTCCAGTGTCCACCGTTGTCTGAAAACTGCACTTTTCTGACCTCTGACCTCACTGGACGGTCCGCCACACTTTTCTTTACACCTCTCGGGCTTATCCGAGAGTCTGGCGTTGTAGGGGAGGTGTCCCCGCACGCGTGCGTATGTCAGAAGTGTCGGCAGTGTCCGCCGGCGCCGGTCCAGTGTCCACTGTTGTCTGAAAACGGCACTTTTCTGACCTCTGACCTCACTGGACGGTCCGCCACACTTTTTTTTACACCTCTCGGGCTTATCCGAGAGTGTGGCGTTGTAGGGGAGGTGTCCCCGCACGCGTGCGTATGTCAGAAGTGTCGGCAGTGTCCACCGGTGCCTGTCCAGTGTCCACTGTTGTCTGAAAACGGCACTTTTCTGACCTCTGACCTCACTGGACGGTCCGCCACACTTTTTTTTACACCTCTCGGGCTTATCCGAGAGTGTGGCGTTGTAGGGGAGGTGTCCCCGCACGCGTGCGTATGTCAGAAGTGTCGGCAGTGTCCGCCGGCGCCGGTCCAGTGTCCACCGTTGTCTGAAAACTGCACTTTTCTGACCTCTGACCTCACTGGACGGTCCGCCACACTTTTCTTTACATCTCTCGGGCTTATCCGAGAGTGTGGCGTTGTAGGGGAGATGTCCGCCGGCGCCGGTCCAGTGTCCACTGTTGTCTGAAAACGGCACTTTTCTGACCTCTGACCTCACTGGACGGTCCACCACACTTTTTTTTACACCTCTCGGGCTTATCCGAGAGTGTGGCGTTGTAGGGGAGGTGTCCCCGCACGCGTGCGTATGTCAGAAGTGTCGGCAGTGTCCACCGGTGCCTGTCCAGTGTCCACTGTTGTCTGAAAACGGCACTTTTCTGACCTCTGACCTCACTGGACGGTCCGCCACACTTTTTTTTACACCTCTCGGGCTTATCCGAGAGTGTGGCGTTGTAGGGGAGGTGTCCCCGCACGCGTGCGTATGTCAGAAGTGTCGGCAGTGTCCGCCGGCGCCGGTCCAGTGTCCACCGTTGTCTGAAAACTGCACTTTTCTGACCTCTGACCTCACTGGACGGTCCGCCACACTTTTTTTTACATCTCTCGGGCTTATCCGAGAGTGTGGCGTTGTAGGGGAGGTGTCCCCGCACGCGTGCGTATGTCAGAAGTGTCGGCAGTGTCCGCCGGCGCCGGTCCAGTGTCCACCGTTGTCTGAAAACTGCACTTTTCTGACCTCTGACCTCACTGGACGGTCCGCCACACTTTTCTTTACACCTCTCGGGCTTATCCGAGAGTCTGGCGTTGTAGGGGAGGTGTCCCCGCACGCGTGCGTATGTCAGAAGTGTCGGCAGTGTCCGCCGGCGCCGGTCCAGTGTCCACTGTTGTCTGAAAACGGCACTTTTCTGACCTCTGACCTCACTGGACGGTCCGCCACACTTTTTTTTACACCTCTCGGGCTTATCCGAGAGTGTGGCGTTGTAGGGGAGGTGTCCCCGCACGCGTGCGTATGTCAGAAGTGTCGGCAGTGTCCACCGGTGCCTGTCCAGTGTCCACTGTTGTCTGAAAACCGCACTTTTCTGACCTCTGACCTCACTGGACGGTCCGCCACACTTTTTTTTACACCTCTCGGGCTTATCCGAGAGTGTGGCGTTGTAGGGGAGGTGTCCCCGCATGCGTGCGTATGTCAGAAGTGTCGGCAGTGTCCGCCGGCGCCGGTCCAGTGTCCACTGTTGTCTGAAAACTGCACTTTTCTGACCGTCCACCTCACTGGACGGCCCGCCACACTTTTTTTTACATCTCTCGGGCTTATCCGAGAGTGTGGCGTTGTAGGGGAGGTGTCCCCGCACGCGTGCGTATGTCGGAAGTGTCGGCAGTGTCCGCCGGCGCCGGTCCAGTGTCCACCGTTGTCTGAAAACGGCACTTTTCTGACCTCTGACCTCACTGGACGGTCCACCACACTTTTTTTTACATCTCTCGGGCTTATCCGAGAGTGTGGCGTTGTAGGGGAGGTGTCCCCGCACGCGTGCGTATGTCAGAAGTGTCGGCAGTGTCCGCCGGCGCCGGTCCAGTGTCCACCGTTGTCTGAAAACTGCACTTTTCTGACCTCTGACCTCACTGGACGGTCCGCCACACTTTTCTTTACACCTCTCGGGCTTATCCGAGAGTCTGGCGTTGTAGGGGAGGTGTCCCCGCACGCGTGCGTATGTCAGAAGTGTCGGCAGTGTCCACCGGTGCCTGTCCAGTGTCCACTGTTGTCTGAAAACGGCACTTTTCTGACCTCTGACCTCACTGGACGGTCCGCCACACTTTTTTTTACACCTCTCGGGCTTATCCGAGAGTGTGGCGTTGTAGGGGAGGTGTCCCCGCACGCGTGCGTATGTCAGAAGTGTCGGCAGTGTCCACCGGTGCCTGTCCAGTGTCCACTGTTGTCTGAAAACGGCACTTTTCTGACCTCTGACCTCACTGGACGGTCCGCCACACTTTTTTTTACACCTCTCGGGCTTATCCGAGAGTGTGGCGTTGTAGGGGAGGTGTCCCCGCACGCGTGCGTATGTCAGAAGTGTCGGCAGTGTCCGCCGGCGCCGGTCCAGTGTCCACCGTTGTCTGAAAACTGCACTTTTCTGACCTCTGACCACACTGGACGGTCCGCCACACTTTTTTTTACATCTCTCGGGCTTATCCGAGAGTGTGGCGTTGTAGGGGAGGTGTCCCCGCACGCGTGCGTATGTCAGAAGTGTCGGCAGTGTCCGCCGGCGCCGGTCCAGTGTCCACCGTTGTCTGAAAACTGCACTTTTCTGACCTCTGACCTCACTGGACGGTCCGCCACACTTTTCTTTACACCTCTCGGGCTTATCCGAGAGTCTGGCGTTGTAGGGGAGGTGTCCCCGCACGCGTGCGTATGTCAGAAGTGTCGGCAGTGTCCGCCGGCGCCGGTCCAGTGTCCACTGTTGTCTGAAAACGGCACTTTTCTGACCTCTGACCTCACTGGACGGTCCGCCACACTTTTTTTTACACCTCTCGGGCTTATCCGAGAGTGTGGCGTTGTAGGGGAGGTGTCCCCGCACGCGTGCGTATGTCAGAAGTGTCGGCAGTGTCCACCGGTGCCTGTCCAGTGTCCACTGTTGTCTGAAAACGGCACTTTTCTGACCTCTGACCTCACTGGACGGTCCGCCACACTTTTTTTTACACCTCTCGGGCTTATCCGAGAGTGTGGCGTTGTAGGGGAGGTGTCCCCGCACGCGTGCGTATGTCAGAAGTGTCGGCAGTGTCCACCGGCGCCGGTCCAGTGTCCACCGTTGTCTGAAAACTGCACTTTTCTGACCTCTGACCTCACTGGACGGTCCGCCACACTTTTTTTTACATCTCTCGGGCTTATCCGAGAGTGTGGCGTTGTAGGGGAGGTGTCCCCGCACGCGTGCGTATGTCAGAAGTGTTGGCAGTGTCCGCCGGCGCCGGTCCAGTGTCCACCGTTGTCTGAAAACTGCACTTTTCTGACCTCTGACCTCACTGGACGGTCCGCCACACTTTTTTTTACATCTCTCGGGCTTATCCGAGAGTGTGGCGTTGTAGGGGAGGTGTCCCCGCACGCGTGCGTATGTCAGAAGTGTCGGCAGTGTCCGCCGGCGCCGGTCCAGTGTCCACCGTTGTCTGAAAACTGCACTTTTCTGACCTCTGACCTCACTGGACGGTCCGCCACACTTTTTTTTACATCTCTCGGGCTTATCCGAGAGTGTGGCGTTGTAGGGGAGGTGTCCCCGCACGCGTGCGTATGTCAGAAGTGTCGGCAGTGTCCGCCGGCGCCGGTCCAGTGTCCACCGTTGTCTGAAAACTGCACTTTTCTGACCTCTGACCTCACTGGACGGTCCGCCACACTTTTCTTTACACCTCTCGGGCTTATCCGAGAGTCTGGCGTTGTAGGGGAGGTGTCCCCGCACGCGTGCGTATGTCAGAAGTGTCGGCAGTGTCCGCCGGCGCCGGTCCAGTGTCCACTGTTGTCTGAAAACTGCACTTTTCTGACCTCTGACCTCACTGGACGGTCCGCCACACTTTTTTTTACACCTCTCGGGCTTATCCGAGAGTGTGGCGTTGTAGGGGAGGTGTCCCCGCACGCGTGCGTATGTCAGAAGTGTCGGCAGTGTCCGCCGGCGCCGGTCCAGTGTCCACCGTTGTCTGAAAACTGCACTTTTCTGACCTCTGACCTCACTGGACGGTCCGCCACACTTTTTTTTACATCTCTCGGGCTTATCCGAGAGTGTGGCGTTGTAGGGGAGGTGTCCCCGCACGCGTGCGTATGTCAGAAGTGTCGGCAGTGTCCGCCGGCGCCGGTCCAGTGTCCACCGTTGTCTGAAAACTGCACTTTTCTGACCTCTGACCTCACTGGACGGTCCGCCACACTTTTTTTTACATCTCTCGGGCTTATCCGAGAGAGTGGCGTTGTAGGGGAGGTGTCCCCGCACGCGTGCGTATGTCAGAAGTGTCGGCAGTGTCCGCCGGCGCCGGTCCAGTGTCCACCGTTGTCTGAAAACTGCACTTTTCTGACCTCTGACCTCACTGGACGGTCCGCCACACTTTTTTTTACATCTCTCGGGCTTATCCGAGAGTGTGGCGTTGTAGGGGAGGTGTCCCCGCACGCGTGCGTATGTCAGAAGTGTCGGCAGTGTTCGCCGGCGCCGGTCCAGTGTCCACCGTTGTCTGAAAACTGCACTTTTCTGACCTCTGACCTCACTGGACGGTCCGCCACACTTTTTTTTACATCTCTCGGGCTTATCCGAGAGTTTGGCGTTGTAGGGGAGGTGTCCCCGCACGCGTGCGTATGTCAAAAGTGTCGGCAGTGTCCACCGGTGCCTGTCCAGTGTCCACTGTTGTCTGAAAACGGCACTTTTCTGACCTCTGACCTCACTGGACGGTCCGCCACACTTTTTTTTACACCTCTCGGGCTTATCCGAGAGTGTGGCGTTGTATGGGAGGTGTCCCCGCACGCGTGCGTATGTCAGAAGTGTCGGCAGTGTCCGCCGGCGCCGGTCCAGTGTCCACCGTTGTCTGAAAACTGCACTTTTCTGACCTCTGACCTCACTGGACGGTCCGCCACACTTTTTTTTACATCTCTCGGGCTTATCCGAGAGTGTGGCGTTGTAGGGGAGGTGTCCCCGCACGCGTGCGTATGTCAGAAGTGTCGGCAGTGTTCGCCGGCGCCGGTCCAGTGTCCACCGTTGTCTGAAAACTGCACTTTTCTGACCTCTGACCTCACTGGACGGTCCGCCACACTTTTTTTTACATCTCTCGGGCTTATCCGAGAGTGTGGCGTTGTAGGGGAGGTGTCCCCGCACGCGTGCGTATGTCAAAAGTGTTTTGCAGTGTCCACCGGTGCCTGTCCAGTGTCCACCGTTGTCTGAAAACGGCACTTTTCTGACCTCTGACCTCACTGGACGGTCCGCCACACTTTTTTTTACATCTCTCGGGCTTATCCGAGAGTGTGGCGTTGTAGGGGAGGTGTCCCCGCACGCGTGCGTATGTCAGAAGTGTCGGCAGTGTTCGCCGGCGCCGGTCCAGTGTCCACCGTTGTCTGAAAACTGCACTTTTCTGACCTCTGACCTCACTGGACGGTCCGCCACACTTTTTTTTACATCTCTCGGGCTTATCCGAGAGTTTGGCGTTGTAGGGGAGGTGTCCCCGCACGCGTGCGTATGTCAAAAGTGTCGGCAGTGTCCACCGGTGCCTGTCCAGTGTCCACTGTTGTCTGAAAACGGCACTTTTCTGACCTCTGACCTCACTGGACGGTCCGCCACACTTTTTTTTACACCTCTCGGGCTTATCCGAGAGTGTGGCGTTGTATGGGAGGTGTCCCCGCACGCGTGCGTATGTCAGAAGTGTCGGCAGTGTCCGCCGGCGCCGGTCCAGTGTCCACCGTTGTCTGAAAACTGCACTTTTCTGACCTCTGACCTCACTGGACGGTCCGCCACACTTTTTTTTACATCTCTCGGGCTTATCCGAGAGTGTGGCGTTGTAGGGGAGGTGTCCCCGCACGCGTGCGTATGTCAGAAGTGTCGGCAGTGTTCGCCGGCGCCGGTCCAGTGTCCACCGTTGTCTGAAAACTGCACTTTTCTGACCTCTGACCTCACTGGACGGTCCGCCACACTTTTTTTTACATCTCTCGGGCTTATCCGAGAGTGTGGCGTTGTAGGGGAGGTGTCCCCGCACGCGTGCGTATGTCAAAAGTGTTTTGCAGTGTCCACCGGTGCCTGTCCAGTGTCCACCGTTGTCTGAAAACGGCACTTTTCTGACCTCTGACCTCACTGGACGGTCCGCCACACTTTTTTTTACACCTCTCGGGCTTATCCGAGAGTGTGGCGTTGTAGGGGAGGTGTCCCTGCACGCGTGCGTATGTCAGAAGTGTCGGCAGTGTCCGCCGGCGCCGGTCCAGTGTCCACCGTTGTCTGAAAACTGCACTTTTCTGACCTCTGACCTCACTGGACGGTCCGCCACACTTTTTTTTACATCTCTCGGGCTTATCCGAGAGAGTGGCGTTGTAGGGGAGGTGTCCCCGCACGCGTGCGTATGTCAGAAGTGTCGGCAGTGTCCGCCGGCGCCGGTCCAGTGTCCACCGTTGTCTGAAAACTGCACTTTTCTGACCTCTGACCTCACTGGACGGTCCGCCACACTTTTCTTTACACCTCTCGGGCTTATCCGAGAGTCTGGCGTTGTAGGGGAGGTGTCCCCGCACGCGTGCGTATGTCAGAAGTGTCGGCAGTGTCCGCCGGCGCCGGTCCAGTGTCCACTGTTGTCTGAAAACTGCACTTTTCTGACCTCTGACCTCACTGGACGGTCCGCCACACTTTTTTTTACACCTCTCGGGCTTATCCGAGAGTGTGGCGTTGTATGGGAGGTGTCCCCGCACGCGTGCGTATGTCAGAAGTGTCGGCAGTGTCCGCCGGCGCCGGTCCAGTGTCCACCGTTGTCTGAAAACTGCACTTTTCTGACCTCTGACCTCACTGGACGGTCCGCCACACTTTTCTTTACACCTCTCGGGCTTATCCGAGAGTCTGGCGTTGTAGGGGAGGTGTCCCCGCACGCGTGCGTATGTCAGAAGTGTCGGCAGTGTCCGCCGGCGCCGGTCCAGTGTCCACCGTTGTCTGAAAACTGCACTTTTCTGACCTCTGACCTCACTGGACGGTCCGCCACACTTTTTTTTACATCTCTCGGGCTTATCCGAGAGTGTGGCGTTGTAGGGGAGGTGTCCCCGCACGCGTGCGTATGTCAGAAGTGTCGGCAGTGTCCACCGGCGCCGGTCCAGTGTCCACCGTTGTCTGAAAACTGCACTTTTCTGACCTCTGACCTCACTGGACGGTCCGCCACACTTTTTTTTACATCTCTCGGGCTTATCCGAGAGTGTGGCGTTGTAGGGGAGGTGTCCCCGCACGCGTGCGTATGTCAGAAGTGTCGGCAGTGTCCGCCGGCGCCGGTCCAGTGTCCACTGTTGTCTGAAAACTGCACTTTTCTGACCTCTGACCTCACTGGACGGTCCGCCACACTTTTTTTTACACCTCTCGGGCTTATCCGAGAGTGTGGCGTTGTAGGGGAGGTGTCCCCGCACGCGTGCGTATGTCAGAAGTGTCGGCAGTGTCCGCCGGCGCCGGTCCAGTGTCCACCGTTGTCTGAAAACTGCACTTTTCTGACCTCTGACCTCACTGGACGGTCCGCCACACTTTTTTTTACATCTCTCGGGCTTATCCGAGAGTGTGGCGTTGTAGGGGAGGTGTCCCCGCACGCGTGCGTATGTCAGAAGTGTCGGCAGTGTCCGCCGGCGCCGGTCCAGTGTCCACCGTTGTCTGAAAACTGCACTTTTCTGACCTCTGACCTCACTGGACGGTCCGCCACACTTTTTTTTACATCTCTCGGGCTTATCCGAGAGAGTGGCGTTGTAGGGGAGGTGTCCCCGCACGCGTGCGTATGTCAGAAGTGTCGGCAGTGTCCGCCGGCGCCGGTCCAGTGTCCACCGTTGTCTGAAAACTGCACTTTTCTGACCTCTGACCTCACTGGACGGTCCGCCACACTTTTTTTTACATCTCTCGGGCTTATCCGAGAGTGTGGCGTTGTAGGGGAGGTGTCCCCGCACGCGTGCGTATGTCAGAAGTGTCGGCAGTGTTCGCCGGCGCCGGTCCAGTGTCCACCGTTGTCTGAAAACTGCACTTTTCTGACCTCTGACCTCACTGGACGGTCCGCCACACTTTTTTTTACATCTCTCGGGCTTATCCGAGAGTTTGGCGTTGTAGGGGAGGTGTCCCCGCACGCGTGCGTATGTCAAAAGTGTCGGCAGTGTCCACCGGTGCCTGTCCAGTGTCCACTGTTGTCTGAAAACGGCACTTTTCTGACCTCTGACCTCACTGGACGGTCCGCCACACTTTTTTTTACACCTCTCGGGCTTATCCGAGAGTGTGGCGTTGTAGGGGAGGTGTCCCCGCACGCGTGCGTATGTAAGAAGTGTCGGCAGTGTCCGCCGGCGCCGGTCCAGTGTCCACCGTTGTCTGAAAACTGCACTTTTCTGACCTCTGACCTCACTGGACGGTCCGCCACACTTTTTTTTACATCTCTCGGGCTTATCCGAGAGTGTGGCGTTGTAGGGGAGGTGTCCCCGCACGCGTGCGTATGTCAGAAGTGTCGGCAGTGTTCGCCGGCGCCGGTCCAGTGTCCACCGTTGTCTGAAAACTGCACTTTTCTGACCTCTGACCTCACTGGACGGTCCGCCACACTTTTTTTTACATCTCTCGGGCTTATCCGAGAGTGTGGCGTTGTAGGGGAGGTGTCCCCGCACGCGTGCGTATGTCAAAAGTGTTTTGCAGTGTCCACCGGTGCCTGTCCAGTGTCCACCGTTGTCTGAAAACGGCACTTTTCTGACCTCTGACCTCACTGGACGGTCCGCCACACTTTTTTTTACACCTCTCGGGCTTATCCGAGAGTGTGGCGTTGTAGGGGAGGTGTCCCCGCACGCGTGCGTATGTCAGAAGTGTCGGCAGTGTCCGCCGGCGCCGGTCCAGTGTCCACCGTTGTCTGAAAACTGCACTTTTCTGACCTCTGACCTCACTGGACGGTCCGCCACACTTTTTTTTACATCTCTCGGGCTTATCCGAGAGAGTGGCGTTGTAGGGGAGGTGTCCCCGCACGCGTGCGTATGTCAGAAGTGTCGGCAGTGTCCGCCGGCGCCGGTCCAGTGTCCACCGTTGTCTGAAAACTGCACTTTTCTGACCTCTGACCTCACTGGACGGTCCGCCACACTTTTCTTTACACCTCTCGGGCTTATCCGAGAGTCTGGCGTTGTAGGGGTGGTGTCCCCGCACGCGTGCGTATGTCAGAAGTGTCGGCAGTGTCCGCCGGCGCCGGTCCAGTGTCCACCGTTGTCTGAAAACTGCACTTTTCTGACCTCACTGGACGGTCCGCCACACTTTTCTTTACACCTCTCGGGCTTATCCGAGAGTCTGGCGTTGTAGGGGAGGTGTCCCCGCACGCGTGCGTATGTCAGAAGTGTCGGCAGTGTCCGCCGGCGCCGGTCCAGTGTCCACTGTTGTCTGAAAACTGCACTTTTCTGACCTCTGACCTCACTGGACGGTCCGCCACACTTTTTTTTACACCTCTCGGGCTTATCCGAGAGTGTGGCGTTGTAGGGGAGGTGTCCCCGCACGCGTGCGTATGTCAGAAGTGTCGGCAGTGTCCGCCGGCGCCGGTCCAGTGTCCACCGTTGTCTGAAAACTGCACTTTTCTGACCTCTGACCTCACTGGACGGTCCGCCACACTTTTTTTTACATCTCTCGGGCTTATCCGAGAGTGTGGCGTTGTAGGGGAGGTGTCCCCGCACGCGTGCGTATGTCAGAAGTGTCGGCAGTGTCCGCCGGCGCCGGTCCAGTGTCCACCGTTGTCTGAAAACTGCACTTTTCTGACCTCTGACCTCACTGGACGGTCCGCCACACTTTTTTTTACATCTCTCGGGCTTATCCGAGAGAGTGGCGTTGTATGGGAGGTGTCCCCGCACGCGTGCGTATGTCAGAAGTGTCGGCAGTGTCCACCGGTGCCGGTCCAGTGTCCACCGTTGTCTGAAAACTGCACTTTTCTGACCTCTGACCTCACTGGACGGTCCGCCACACTTTTTTTTACATCTCTCGGGCTTATCCGAGAGTGTGGCGTTGTAGGGGAGGTGTCCCCGCACGCGTGCGTATGTCAGAAGTGTCGGCAGTGTCCGCCGGCGCCGGTCCAGTGTCCACCGTTGTCTGAAAACTGCACTTTTCTGACCTCTGACCTCACTGGACGGTCCACCACACTTTTCTTTACACCTCTCGGGCTTATCCGAGAGTCTGGCGTTGTAGGGGAGGTGTCCCCGCACGCGTGCGTATGTCAGAAGTGTCGGCAGTGTCCGCCGGCGCCGGTCCAGTGTCCACCGTTGTCTGAAAACTGCACTTTTCTGACCTCTGACCTCACTGGACGGTCCGCCACACTTTTTTTTACACCTCTCGGGCTTATCCGAGAGTCTGGCGTTGTAGGGGAGGTGTCCCCGCACGCGTGCGTATGTCAGAAGTGTCGGCAGTGTCCGCCGGCGCCGGTCCAGTGTCCACCGTTGTCTGAAAACTGCACTTTTCTGACCTCACTGGACGGTCCGCCACACTTTTCTTTACACCTCTCGGGCTTATCCGAGAGTCTGGCGTTGTAGGGGAGGTGTCCCCGCACGCGTGCGTATGTCAGAAGTGTCGGCAGTGTCCGCCGGCGCCGGTCCAGTGTCCACTGTTGTCTGAAAACTGCACTTTTCTGACCTCTGACCTCACTGGACGGTCCACCACACTTTTCTTTACACCTCTCGGGCTTATCCGAGAGTCTGGCGTTGTAGGGGAGGTGTCCCCGCACGCGTGCGTATGTCAGAAGTGTCGGCAGTGTCCGCCGGCGCCGGTCCAGTGTCCACCGTTGTCTGAAAACTGCACTTTTCTGACCTCTGACCTCACTGGACGGTCCGCCACACTTTTTTTTACACCTCTCGGGCTTATCCGAGAGTCTGGCGTTGTAGGGGAGGTGTCCCCGCACGCGTGCGTATGTCAGAAGTGTCGGCAGTGTCCGCCGGCGCCGGTCCAGTGTCCACCGTTGTCTGAAAACTGCACTTTTCTGACCTCTGACCTCACTGGACGGTCCGCCACACTTTTCTTTACACCTCTCGGGCTTATCCGAGAGTGTGGCGTTGTAGGGGAGGTGTCCCCGCACGCGTGCGTATGTCAGAAGTGTCGGCAGTGTCCACCGGTGCCTGTCCAGTGTCCACTGTTGTCTGAAAACCGCACTTTTCTGACCTCTGACCTCACTGGACGGTCCGCCACACTTTTTTTTACACCTCTCGGGCTTATCCGAGAGTGTGGCGTTGTAGGGGAGGTGTCCCCGCACGCGTGCGTATGTCAGAAGTGTCGGCAGTGTCCGCCGGCGCCGGTCCAGTGTCCACTGTTGTCTGAAAACTGCACTTTTCTGACCGTCCACCTCACTGGACGGCCCGCCACACTTTTTTTTACATCTCTCGGGCTTATCCGAGAGTGTGGCGTTGTAGGGGAGGTGTCCCCGCACGCGTGCGTATGTCGGAAGTGTCGGCAGTGTCCGCCGGCGCCGGTCCAGTGTCCACCGTTGTCTGAAAACGGCACTTTTCTGACCTCTGACCTCACTGGACGGTCCACCACACTTTTTTTTACATCTCTCGGGCTTATCCGAGAGTGTGGCGTTGTAGGGGAGGTGTCCCCGCACGCGTGCGTATGTCAGAAGTGTCGGCAGTGTCCGCCGGCGCCGGTCCAGTGTCCACCGTTGTCTGAAAACTGCACTTTTCTGACCTCTGACCTCACTGGACGGTCCGCCACACTTTTCTTTACACCTCTCGGGCTTATCCGAGAGTCTGGCGTTGTAGGGGAGGTGTCCCCGCACGCGTGCGTATGTCAGAAGTGTCGGCAGTGTCCACCGGTGCCTGTCCAGTGTCCACTGTTGTCTGAAAACGGCACTTTTCTGACCTCTGACCTCACTGGACGGTCCGCCACACTTTTTTTTACATCTCTCGGGCTTATCCGAGAGTGTGGCGTTGTAGGGGAGGTGTCCCCGCACGCGTGCGTATGTCAGAAGTGTCGGCAGTGTCCGCCGGCGCCGGTCCAGTGTCCACTGTTGTCTGAAAACTGCACTTTTCTGACCTCTGACCTCACTGGACGGTCCGCCACACTTTTTTTTACACCTCTCGGGCTTATCCGAGAGTGTGGCGTTGTAGGGGAGGTGTCCCCGCACGCGTGCGTATGTCAGAAGTGTCGGCAGTGTCCGCCGGCGCCGGTCCAGTGTCCACCGTTGTCTGAAAACTGCACTTTTCTGACCTCTGACCTCACTGGACGGTCCGCCACACTTTTTTTTACATCTCTCGGGCTTATCCGAGAGTGTGGCGTTGTAGGGGAGGTGTCCCCGCACGCGTGCGTATGTCAGAAGTGTCGGCAGTGTCCGCCGGCGCCGGTCCAGTGTCCACCGTTGTCTGAAAACTGCACTTTTCTGACCTCTGACCTCACTGGACGGTCCGCCACACTTTTTTTTACATCTCTCGGGCTTATCCGAGAGAGTGGCGTTGTAGGGGAGGTGTCCCCGCACGCGTGCGTATGTCAGAAGTGTCGGCAGTGTCCGCCGGCGCCGGTCCAGTGTCCACCGTTGTCTGAAAACTGCACTTTTCTGACCTCTGACCTCACTGGACGGTCCGCCACACTTTTTTTTACATCTCTCGGGCTTATCCGAGAGTGTGGCGTTGTAGGGGAGGTGTCCCCGCACGCGTGCGTATGTCAGAAGTGTCGGCAGTGTTCGCCGGCGCCGGTCCAGTGTCCACCGTTGTCTGAAAACTGCACTTTTCTGACCTCTGACCTCACTGGACGGCCCGCCACACTTTTTTTTACATCTCTCGGGCTTATCCGAGAGTTTGGCGTTGTAGGGGAGGTGTCCCCGCACGCGTGCGTATGTCAAAAGTGTCGGCAGTGTCCACCGGTGCCTGTCCAGTGTCCACTGTTGTCTGAAAACGGCACTTTTCTGACCTCTGACCTCACTGGACGGTCCGCCACACTTTTTTTTACACCTCTCGGGCTTATCCGAGAGTGTGGCGTTGTAGGGGAGGTGTCCCCGCACGCGTGCGTATGTAAGAAGTGTCGGCAGTGTCCGCCGGCGCCGGTCCAGTGTCCACTGTTGTCTGAAAACGGCACTTTTCTGACCTCTGACCTCACTGGACGGTCCGCCACACTTTTTTTTACACCTCTCGGGCTTATCCGAGAGTGTGGCGTTGTAGGGGAGGTGTCCCCGCACGCGTGCGTATGTCAGAAGTGTCGGCAGTGTCCACCGGTGCCTGTCCAGTGTCCACTGTTGTCTGAAAACGGCACTTTTCTGACCTCTGACCTCACTGGACGGTCCGCCACACTTTTTTTTACACCTCTCGGGCTTATCCGAGAGTGTGGCGTTGTAGGGGAGGTGTCCCCGCACGCGTGCGTATGTCAGAAGTGTCGGCAGTGTCCGCCGGCGCCGGTCCAGTGTCCACCGTTGTCTGAAAACTGCACTTTTCTGACCTCTGACCTCACTGGACGGTCCGCCACACTTTTTTTTACATCTCTCGGGCTTATCCGAGAGTGTGGCGTTGTAGGGGAGGTGTCCCCGCACGCGTGCGTATGTCAGAAGTGTCGGCAGTGTCCGCCGGCGCCGGTCCAGTGTCCACCGTTGTCTGAAAACTGCACTTTTCTGACCTCTGACCTCACTGGACGGTCCGCCACACTTTTCTTTACACCTCTCGGGCTTATCCGAGAGTCTGGCGTTGTAGGGGAGGTGTCCCCGCACGCGTGCGTATGTCAGAAGTGTCGGCAGTGTCCGCCGGCGCCGGTCCAGTGTCCACTGTTGTCTGAAAACGGCACTTTTCTGACCTCTGACCTCACTGGACGGTCCGCCACACTTTTTTTTACACCTCTCGGGCTTATCCGAGAGTGTGGCGTTGTAGGGGAGGTGTCCCCGCACGCGTGCGTATGTCAGAAGTGTCGGCAGTGTCCACCGGTGCCTGTCCAGTGTCCACTGTTGTCTGAAAACCGCACTTTTCTGACCTCTGACCTCACTGGACGGTCCGCCACACTTTTTTTTACACCTCTCGGGCTTATCCGAGAGTGTGGCGTTGTAGGGGAGGTGTCCCCGCATGCGTGCGTATGTCAGAAGTGTCGGCAGTGTCCGCCGGCGCCGGTCCAGTGTCCACTGTTGTCTGAAAACTGCACTTTTCTGACCGTCCACCTCACTGGACGGCCCGCCACACTTTTTTTTACATCTCTCGGGCTTATCTGAGAGTGTGGCGTTGTAGGGGAGGTGTCCCCGCACGCGTGCGTATGTCGGAAGTGTCGGCAGTGTCCGCCGGCGCCGGTCCAGTGTCCACCGTTGTCTGAAAACGGCACTTTTCTGACCTCTGACCTCACTGGACGGTCCACCACACTTTTTTTTACATCTCTCGGGCTTATCCGAGAGTGTGGCGTTGTAGGGGAGGTGTCCCCGCACGCGTGCGTATGTCAGAAGTGTCGGCAGTGTCCGCCGGCGCCGGTCCAGTGTCCACCGTTGTCTGAAAACTGCACTTTTCTGACCTCTGACCTCACTGGACGGTCCGCCACACTTTTCTTTACACCTCTCGGGCTTATCCGAGAGTCTGGCGTTGTAGGGGAGGTGTCCCCGCACGCGTGCGTATGTCAGAAGTGTCGGCAGTGTCCACCGGTGCCTGTCCAGTGTCCACTGTTGTCTGAAAACGGCACTTTTCTGACCTCTGACCTCACTGGACGGTCCGCCACACTTTTTTTTACACCTCTCGGGCTTATCCGAGAGTGTGGCGTTGTAGGGGAGGTGTCCCCGCACGCGTGCGTATGTCAGAAGTGTCGGCAGTGTCCACCGGTGCCTGTCCAGTGTCCACTGTTGTCTGAAAACGGCACTTTTCTGACCTCTGACCTCACTGGACGGTCCGCCACACTTTTTTTTACACCTCTCGGGCTTATCCGAGAGTGTGGCGTTGTAGGGGAGGTGTCCCCGCACGCGTGCGTATGTCAGAAGTGTCGGCAGTGTCCGCCGGCGCCGGTCCAGTGTCCACCGTTGTCTGAAAACTGCACTTTTCTGACCTCTGACCACACTGGACGGTCCGCCACACTTTTTTTTACATCTCTCGGGCTTATCCGAGAGTGTGGCGTTGTAGGGGAGGTGTCCCCGCACGCGTGCGTATGTCAGAAGTGTCGGCAGTGTCCGCCGGCGCCGGTCCAGTGTCCACCGTTGTCTGAAAACTGCACTTTTCTGACCTCTGACCTCACTGGACGGTCCGCCACACTTTTCTTTACACCTCTCGGGCTTATCCGAGAGTCTGGCGTTGTAGGGGAGGTGTCCCCGCACGCGTGCGTATGTCAGAAGTGTCGGCAGTGTCCGCCGGCGCCGGTCCAGTGTCCACTGTTGTCTGAAAACGGCACTTTTCTGACCTCTGACCTCACTGGACGGTCCGCCACACTTTTTTTTACACCTCTCGGGCTTATCCGAGAGTGTGGCGTTGTAGGGGAGGTGTCCCCGCACGCGTGCGTATGTCAGAAGTGTCGGCAGTGTCCACCGGTGCCTGTCCAGTGTCCACTGTTGTCTGAAAACGGCACTTTTCTGACCTCTGACCTCACTGGACGGTCCGCCACACTTTTTTTTACACCTCTCGGGCTTATCCGAGAGTGTGGCGTTGTAGGGGAGGTGTCCCCGCACGCGTGCGTATGTCAGAAGTGTCGGCAGTGTCCACCGGCGCCGGTCCAGTGTCCACCGTTGTCTGAAAACTGCACTTTTCTGACCTCTGACCTCACTGGACGGTCCGCCACACTTTTTTTTACATCTCTCGGGCTTATCCGAGAGTGTGGCGTTGTAGGGGAGGTGTCCCCGCACGCGTGCGTATGTCAGAAGTGTTGGCAGTGTCCGCCGGCGCCGGTCCAGTGTCCACCGTTGTCTGAAAACTGCACTTTTCTGACCTCTGACCTCACTGGACGGTCCGCCACACTTTTTTTTACATCTCTCGGGCTTATCCGAGAGTGTGGCGTTGTAGGGGAGGTGTCCCCGCACGCGTGCGTATGTCAGAAGTGTCGGCAGTGTCCGCCGGCGCCGGTCCAGTGTCCACCGTTGTCTGAAAACTGCACTTTTCTGACCTCTGACCTCACTGGACGGTCCGCCACACTTTTTTTTACATCTCTCGGGCTTATCCGAGAGTGTGGCGTTGTAGGGGAGGTGTCCCCGCACGCGTGCGTATGTCAGAAGTGTCGGCAGTGTCCGCCGGCGCCGGTCCAGTGTCCACCGTTGTCTGAAAACTGCACTTTTCTGACCTCTGACCTCACTGGACGGTCCGCCACACTTTTCTTTACACCTCTCGGGCTTATCCGAGAGTCTGGCGTTGTAGGGGAGGTGTCCCCGCACGCGTGCGTATGTCAGAAGTGTCGGCAGTGTCCGCCGGCGCCGGTCCAGTGTCCACTGTTGTCTGAAAACTGCACTTTTCTGACCTCTGACCTCACTGGACGGTCCGCCACACTTTTTTTTACACCTCTCGGGCTTATCCGAGAGTGTGGCGTTGTAGGGGAGGT
Source organism: Gymnoscopelus braueri (assembly GCF_963280865.1). Lineage (NCBI taxonomy): Eukaryota > Metazoa > Chordata > Actinopteri > Myctophiformes > Myctophidae > Gymnoscopelus > Gymnoscopelus braueri. The sequence goes on along the minus strand of NC_137619.1, from coordinate 50,228,181 downwards.
GTCCCCGCACGCGTGCGTATGTCAGAAGTGTCGGCAGTGTCCGCCGGCGCCGGTCCAGTGTCCACCGTTGTCTGAAAACTGCACTTTTCTGACCTCTGACCTCACTGGACGGTCCGCCACACTTTTTTTTACATCTCTCGGGCTTATCCGAGAGTGTGGCGTTGTAGGGGAGGTGTCCCCGCACGCGTGCGTATGTCAGAAGTGTCGGCAGTGTCCGCCGGCGCCGGTCCAGTGTCCACCGTTGTCTGAAAACTGCACTTTTCTGACCTCTGACCTCACTGGACGGTCCGCCACACTTTTCTTTACACCTCTCGGGCTTATCCGAGAGTCTGGCGTTGTAGGGGAGGTGTCCCCGCACGCGTGCGTATGTCAGAAGTGTCGGCAGTGTCCGCCGGCGCCGGTCCAGTGTCCACTGTTGTCTGAAAACTGCACTTTTCTGACCTCTGACCTCACTGGACGGTCCGCCACACTTTTTTTTACACCTCTCGGGCTTATCCGAGAGTGTGGCGTTGTAGGGGAGGTGTCCCCGCACGCGTGCGTATGTCAGAAGTGTCGGCAGTGTCCGCCGGCGCCGGTCCAGTGTCCACCGTTGTCTGAAAACTGCACTTTTCTGACCTCTGACCTCACTGGACGGTCCGCCACACTTTTTTTTACATCTCTCGGGCTTATCCGAGAGTGTGGCGTTGTAGGGGAGGTGTCCCCGCACGCGTGCGTATGTCAGAAGTGTCGGCAGTGTCCGCCGGCGCCGGTCCAGTGTCCACCGTTGTCTGAAAACTGCACTTTTCTGACCTCTGACCTCACTGGACGGTCCGCCACACTTTTTTTTACATCTCTCGGGCTTATCCGAGAGAGTGGCGTTGTAGGGGAGGTGTCCCCGCACGCGTGCGTATGTCAGAAGTGTCGGCAGTGTCCGCCGGCGCCGGTCCAGTGTCCACCGTTGTCTGAAAACTGCACTTTTCTGACCTCTGACCTCACTGGACGGTCCGCCACACTTTTTTTTACACCTCTCGGGCTTATCCGAGAGTCTGGCGTTGTAGGGGAGGTGTCCCCGCACGCGTGCGTATGTCAGAAGTGTCGGCAGTGTCCGCCGGCGCCGGTCCAGTGTCCACTGTTGTCTGAAAACTGCACTTTTCTGACCTCTGACCTCACTGGACGGTCCGCCACACTTTTTTTTACACCTCTCGGGCTTATCCGAGAGTGTGGCGTTGTAGGGGAGGTGTCCCCGCACGCGTGCGTATGTCAGAAGTGTCGGCAGTGTCCGCCGGCGCCGGTCCAGTGTCCACCGTTGTCTGAAAACTGCACTTTTCTGACCTCTGACCTCACTGGACGGTCCGCCACACTTTTTTTTACATCTCTCGGGCTTATCCGAGAGTGTGGCGTTGTAGGGGAGGTGTCCCCGCACGCGTGCGTATGTCAGAAGTGTCGGCAGTGTCCGCCGGCGCCGGTCCAGTGTCCACCGTTGTCTGAAAACTGCACTTTTCTGACCTCTGACCTCACTGGACGGTCCGCCACACTTTTTTTTACATCTCTCGGGCTTATCCGAGAGAGTGGCGTTGTAGGGGAGGTGTCCCCGCACGCGTGCGTATGTCAGAAGTGTCGGCAGTGTCCGCCGGCGCCGGTCCAGTGTCCACCGTTGTCTGAAAACTGCACTTTTCTGACCTCTGACCTCACTGGACGGTCCGCCACACTTTTTTTTACATCTCTCGGGCTTATCCGAGAGTGTGGCGTTGTAGGGGAGGTGTCCCCGCACGCGTGCGTATGTCAGAAGTGTCGGCAGTGTTCGCCGGCGCCGGTCCAGTGTCCACCGTTGTCTGAAAACTGCACTTTTCTGACCTCTGACCTCACTGGACGGTCCGCCACACTTTTTTTTACATCTCTCGGGCTTATCCGAGAGTTTGGCGTTGTAGGGGAGGTGTCCCCGCACGCGTGCGTATGTCAAAAGTGTCGGCAGTGTCCACCGGTGCCTGTCCAGTGTCCACTGTTGTCTGAAAACGGCACTTTTCTGACCTCTGACCTCACTGGACGGTCCGCCACACTTTTTTTTACACCTCTCGGGCTTATCGGAGAGTGTGGCGTTGTAGGGGAGGTGTCCCCGCACGCGTGCGTATGTCAGAAGTGTCGGCAGTGTCCGCCGGCGCCGGTCCAGTGTCCACCGTTGTCTGAAAACTGCACTTTTCTGACCTCTGACCTCACTGGACGGTCCGCCACACTTTTTTTTACATCTCTCGGGCTTATCCGAGAGTGTGGCGTTGTAGGGGAGGTGTCCCCGCACGCGTGCGTATGTCAGAAGTGTCGGCAGTGTTCGCCGGCGCCGGTCCAGTGTCCACCGTTGTCTGAAAACTGCACTTTTCTGACCTCTGACCTCACTGGACGGTCCGCCACACTTTTTTTTACATCTCTCGGGCTTATCCGAGAGTGTGGCGTTGTAGGGGAGGTGTCCCCGCACGCGTGCGTATGTCAAAAGTGTTTTGCAGTGTCCACCGGTGCCTGTCCAGTGTCCACCGTTGTCTGAAAACGGCACTTTTCTGACCTCTGACCTCACTGGACGGTCCGCCACACTTTTTTTTACACCTCTCGGGCTTATCCGAGAGTGTGGCGTTGTAGGGGAGGTGTCCCCGCACGCGTGCGTATGTCAGAAGTGTCGGCAGTGTCCGCCGGCGCCGGTCCAGTGTCCACCGTTGTCTGAAAACTGCACTTTTCTGACCTCTGACCTCACTGGACGGTCCGCCACACTTTTTTTTACATCTCTCGGGCTTATCCGAGAGAGTGGCGTTGTAGGGGAGGTGTCCCCGCACGCGTGCGTATGTCAGAAGTGTCGGCAGTGTCCGCCGGCGCCGGTCCAGTGTCCACCGTTGTCTGAAAACTGCACTTTTCTGACCTCTGACCTCACTGGACGGTCCGCCACACTTTTCTTTACACCTCTCGGGCTTATCCGAGAGTCTGGCGTTGTAGGGGAGGTGTCCCCGCACGCGTGCGTATGTCAGAAGTGTCGGCAGTGTCCGCCGGCGCCGGTCCAGTGTCCACTGTTGTCTGAAAACTGCACTTTTCTGACCTCTGACCTCACTGGACGGTCCGCCACACTTTTTTTTACACCTCTCGGGCTTATCCGAGAGTGTGGCGTTGTATGGGAGGTGTCCCCGCACGCGTGCGTATGTCAGAAGTGTCGGCAGTGTCCGCCGGCGCCGGTCCAGTGTCCACCGTTGTCTGAAAACTGCACTTTTCTGACCTCTGACCTCACTGGACGGTCCGCCACACTTTTCTTTACACCTCTCGGGCTTATCCGAGAGTCTGGCGTTGTAGGGGAGGTGTCCCCGCACGCGTGCGTATGTCAGAAGTGTCGGCAGTGTCCGCCGGCGCCGGTCCAGTGTCCACCGTTGTCTGAAAACTGCACTTTTCTGACCTCTGACCTCACTGGACGGTCCGCCACACTTTTTTTTACATCTCTCGGGCTTATCCGAGAGTGTGGCGTTGTAGGGGAGGTGTCCCCGCACGCGTGCGTATGTCAGAAGTGTCGGCAGTGTCCACCGGCGCCGGTCCAGTGTCCACCGTTGTCTGAAAACTGCACTTTTCTGACCTCTGACCTCACTGGACGGTCCGCCACACTTTTTTTTACATCTCTCGGGCTTATCCGAGAGTGTGGCGTTGTAGGGGAGGTGTCCCCGCACGCGTGCGTATGTCAGAAGTGTCGGCAGTGTCCGCCGGCGCCGGTCCAGTGTCCACTGTTGTCTGAAAACTGCACTTTTCTGACCTCTGACCTCACTGGACGGTCCGCCACACTTTTTTTTACACCTCTCGGGCTTATCCGAGAGTGTGGCGTTGTAGGGGAGGTGTCCCCGCACGCGTGCGTATGTCAGAAGTGTCGGCAGTGTCCGCCGGCGCCGGTCCAGTGTCCACCGTTGTCTGAAAACTGCACTTTTCTGACCTCTGACCTCACTGGACGGTCCGCCACACTTTTTTTTACATCTCTCGGGCTTATCCGAGAGTGTGGCGTTGTAGGGGAGGTGTCCCCGCACGCGTGCGTATGTCAGAAGTGTCGGCAGTGTCCGCCGGCGCCGGTCCAGTGTCCACCGTTGTCTGAAAACTGCACTTTTCTGACCTCTGACCTCACTGGACGGTCCGCCACACTTTTTTTTACATCTCTCGGGCTTATCCGAGAGAGTGGCGTTGTAGGGGAGGTGTCCCCGCACGCGTGCGTATGTCAGAAGTGTCGGCAGTGTCCGCCGGCGCCGGTCCAGTGTCCACCGTTGTCTGAAAACTGCACTTTTCTGACCTCTGACCTCACTGGACGGTCCGCCACACTTTTTTTTTACATCTCTCGGGCTTATCCGAGAGTGTGGCGTTGTAGGGGAGGTGTCCCCGCACGCGTGCGTATGTCAGAAGTGTCGGCAGTGTTCGCCGGCGCCGGTCCAGTGTCCACCGTTGTCTGAAAACTGCACTTTTCTGACCTCTGACCTCACTGGACGGTCCGCCACACTTTTTTTTACATCTCTCGGGCTTATCCGAGAGTTTGGCGTTGTAGGGGAGGTGTCCCCGCACGCGTGCGTATGTCAAAAGTGTCGGCAGTGTCCACCGGTGCCTGTCCAGTGTCCACCGTTGTCTGAAAACGGCACTTTTCTGACCTCTGACCTCACTGGACGGTCCGCCACACTTTTTTTTACACCTCTCGGGCTTATCCGAGAGTGTGGCGTTGTAGGGGAGGTGTCCCCGCACGCGTGCGTATGTAAGAAGTGTCGGCAGTGTCCGCCGGCGCCGGTCCAGTGTCCACCGTTGTCTGAAAACTGCACTTTTCTGACCTCTGACCTCACTGGACGGTCCGCCACACTTTTTTTTACATCTCTCGGGCTTATCCGAGAGTGTGGCGTTGTAGGGGAGGTGTCCCCGCACGCGTGCGTATGTCAGAAGTGTCGGCAGTGTTCGCCGGCGCCGGTCCAGTGTCCACCGTTGTCTGAAAACTGCACTTTTCTGACCTCTGACCTCACTGGACGGTCCGCCACACTTTTTTTTACATCTCTCGGGCTTATCCGAGAGTGTGGCGTTGTAGGGGAGGTGTCCCCGCACGCGTGCGTATGTCAAAAGTGTTTTGCAGTGTCCACCGGTGCCTGTCCAGTGTCCACCGTTGTCTGAAAACGGCACTTTTCTGACCTCTGACCTCACTGGACGGTCCGCCACACTTTTTTTTACACCTCTCGGGCTTATCCGAGAGTGTGGCGTTGTAGGGGAGGTGTCCCCGCACGCGTGCGTATGTCAGAAGTGTCGGCAGTGTCCGCCGGCGCCGGTCCAGTGTCCACCGTTGTCTGAAAACTGCACTTTTCTGACCTCTGACCTCACTGGACGGTCCGCCACACTTTTTTTTACATCTCTCGGGCTTATCCGAGAGAGTGGCGTTGTAGGGGAGGTGTCCCCGCACGCGTGCGTATGTCAGAAGTGTCGGCAGTGTCCGCCGGCGCCGGTCCAGTGTCCACCGTTGTCTGAAAACTGCACTTTTCTGACCTCTGACCTCACTGGACGGTCCGCCACACTTTTCTTTACACCTCTCGGGCTTATCCGAGAGTCTGGCGTTGTAGGGGTGGTGTCCCCGCACGCGTGCGTATGTCAGAAGTGTCGGCAGTGTCCGCCGGCGCCGGTCCAGTGTCCACTGTTGTCTGAAAACTGCACTTTTCTGACCTCTGACCTCACTGGACGGTCCGCCACACTTTTCTTTACACCTCTCGGGCTTATCCGAGAGTGTGGCGTTGTAGGGGAGGTGTCCCCGCACGCGTGCGTATGTCAGAAGTGTCGGCAGTGTCCGCCGGCGCCGGTCCAGTGTCCACCGTTGTCTGAAAACTGCACTTTTCTGACCTCACTGGACGGTCCGCCACACTTTTCTTTACACCTCTCGGGCTTATCCGAGAGTCTGGCGTTGTAGGGGAGGTGTCCCCGCACGCGTGCGTATGTCAGAAGTGTCGGCAGTGTCCGCCGGCGCCGGTCCAGTGTCCACTGTTGTCTGAAAACTGCACTTTTCTGACCTCTGACCTCACTGGACGGTCCGCCACACTTTTTTTTACACCTCTCGGGCTTATCCGAGAGTGTGGCGTTGTAGGGGAGGTGTCCCCGCACGCGTGCGTATGTCAGAAGTGTCGGCAGTGTCCGCCGGCGCCGGTCCAGTGTCCACCGTTGTCTGAAAACTGCACTTTTCTGACCTCTGACCTCACTGGACGGTCCGCCACACTTTTTTTTACATCTCTCGGGCTTATCCGAGAGTGTGGCGTTGTAGGGGAGGTGTCCCCGCACGCGTGCGTATGTCAGAAGTGTCGGCAGTGTCCGCCGGCGCCGGTCCAGTGTCCACCGTTGTCTGAAAACTGCACTTTTCTGACCTCTGACCTCACTGGACGGTCCGCCACACTTTTTTTTACATCTCTCGGGCTTATCCGAGAGAGTGGCGTTGTATGGGAGGTGTCCCCGCACGCGTGCGTATGTCAGAAGTGTCGGCAGTGTCCACCGGCGCCGGTCCAGTGTCCACCGTTGTCTGAAAACTGCACTTTTCTGACCTCTGACCTCACTGGACGGTCCGCCACACTTTTTTTTACATCTCTCGGGCTTATCCGAGAGTGTGGCGTTGTAGGGGAGGTGTCCCCGCACGCGTGCGTATGTCAGAAGTGTCGGCAGTGTCCGCCGGCGCCGGTCCAGTGTCCACCGTTGTCTGAAAACTGCACTTTTCTGACCTCTGACCTCACTGGACGGTCCACCACACTTTTCTTTACACCTCTCGGGCTTATCCGAGAGTCTGGCGTTGTAGGGGAGGTGTCCCCGCACGCGTGCGTATGTCAGAAGTGTCGGCAGTGTCCGCCGGCGCCGGTCCAGTGTCCACCGTTGTCTGAAAACTGCACTTTTCTGACCTCTGACCTCACTGGACGGTCCGCCACACTTTTTTTTACACCTCTCGGGCTTATCCGAGAGTCTGGCGTTGTAGGGGAGGTGTCCCCGCACGCGTGCGTATGTCAGAAGTGTCGGCAGTGTCCGCCGGCGCCGGTCCAGTGTCCACCGTTGTCTGAAAACTGCACTTTTCTGACCTCACTGGACGGTCCGCCACACTTTTCTTTACACCTCTCGGGCTTATCCGAGAGTCTGGCGTTGTAGGGGAGGTGTCCCCGCACGCGTGCGTATGTCAGAAGTGTCGGCAGTGTCCGCCGGCGCCGGTCCAGTGTCCACTGTTGTCTGAAAACTGCACTTTTCTGACCTCTGACCTCACTGGACGGTCCGCCACACTTTTTTTTACACCTCTCGGGCTTATCCGAGAGTGTGGCGTTGTAGGGGAGGTGTCCCCGCACGCGTGCGTATGTCAGAAGTGTCGGCAGTGTCCGCCGGCGCCGGTCCAGTGTCCACCGTTGTCTGAAAACTGCACTTTTCTGACCTCTGACCTCACTGGACGGTCCGCCACACTTCTTTTTACATCTCTCGGGCTTATCCGAGAGTGTGGCGTTGTAGGGGAGGTGTCCCCGCACGCGTGCGTATGTCAGAAGTGTCGGCAGTGTCCGCCGGCGCCGGTCCAGTGTCCACCGTTGTCTGAAAACTGCACTTTTCTGACCTCTGACCTCACTGGACGGTCCGCCACACTTTTTTTTACATCTCTCGGGCTTATCCGAGAGTGTGGCGTTGTAGGGGAGGTGTCCCCGCACGCGTGCGTATGTCAGAAGTGTCGGCAGTGTCCGCCGGCGCCGGTCCAGTGTCCACCGTTGTCTGAAAACTGCACTTTTCTGACCTCTGACCTCACTGGACGGTCCGCCACACTTTTTTTTACATCTCTCGGGCTTATCCGAGAGTGTGGCGTTGTAGGGGAGGTGTCCCCGCACGCGTGCGTATGTCAGAAGTGTCGGCAGTGTCCGCCGGCGCCGGTCCAGTGTCCACCGTTGTCTGAAAACTGCACTTTTCTGACCTCTGACCTCACTGGACGGTCCGCCACACTTTTTTTTACATCTCTCGGGCTTATCCGAGAGAGTGGCGTTGTAGGGGAGGTGTCCCCGCACGCGTGCGTATGTCAGAAGTGTCGGCAGTGTCCGCCGGCGCCGGTCCAGTGTCCACCGTTGTCTGAAAACTGCACTTTTCTGACCTCTGACCTCACTGGACGGTCCGCCACACTTTTCTTTACACCTCTCGGGCTTATCCGAGAGTCTGGCGTTGTAGGGGTGGTGTCCCCGCACGCGTGCGTATGTCAGAAGTGTCGGCAGTGTCCACCGGCGCCGGTCCAGTGTCCACTGTTGTCTGAAAACTGCACTTTTCTGACCTCTGACCTCACTGGACGGTCCGCCACACTTTTTTTTACACCTCTCGGGCTTATCCGAGAGTGTGGCGTTGTAGGGGAGGTGTCCCCGCACGCGTGCGTATGTCAGAAGTGTCGGCAGTGTCCGCCGGCGCCGGTCCAGTGTCCACCGTTGTCTGAAAACTGCACTTTTCTGACCTCACTGGACGGTCCGCCACACTTTTCTTTACACCTCTCGGGCTTATCCGAGAGTCTGGCGTTGTAGGGGAGGTGTCCCCGCACGCGTGCGTATGTCAGAAGTGTCGGCAGTGTCCGCCGGCGCCGGTCCAGTGTCCACTGTTGTCTGAAAACTGCACTTTTCTGACCTCTGACCTCACTGGACGGTCCGCCACACTTTTTTTTACACCTCTCGGGCTTATCCGAGAGTGTGGCGTTGTAGGGGAGGTGTCCCCGCACGCGTGCGTATGTCAGAAGTGTCGGCAGTGTCCGCCGGCGCCGGTCCAGTGTCCACCGTTGTCTGAAAACTGCACTTTTCTGACCTCTGACCTCACTGGACGGTCCGCCACACTTTTTTTTACATCTCTCGGGCTTATCCGAGAGTGTGGCGTTGTAGGGGAGGTGTCCCCGCACGCGTGCGTATGTCAGAAGTGTCGGCAGTGTCCGCCGGCGCCGGTCCAGTGTCCACCGTTGTCTGAAAACTGCACTTTTCTGACCTCTGACCTCACTGGACGGTCCGCCACACTTTTTTTTACATCTCTCGGGCTTATCCGAGAGAGTGGCGTTGTATGGGAGGTGTCCCCGCACGCGTGCGTATGTCAGAAGTGTCGGCAGTGTCCACCGGCGCCGGTCCAGTGTCCACCGTTGTCTGAAAACTGCACTTTTCTGACCTCTGACCTCACTGGACGGTCCGCCACACTTTTTTTTACATCTCTCGGGCTTATCCGAGAGTGTGGCGTTGTAGGGGAGGTGTCCCCGCACGCGTGCGTATGTCAGAAGTGTCGGCAGTGTCCGCCGGCGCCGGTCCAGTGTCCACCGTTGTCTGAAAACTGCACTTTTCTGACCTCTGACCTCACTGGACGGTCCACCACACTTTTCTTTACACCTCTCGGGCTTATCCGAGAGTCTGGCGTTGTAGGGGAGGTGTCCCCGCACGCGTGCGTATGTCAGAAGTGTCGGCAGTGTCCGCCGGCGCCGGTCCAGTGTCCACCGTTGTCTGAAAACTGCACTTTTCTGACCTCTGACCTCACTGGACGGTCCGCCACACTTTTTTTTACACCTCTCGGGCTTATCCGAGAGTCTGGCGTTGTAGGGGAGGTGTCCCCGCACGCGTGCGTATGTCAGAAGTGTCGGCAGTGTCCGCCGGCGCCGGTCCAGTGTCCACCGTTGTCTGAAAACTGCACTTTTCTGACCTCACTGGACGGTCCGCCACACTTTTCTTTACACCTCTCGGGCTTATCCGAGAGTCTGGCGTTGTAGGGGAGGTGTCCCCGCACGCGTGCGTATGTCAGAAGTGTCGGCAGTGTCCGCCGGCGCCGGTCCAGTGTCCACTGTTGTCTGAAAACTGCACTTTTCTGACCTCTGACCTCACTGGACGGTCCGCCACACTTTTTTTTACACCTCTCGGGCTTATCCGAGAGTGTGGCGTTGTAGGGGAGGTGTCCCCGCACGCGTGCGTATGTCAGAAGTGTCGGCAGTGTCCGCCGGCGCCGGTCCAGTGTCCACCGTTGTCTGAAAACTGCACTTTTCTGACCTCTGACCTCACTGGACGGTCCGCCACACTTCTTTTTACATCTCTCGGGCTTATCCGAGAGTGTGGCGTTGTAGGGGAGGTGTCCCCGCACGCGTGCGTATGTCAGAAGTGTCGGCAGTGTCCGCCGGCACCGGTCCAGTGTCCACCGTTGTCTGAAAACTGCACTTTTCTGACCTCTGACCTCACTGGACGGTCCGCCACACTTTTTTTTACATCTCTCGGGCTTATCCGAGAGAGTGGCGTTGTATGGGAGGTGTCCCCGCACGCGTGCGTATGTCAGAAGTGTCGGCAGTGTACGCCGGCGCCGGTCCAGTGTCCACCGTTGTCTGAAAACTGCACTTTTCTGACCTCTGACCTCACTGGACGGTCCGCCACACTTTTTTTTACATCTCTCAGGCTTATCCGAGAGTGTGGCGTTGTAGGGGAGGTGTCCCCGCACGCGTGCGTATGTCAGAAGTGTCGGCAGTGTCCACCGGCGCCGGTCCAGTGTCCACCGTTGTCTGAAAACTGCACTTTTCTGACCTCTGACCTCACTGGACGGTCCGCCACACTTTTTTTTACATCTCTCGGGCTTATCCGAGAGTGTGGCGTTGTAGGGGAGGTGTCCCCGCACGCGTGCGTATGTCAGAAGTGTCGGCAGTGTCCGCCGGCGCCGGTCCAGTGTCCACCGTTGTCTGAAAACTGCACTTTTCTGACCTCTGACCTCACTGGACGGTCCACCACACTTTTCTTTACACCTCTCGGGCTTATCCGAGAGTCTGGCGTTGTAGGGGAGGTGTCCCCGCACGCGTGCGTATGTCAGAAGTGTCGGCAGTGTCCGCCGGCGCCGGTCCAGTGTCCACCGTTGTCTGAAAACTGCACTTTTCTGACCTCTGACCTCACTGGACGGTCCGCCACACTTTTTTTTACACCTCTCGGGCTTATCCGAGAGTCTGGCGTTGTAGGGGAGGTGTCCCCGCACGCGTGCGTATGTCAGAAGTGTCGGCAGTGTCCGCCGGCGCCGGTCCAGTGTCCACCGTTGTCTGAAAACTGCACTTTTCTGACCTCTGACCTCACTGGACGGTCCGCCACACTTTTCTTTACACCTCTCGGGCTTATCCGAGAGTGTGGCGTTGTAGGGGAGGTGTCCCCGCACGCGTGCGTATGTCAGAAGTGTCGGCAGTGTCCACCGGTGCCTGTCCAGTGTCCACTGTTGTCTGAAAACCGCACTTTTCTGACCTCTGACCTCACTGGACGGTCCGCCACACTTTTTTTTACACCTCTCGGGCTTATCCGAGAGTGTGGCGTTGTAGGGGAGGTGTCCCCGCACGCGTGCGTATGTCAGAAGTGTCGGCAGTGTCCGCCGGCGCCGGTCCAGTGTCCACTGTTGTCTGAAAACTGCACTTTTCTGACCGTCCACCTCACTGGACGGCCCGCCACACTTTTTTTTACATCTCTCGGGCTTATCCGAGAGTGTGGCGTTGTAGGGGAGGTGTCCCCGCACGCGTGCGTATGTCGGAAGTGTCGGCAGTGTCCGCCGGCGCCGGTCCAGTGTCCACCGTTGTCTGAAAACGGCACTTTTCTGACCTCTGACCTCACTGGACGGTCCACCACACTTTTTTTTACATCTCTCGGGCTTATCCGAGAGTGTGGCGTTGTAGGGGAGGTGTCCCCGCACGCGTGCGTATGTCAGAAGTGTCGGCAGTGTCCGCCGGCGCCGGTCCAGTGTCCACCGTTGTCTGAAAACTGCACTTTTCTGACCTCTGACCTCACTGGACGGTCCGCCACACTTTTCTTTACACCTCTCGGGCTTATCCGAGAGTCTGGCGTTGTAGGGGAGGTGTCCCCGCACGCGTGCGTATGTCAGAAGTGTCGGCAGTGTCCACCGGTGCCTGTCCAGTGTCCACTGTTGTCTGAAAACGGCACTTTTCTGACCTCTGACCTCACTGGACGGTCCGCCACACTTTTTTTTACATCTCTCGGGCTTATCCGAGAGTGTGGCGTTGTAGGGGAGGTGTCCCCGCACGCGTGCGTATGTCAGAAGTGTCGGCAGTGTCCGCCGGCGCCGGTCCAGTGTCCACTGTTGTCTGAAAACTGCACTTTTCTGACCTCTGACCTCACTGGACGGTCCGCCACACTTTTTTTTACACCTCTCGGGCTTATCCGAGAGTGTGGCGTTGTAGGGGAGGTGTCCCCGCACGCGTGCGTATGTCAGAAGTGTCGGCAGTGTCCGCCGGCGCCGGTCCAGTGTCCACCGTTGTCTGAAAACTGCACTTTTCTGACCTCTGACCTCACTGGACGGTCCGCCACACTTTTTTTTACATCTCTCGGGCTTATCCGAGAGTGTGGCGTTGTAGGGGAGGTGTCCCCGCACGCGTGCGTATGTCAGAAGTGTCGGCAGTGTCCGCCGGCGCCGGTCCAGTGTCCACCGTTGTCTGAAAACTGCACTTTTCTGACCTCTGACCTCACTGGACGGTCCGCCACACTTTTTTTTACATCTCTCGGGCTTATCCGAGAGAGTGGCGTTGTAGGGGAGGTGTCCCCGCACGCGTGCGTATGTCAGAAGTGTCGGCAGTGTCCGCCGGCGCCGGTCCAGTGTCCACCGTTGTCTGAAAACTGCACTTTTCTGACCTCTGACCTCACTGGACGGTCCGCCACACTTTTTTTTACATCTCTCGGGCTTATCCGAGAGAGTGGCGTTGTAGGGGAGGTGTCCCCGCACGCGTGCGTATGTCAGAAGTGTCGGCAGTGTCCGCCGGCGCCGGTCCAGTGTCCACCGTTGTCTGAAAACTGCACTTTTCTGACCTCTGACCTCACTGGACGGTCCGCCACACTTTTTTTTACATCTCTCGGGCTTATCCGAGAGTGTGGCGTTGTAGGGGAGGTGTCCCCGCACGCGTGCGTATGTCAGAAGTGTCGGCAGTGTTCGCCGGCGCCGGTCCAGTGTCCACCGTTGTCTGAAAACTGCACTTTTCTGACCTCTGACCTCACTGGACGGCCCGCCACACTTTTTTTTACATCTCTCGGGCTTATCCGAGAGTTTGGCGTTGTAGGGGAGGTGTCCCCGCACGCGTGCGTATGTCAAAAGTGTCGGCAGTGTCCACCGGTGCCTGTCCAGTGTCCACTGTTGTCTGAAAACGGCACTTTTCTGACCTCTGACCTCACTGGACGGTCCGCCACACTTTTTTTTACACCTCTCGGGCTTATCCGAGAGTGTGGCGTTGTAGGGGAGGTGTCCCCGCACGCGTGCGTATGTAAGAAGTGTCGGCAGTGTCCGCCGGCGCCGGTCCAGTGTCCACCGTTGTCTGAAAACTGCACTTTTCTGACCTCTGACCTCACTGGACGGTCCGCCACACTTTTTTTTACATCTCTCGGGCTTATCCGAGAGTGTGGCGTTGTAGGGGAGGTGTCCCCGCACGCGTGCGTATGTCAGAAGTGTCGGCAGTGTTCGCCGGCGCCGGTCCAGTGTCCACCGTTGTCTGAAAACTGCACTTTTCTGACCTCTGACCTCACTGGACGGTCCGCCACACTTTTTTTTACATCTCTCGGGCTTATCCGAGAGTGTGGCGTTGTAGGGGAGGTGTCCCCGCACGCGTGCGTATGTCAAAAGTGTTTTGCAGTGTCCACCGGTGCCTGTCCAGTGTCCACCGTTGTCTGAAAACGGCACTTTTCTGACCTCTGACCTCACTGGACGGTCCGCCACACTTTTTTTTACACCTCTCGGGCTTATCCGAGAGTGTGGCGTTGTAGGGGAGGTGTCCCCGCACGCGTGCGTATGTCAGAAGTGTCGGCAGTGTCCGCCGGCGCCGGTCCAGTGTCCACCGTTGTCTGAAAACTGCACTTTTCTGACCTCTGACCTCACTGGACGGTCCGCCACACTTTTTTTTACATCTCTCGGGCTTATCCGAGAGAGTGGCGTTGTAGGGGAGGTGTCCCCGCACGCGTGCGTATGTCAGAAGTGTCGGCAGTGTCCGCCGGCGCCGGTCCAGTGTCCACCGTTGTCTGAAAACTGCACTTTTCTGACCTCTGACCTCACTGGACGGTCCGCCACACTTTTCTTTACACCTCTCGGGCTTATCCGAGAGTCTGGCGTTGTAGGGGTGGTGTCCCCGCACGCGTGCGTATGTCAGAAGTGTCGGCAGTGTCCGCCGGCGCCGGTCCAGTGTCCACTGTTGTCTGAAAACTGCACTTTTCTGACCTCTGACCTCACTGGACGGTCCGCCACACTTTTTTTTACACCTCTCGGGCTTATCCGAGAGTGTGGCGTTGTATGGGAGGTGTCCCCGCACGCGTGCGTATGTCAGAAGTGTCGGCAGTGTCCGCCGGCGCCGGTCCAGTGTCCACCGTTGTCTGAAAACTGCACTTTTCTGACCTCACTGGACGGTCCGCCACACTTTTCTTTACACCTCTCGGGCTTATCCGAGAGTCTGGCGTTGTAGGGGAGGTGTCCCCGCACGCGTGCGTATGTCAGAAGTGTCGGCAGTGTCCGCCGGCGCCGGTCCAGTGTCCACTGTTGTCTGAAAACTGCACTTTTCTGACCTCTGACCTCACTGGACGGTCCGCCACACTTTTTTTTACACCTCTCGGGCTTATCCGAGAGTGTGGCGTTGTAGGGGAGGTGTCCCCGCACGCGTGCGTATGTCAGAAGTGTCGGCAGTGTCCGCCGGCGCCGGTCCTGTGTCCACCGTTGTCTGAAAACTGCACTTTTCTGACCTCTGACCTCACTGGACGGTCCGCCACACTTTTTTTTACATCTCTCGGGCTTATCCGAGAGTGTGGCGTTGTAGGGGAGGTGTCCCCGCACGCGTGCGTATGTCAGAAGTGTCGGCAGTGTCCGCCGGCGCCGGTCCAGTGTCCACCGTTGTCTGAAAACTGCACTTTTCTGACCTCTGACCTCACTGGACGGTCCGCCACACTTTTTTTTACATCTCTCGGGCTTATCCGAGAGAGTGGCGTTGTATGGGAGGTGTCCCCGCACGCGTGCGTATGTCAGAAGTGTCGGCAGTGTCCACCGGCGCCGGTCCAGTGTCCACCGTTGTCTGAAAACTGCACTTTTCTGACCTCTGACCTCACTGGACGGTCCGCCACACTTTTTTTTACATCTCTCGGGCTTATCCGAGAGTGTGGCGTTGTAGGGGAGGTGTCCCCGCACGCGTGCGTATGTCAGAAGTGTCGGCAGTGTCCGCCGGCGCCGGTCCAGTGTCCACCGTTGTCTGAAAACTGCACTTTTCTGACCTCTGACCTCACTGGACGGTCCACCACACTTTTCTTTACACCTCTCGGGCTTATCCGAGAGTCTGGCGTTGTAGGGGAGGTGTCCCCGCACGCGTGCGTATGTCAGAAGTGTCGGCAGTGTCCGCCGGCGCCGGTCCAGTGTCCACCGTTGTCTGAAAACTGCACTTTTCTGACCTCTGACCTCACTGGACGGTCCGCCACACTTTTTTTTACACCTCTCGGGCTTATCCGAGAGTCTGGCGTTGTAGGGGAGGTGTCCCCGCACGCGTGCGTATGTCAGAAGTGTCGGCAGTGTCCGCCGGCGCCGGTCCAGTGTCCACCGTTGTCTGAAAACTGCACTTTTCTGACCTCACTGGACGGTCCGCCACACTTTTCTTTACACCTCTCGGGCTTATCCGAGAGTCTGGCGTTGTAGGGGAGGTGTCCCCGCACGCGTGCGTATGTCAGAAGTGTCGGCAGTGTCCGCCGGCGCCGGTCCAGTGTCCACTGTTGTCTGAAAACTGCACTTTTCTGACCTCTGACCTCACTGGACGGTCCGCCACACTTTTTTTTACATCTCTCGGGCTTATCCGAGAGTGTGGCGTTGTAGGGGAGGTGTCCCCGCACGCGTGCGTATGTCAGAAGTGTCGGCAGTGTTCGCCGGCGCCGGTCCAGTGTCCACCGTTGTCTGAAAACTGCACTTTTCTGACCTCTGACCTCACTGGACGGCCCGCCACACTTTTTTTTACATCTCTCGGGCTTATCCGAGAGTTTGGCGTTGTAGGGGAGGTGTCCCCGCACGCGTGCGTATGTCAAAAGTGTCGGCAGTGTCCACCGGTGCCTGTCCAGTGTCCACTGTTGTCTGAAAACGGCACTTTTCTGACCTCTGACCTCACTGGACGGTCCGCCACACTTTTTTTTACACCTCTCGGGCTTATCCGAGAGTGTGGCGTTGTAGGGGAGGTGTCCCCGCACGCGTGCGTATGTAAGAAGTGTCGGCAGTGTCCGCCGGCGCCGGTCCAGTGTCCACCGTTGTCTGAAAACTGCACTTTTCTGACCTCTGACCTCACTGGACGGTCCGCCACACTTTTTTTTACATCTCTCGGGCTTATCCGAGAGTGTGGCGTTGTAGGGGAGGTGTCCCCGCACGCGTGCGTATGTCAGAAGTGTCGGCAGTGTTCGCCGGCGCCGGTCCAGTGTCCACCGTTGTCTGAAAACTGCACTTTTCTGACCTCTGACCTCACTGGACGGTCCGCCACACTTTTTTTTACATCTCTCGGGCTTATCCGAGAGTGTGGCGTTGTAGGGGAGGTGTCCCCGCACGCGTGCGTATGTCAAAAGTGTTTTGCAGTGTCCACCGGTGCCTGTCCAGTGTCCACCGTTGTCTGAAAACGGCACTTTTCTGACCTCTGACCTCACTGGACGGTCCGCCACACTTTTTTTTACACCTCTCGGGCTTATCCGAGAGTGTGGCGTTGTAGGGGAGGTGTCCCCGCACGCGTGCGTATGTCAGAAGTGTCGGCAGTGTCCGCCGGCGCCGGTCCAGTGTCCACCGTTGTCTGAAAACTGCACTTTTCTGACCTCTGACCTCACTGGACGGTCCGCCACACTTTTTTTTACATCTCTCGGGCTTATCCGAGAGAGTGGCGTTGTAGGGGAGGTGTCCCCGCACGCGTGCGTATGTCAGAAGTGTCGGCAGTGTCCGCCGGCGCCGGTCCAGTGTCCACCGTTGTCTGAAAACTGCACTTTTCTGACCTCTGACCTCACTGGACGGTCCGCCACACTTTTCTTTACACCTCTCGGGCTTATCCGAGAGTCTGGCGTTGTAGGGGTGGTGTCCCCGCACGCGTGCGTATGTCAGAAGTGTCGGCAGTGTCCGCCGGCGCCGGTCCAGTGTCCACTGTTGTCTGAAAACTGCACTTTTCTGACCTCTGACCTCACTGGACGGTCCGCCACACTTTTTTTTACACCTCTCGGGCTTATCCGAGAGTGTGGCGTTGTATGGGAGGTGTCCCCGCACGCGTGCGTATGTCAGAAGTGTCGGCAGTGTCCGCCGGCGCCGGTCCAGTGTCCACCGTTGTCTGAAAACTGCACTTTTCTGACCTCACTGGACGGTCCGCCACACTTTTCTTTACACCTCTCGGGCTTATCCGAGAGTCTGGCGTTGTAGGGGAGGTGTCCCCGCACGCGTGCGTATGTCAGAAGTGTCGGCAGTGTCCGCCGGCGCCGGTCCAGTGTCCACTGTTGTCTGAAAACTGCACTTTTCTGACCTCTGACCTCACTGGACGGTCCGCCACACTTTTTTTTACACCTCTCGGGCTTATCCGAGAGTGTGGCGTTGTAGGGGAGGTGTCCCCGCACGCGTGCGTATGTCAGAAGTGTCGGCAGTGTCCGCCGGCGCCGGTCCTGTGTCCACCGTTGTCTGAAAACTGCACTTTTCTGACCTCTGACCTCACTGGACGGTCCGCCACACTTTTTTTTACATCTCTCGGGCTTATCCGAGAGTGTGGCGTTGTAGGGGAGGTGTCCCCGCACGCGTGCGTATGTCAGAAGTGTCGGCAGTGTCCGCCGGCGCCGGTCCAGTGTCCACCGTTGTCTGAAAACTGCACTTTTCTGACCTCTGACCTCACTGGACGGTCCGCCACACTTTTTTTTACATCTCTCGGGCTTATCCGAGAGAGTGGCGTTGTATGGGAGGTGTCCCCGCACGCGTGCGTATGTCAGAAGTGTCGGCAGTGTCCACCGGCGCCGGTCCAGTGTCCACCGTTGTCTGAAAACTGCACTTTTCTGACCTCTGACCTCACTGGACGGTCCGCCACACTTTTTTTTACATCTCTCGGGCTTATCCGAGAGTGTGGCGTTGTAGGGGAGGTGTCCCCGCACGCGTGCGTATGTCAGAAGTGTCGGCAGTGTCCGCCGGCGCCGGTCCAGTGTCCACCGTTGTCTGAAAACTGCACTTTTCTGACCTCTGACCTCACTGGACGGTCCACCACACTTTTCTTTACACCTCTCGGGCTTATCCGAGAGTCTGGCGTTGTAGGGGAGGTGTCCCCGCACGCGTGCGTATGTCAGAAGTGTCGGCAGTGTCCGCCGGCGCCGGTCCAGTGTCCACCGTTGTCTGAAAACTGCACTTTTCTGACCTCTGACCTCACTGGACGGTCCGCCACACTTTTTTTTACACCTCTCGGGCTTATCCGAGAGTCTGGCGTTGTAGGGGAGGTGTCCCCGCACGCGTGCGTATGTCAGAAGTGTCGGCAGTGTCCGCCGGCGCCGGTCCAGTGTCCACCGTTGTCTGAAAACTGCACTTTTCTGACCTCACTGGACGGTCCGCCACACTTTTCTTTACACCTCTCGGGCTTATCCGAGAGTCTGGCGTTGTAGGGGAGGTGTCCCCGCACGCGTGCGTATGTCAGAAGTGTCGGCAGTGTCCGCCGGCGCCGGTCCAGTGTCCACTGTTGTCTGAAAACTGCACTTTTCTGACCTCTGACCTCACTGGACGGTCCGCCACACTTTTTTTTACACCTCTCGGGCTTATCCGAGAGTGTGGCGTTGTAGGGGAGGTGTCCCCGCACGCGTGCGTATGTCAGAAGTGTCGGCAGTGTCCGCCGGCGCCGGTCCAGTGTCCACCGTTGTCTGAAAACTGCACTTTTCTGACCTCTGACCTCACTGGACGGTCCGCCACACTTTTTTTTACATCTCTCGGGCTTATCCGAGAGTGTGGCGTTGTAGGGGAGGTGTCCCCGCACGCGTGCGTATGTCAGAAGTGTCGGCAGTGTCCGCCGGCGCCGGTCCAGTGTCCACCGTTGTCTGAAAACTGCACTTTTCTGACCTCTGACCTCACTGGACGGTCCGCCACACTTTTTTTTACATCTCTCGGGCTTATCCGAGAGAGTGGCGTTGTATGGGAGGTGTCCCCGCACGCGTGCGTATGTCAGAAGTGTCGGCAGTGTACGCCGGCGCCGGTCCAGTGTCCACCGTTGTCTGAAAACTGCACTTTTCTGACCTCTGACCTCACTGGACAGTCCGCCACACTTTTTTTTACATCTCTCAGGCTTATCCGAGAGTGTGGCGTTGTAGGGGAGGTGTCCCCGCACGCGTGCGTATGTCAGAAGTGTCGGCAGTGTCCACCGGCGCCGGTCCAGTGTCCACCGTTGTCTGAAAACTGCACTTTTCTGACCTCTGACCTCACTGGACGGTCCGCCACACTTTTTTTTACATCTCTCGGGCTTATCCGAGAGTGTGGCGTTGTAGGGGAGGTGTCCCCGCACGCGTGCGTATGTCAGAAGTGTCGGCAGTGTCCGCCGGCGCCGGTCCAGTGTCCACCGTTGTCTGAAAACTGCACTTTTCTGACCTCTGACCTCACTGGACGGTCCACCACACTTTTCTTTACACCTCTCGGGCTTATCCGAGAGTCTGGCGTTGTAGGGGAGGTGTCCCCGCACGCGTGCGTATGTCAGAAGTGTCGGCAGTGTCCGCCGGCGCCGGTCCAGTGTCCACCGTTGTCTGAAAACTGCACTTTTCTGACCTCTGACCTCACTGGACGGTCCGCCACACTTTTTTTTACACCTCTCGGGCTTATCCGAGAGTCTGGCGTTGTAGGGGAGGTGTCCCCGCACGCGTGCGTATGTCAGAAGTGTCGGCAGTGTCCGCCGGCGCCGGTCCAGTGTCCACCGTTGTCTGAAAACTGCACTTTTCTGACCTCTGACCTCACTGGACGGTCCGCCACACTTTTCTTTACACCTCTCGGGCTTATCCGAGAGTGTGGCGTTGTAGGGGAGGTGTCCCCGCACGCGTGCGTATGTCAGAAGTGTCGGCAGTGTCCACCGGTGCCTGTCCAGTGTCCACTGTTGTCTGAAAACCGCACTTTTCTGACCTCTGACCTCACTGGACGGTCCGCCACACTTTTTTTTACACCTCTCGGGCTTATCCGAGAGTGTGGCGTTGTAGGGGAGGTGTCCCCGCACGCGTGCGTATGTCAGAAGTGTCGGCAGTGTCCGCCGGCGCCGGTCCAGTGTCCACTGTTGTCTGAAAACTGCACTTTTCTGACCGTCCACCTCACTGGACGGCCCGCCACACTTTTTTTTACATCTCTCGGGCTTATCCGAGAGTGTGGCGTTGTAGGGGAGGTGTCCCCGCACGCGTGCGTATGTCGGAAGTGTCGGCAGTGTCCGCCGGCGCCGGTCCAGTGTCCACCGTTGTCTGAAAACGGCACTTTTCTGACCTCTGACCTCACTGGACGGTCCACCACACTTTTTTTTACATCTCTCGGGCTTATCCGAGAGTGTGGCGTTGTAGGGGAGGTGTCCCCGCACGCGTGCGTATGTCAGAAGTGTCGGCAGTGTCCGCCGGCGCCGGTCCAGTGTCCACCGTTGTCTGAAAACTGCACTTTTCTGACCTCTGACCTCACTGGACGGTCCGCCACACTTTTCTTTACACCTCTCGGGCTTATCCGAGAGTCTGGCGTTGTAGGGGAGGTGTCCCCGCACGCGTGCGTATGTCAGAAGTGTCGGCAGTGTCCACCGGTGCCTGTCCAGTGTGCACTGTTGTCTGAAAACGGCACTTTTCTGACCTCTGACCTCACTGGACGGTCCGCCACACTTTTTTTTACACCTCTCGGGCTTATCCGAGAGTGTGGCGTTGTAGGGGAGGTGTCCCCGCACGCGTGCGTATGTCAGAAGTGTCGGCAGTGTCCGCCGGCGCCGGTCCAGTGTCCACCGTTGTCTGAAAACTGCACTTTTCTGACCTCTGACCTCACTGGACGGTCCGCCACACTTTTCTTTACACCTCTCGGGCTTATCCGAGAGTGTGGCGTTGTAGGGGAGGTGTCCCCGCACGCGTGCGTATGTCAGAAGTGTCGGCAGTGTCCACCGGTGCCTGTCCAGTGTCCACCGTTGTCTGAAAACTGCACTTTTCTGACCTCTGACCTCACTGGACGGTCCGCCACACTTTTTTTTACATCTCTCGGGCTTATCCGAGAGTGTGGCGTTGTAGGGGAGGTGTCCCCGCACGCGTGCGTATGTCAGAAGTGTCGGCAGTGTCCGCCGGCGCCGGTCCAGTGTCCACCGTTGTCTGAAAACTGCACTTTTCTGACCTCTGACCTCACTGGACGGTCCGCCACACTTTTCTTTACACCTCTCGGGCTTATCCGAGAGTCTGGCGTTGTAGGGGAGGTGTCCCCGCACGCGTGCGTATGTCAGAAGTGTCGGCAGTGTCCGCCGGCGCCGGTCCAGTGTCCACTGTTGTCTGAAAACGGCACTTTTCTGACCTCTGACCTCACTGGACGGTCCGCCACACTTTTTTTTACACCTCTCGGGCTTATCCGAGAGTGTGGCGTTGTAGGGGAGGTGTCCCCGCACGCGTGCGTATGTCAGAAGTGTCGGCAGTGTCCACCGGTGCCTGTCCAGTGTCCACTGTTGTCTGAAAACGGCACTTTTCTGACCTCTGACCTCACTGGACGGTCCGCCACACTTTTTTTTACACCTCTCGGGCTTATCCGAGAGTGTGGCGTTGTAGGGGAGGTGTCCCCGCACGCGTGCGTATGTCAGAAGTGTCGGCAGTGTCCGCCGGCGCCGGTCCAGTGTCCACCGTTGTCTGAAAACTGCACTTTTCTGACCTCTGACCTCACTGGACGGTCCGCCACACTTTTCTTTACACCTCTCGGGCTTATCCGAGAGTGTGGCGTTGTAGGGGAGGTGTCCCCGCACGCGTGCGTATGTCAGAAGTGTCGGCAGTGTCCACCGGTGCCTGTCCAGTGTCCACCGTTGTCTGAAAACTGCACTTTTCTGACCTCTGACCTCACTGGACGGTCCGCCACACTTTTTTTTACATCTCTCGGGCTTATCCGAGAGTGTGGCGTTGTAGGGGAGGTGTCCCCGCACGCGTGCGTATGTCAGAAGTGTCGGCAGTGTCCGCCGGCGCCGGTCCAGTGTCCACCGTTGTCTGAAAACTGCACTTTTCTGACCTCTGACCTCACTGGACGGTCCGCCACACTTTTCTTTACACCTCTCGGGCTTATCCGAGAGGCTGGCGTTGTAGGGGAGGTGTCCCCGCACGCGTGCGTATGTCAGAAGTGTCGGCAGTGTCCACCGGTGCCTGTCCAGTGTCCACCGTTGTCTGAAAACTGCACTTTTCTGACCTCTGACCTCACTGGACGGTCCGCCACACTTTTTTTTACATCTCTCGGGCTTATCCGAGAGTGTGGCGTTGTAGGGGAGGTGTCCCCGCACGCGTGCGTATGTCAGAAGTGTCGGCAGTGTCCGCCGGCGCCGGTCCAGTGTCCACCGTTGTCTGAAAACTGCACTTTTCTGACCTCTGACCTCACTGGACGGTCCGCCACACTTTTCTTTACACCTCTCGGGCTTATCCGAGAGTCTGGCGTTGTAGGGGAGGTGTCCCCGCACGCGTGCGTATGTCAGAAGTGTCGGCAGTGTCCGCCGGCGCCGGTCCAGAGTCCACCGTTGTCTGAAAACTGCACTTTTCTGACCTCTGACCTCACTGGACGGTCCGCCACACTTTTCTTTACATCTCTCGGGCTTATCCGAGAGTGTGGCGTTGTAGGGGAGGTGTCCCCGCACGCGTGCGTATGTCAGAAGTGTCGGCAGTGTCCGCCGGCGCCGGTCCAGTGTCCACTGTTGTCTGAAAACTGCACTTTTCTGACCGTCCACCTCACTGGACGGCCCGCCACACTTTTTTTTACATCTCTCGGGCTTATCCGAGAGTGTGGCGTTGTAGGGGAGGTGTCCCCGCACGCGTGCGTATGTCGGAAGTGTCGGCAGTGTCCGCCGGCGCCGGTCCAGTGTCCACCGTTGTCTGAAAACGGCACTTTTCTGACCTCTGACCTCACTGGACGGTCCACCACACTTTTTTTTACATCTCTCGGGCTTATCCGAGAGTGTGGCGTTGTAGGGGAGGTGTCCCCGCACGCGTGCGTATGTCAGAAGTGTCGGCAGTGTCCGCCGGCGCCGGTCCAGTGTCCACCGTTGTCTGAAAACTGCACTTTTCTGACCTCTGACCTCACTGGACGGTCCGCCACACTTTTCTTTACACCTCTCGGGCTTATCCGAGAGTCTGGCGTTGTAGGGGAGGTGTCCCCGCACGCGTGCGTATGTCAGAAGTGTCGGCAGTGTCCACCGGTGCCTGTCCAGTGTCCACTGTTGTCTGAAAACGGCACTTTTCTGACCTCTGACCTCACTGGACGGTCCGCCACACTTTTTTTTACACCTCTCGGGCTTATCCGAGAGTGTGGCGTTGTAGGGGAGGTGTCCCCGCACGCGTGCGTATGTCAGAAGTGTCGGCAGTGTCCGCCGGCGCCGGTCCAGTGTCCACCGTTGTCTGAAAACTGCACTTTTCTGACCTCTGACCTCACTGGACGGTCCGCCACACTTTTCTTTACACCTCTCGGGCTTATCCGAGAGTGTGGCGTTGTAGGGGAGGTGTCCCCGCACGCGTGCGTATGTCAGAAGTGTCGGCAGTGTCCACCGGTGCCTGTCCAGTGTCCACCGTTGTCTGAAAACTGCACTTTTCTGACCTCTGACCTCACTGGACGGTCCGCCACACTTTTTTTTACATCTCTCGGGCTTATCCGAGAGTGTGGCGTTGTAGGGGAGGTGTCCCCGCACGCGTGCGTATGTCAGAAGTGTCGGCAGTGTCCGCCGGCGCCGGTCCAGTGTCCACCGTTGTCTGAAAACTGCACTTTTCTGACCTCTGACCTCACTGGACGGTCCGCCACACTTTTCTTTACACCTCTCGGGCTTATCCGAGAGTCTGGCGTTGTAGGGGAGGTGTCCCCGCACGCGTGCGTATGTCAGAAGTGTCGGCAGTGTCCGCCGGCGCCGGTCCAGTGTCCACTGTTGTCTGAAAACGGCACTTTTCTGACCTCTGACCTCACTGGACGGTCCGCCACACTTTTTTTTACACCTCTCGGGCTTATCCGAGAGTGTGGCGTTGTAGGGGAGGTGTCCCCGCACGCGTGCGTATGTCAGAAGTGTCGGCAGTGTCCACCGGTGCCTTTCCAGTGTCCACTGTTGTCTGAAAACGGCACTTTTCTGACCTCTGACCTCACTGGACGGTCCGCCACACTTTTTTTTACACCTCTCGGGCTTATCCGAGAGTGTGGCGTTGTAGGGGAGGTGTCCCCGCACGCGTGCGTATGTCAGAAGTGTCGGCAGTGTCCGCCGGCGCCGGTCCAGTGTCCACCGTTGTCTGAAAACTGCACTTTTCTGACCTCTGACCTCACTGGACGGTCCGCCACACTTTTCTTTACACCTCTCGGGCTTATCCGAGAGTGTGGCGTTGTAGGGGAGGTGTCCCCGCACGCGTGCGTATGTCAGAAGTGTCGGCAGTGTCCACCGGTGCCTGTCCAGTGTCCACCGTTGTCTGAAAACTGCACTTTTCTGACCTCTGACCTCACTGGACGGTCCGCCACACTTTTTTTTACATCTCTCGGGCTTATCCGAGAGTGTGGCGTTGTAGGGGAGGTGTCCCCGCACGCGTGCGTATGTCAGAAGTGTCGGCAGTGTCCGCCGGCGCCGGTCCAGTGTCCACCGTTGTCTGAAAACTGCACTTTTCTGACCTCTGACCTCACTGGACGGTCCGCCACACTTTTCTTTACACCTCTCGGGCTTATCCGAGAGGCTGGCGTTGTAGGGGAGGTGTCCCCGCACGCGTGCGTATGTCAGAAGTGTCGGCAGTGTCCACCGGTGCCTGTCCAGTGTCCACCGTTGTCTGAAAACTGCACTTTTCTGACCTCTGACCTCACTGGACGGTCCGCCACACTTTTTTTTACATCTCTCGGGCTTATCCGAGAGTGTGGCGTTGTAGGGGAGGTGTCCCCGCACGCGTGCGTATGTCAGAAGTGTCGGCAGTGTCCGCCGGCGCCGGTCCAGTGTCCACCGTTGTCTGAAAACTGCACTTTTCTGACCTCTGACCTCACTGGACGGTCCGCCACACTTTTCTTTACACCTCTCGGGCTTATCCGAGAGTCTGGCGTTGTAGGGGAGGTGTCCCCGCACGCGTGCGTATGTCAGAAGTGTCGGCAGTGTCCGCCGGCGCCGGTCCAGAGTCCACCGTTGTCTGAAAACTGCACTTTTCTGACCTCTGACCTCACTGGACGGTCCGCCACACTTTTCTTTACATCTCTCGGGCTTATCCGAGAGTGTGGCGTTGTAGGGGAGGTGTCCCCGCACGCGTGCGTATGTCAGAAGTGTCGGCAGTGTCCGCCGGCGCCGGTCCAGTGTCCACCGTTGTCTGAAAACTGCACTTTTCTGACCTCTGACCTCACTGGACGGTCCGCCACACTTTTTTTTACATCTCTCGGGCTTATCCGAGAGTGTGGCGTTGTATGGGAGGTGTCCCCGCACGCGTGCGTATGTCAGAAGTGTCGGCAGTGTCCGCCGGCGCCGGTCCAGTGTCCACCGTTGTCTGAAAACTGCACTTTTCTGACCTCTGACCTCACTGGACGGTCCGCCACACTTTTCTTTACACCTCTCGGGCTTATCCGAGAGTCTGGCGTTGTAGGGGAGGTGTCCCCGCACGCGTGCGTATGTCAGGAGTGTCGGCAGTGTCCACCGGTGCCTGTCCAGTGTCCACTGTTGTCTGAAAACTGCACTTTTCTGACCTCTGACCTCACTGGACGGTCCGCCACACTTTTTTTTACACCTCTCGGGCTTATCCGAGAGTGTGGCGTTGTAGGGGAGGTGTCCCCGCACGCGTGCGTATGTCAGAAGTGTCGGCAGTGTTCGCCGGCGCCGGTCCAGTGTCCACCGTTGTCTGAAAACTGCACTTTTCTGACCTCTGACCTCACTGGACGGTCCGCCACACTTTTTTTTACATCTCTCGGGCTTATCCGAGAGTGTGGCGTTGTAGGGGAGGTGTCCCCGCACGCGTGCGTATGTCAGAAGTGTCGGCAGTGTTCGCCGGCGCCGGTCCAGTGTCCACCGTTGTCTGAAAACTGCACTTTTCTGACCTCTGACCTCACTGGACGGTCCGCCACACTTTTTTTTACATCTCTCGGGCTTATCCGAGAGTGTGGCGTTGTAGGGGAGGTGTCCCCGCACGCGTGCGTATGTCAGAAGTGTCGGCAGTGTTCGCCGGCGCCGGTCCAGTGTCCACCGTTGTCTGAAAACTGCACTTTTCTGACCTCTGACCTCACTGGACGGTCCGCCACACTTTTTTTTACATCTCTCGGGCTTATCCGAGAGTGTGGCGTTGTAGGGGAGGTGTCCCCGCACGCGTGCGTATGTCAGAAGTGTCGGCAGTGTCCGCCGGCGCCGGTCCAGTGTCCACCGTTGTCTGAAAACTGCACTTTTCTGACCTCTGACCTCACTGGACGGTCCGCCACACTTTTTTTTACATCTCTCGGGCTTATCCGAGAGTTTGGCGTTGTAGGGGAGGTGTCCCCGCACGCGTGCGTATGTCAGAAGTGTCGGCAGTGTCCGCCGGCGCCGGTCCAGTGTCCACCGTTGTCTGAAAACTGCACTTTTCTGACCTCTGACCTCACTGGACGGTCCGCCACACTTTTCTTTACACCTCTCGGGCTTATCCGAGAGTCTGGCGTTGTAGGGGAGGTGTCCCCGCACGCGTGCGTATGTCAGAAGTGTCGGCAGTGTCCGCCGGCGCCGGTCCAGAGTCCACCGTTGTCTGAAAACTGCACTTTTCTGACCTCTGACCTCACTGGACGGTCCGCCACACTTTTCTTTACATCTCTCGGGCTTATCCGAGAGTGTGGCGTTGTAGGGGAGGTGTCCCCGCACGCGTGCGTATGTCAGAAGTGTCGGCAGTGTCCGCCGGCGCCGGTCCAGTGTCCACCGTTGTCTGAAAACTGCACTTTTCTGACCTCTGACCTCACTGGACGGTCCGCCACACTTTTTTTTACATCTCTCGGGCTTATCCGAGAGTGTGGCGTTGTAGGGGAGGTGTCCCCGCACGCGTGCGTATGTCAGAAGTGTCGGCAGTGTTCGCCGGCGCCGGTCCAGTGTCCACCGTTGTCTGAAAACTGCACTTTTCTGACCTCTGACCTCACTGGACGGTCCGCCACACTTTTTTTTACATCTCTCGGGCTTATCCGAGAGTGTGGCGTTGTAGGGGAGGTGTCCCCGCACGCGTGCGTATGTCAGAAGTGTCGGCAGTGTTCGCCGGCGCCGGTCCAGTGTCCACCGTTGTCTGAAAACTGCACTTTTCTGACCTCTGACCTCACTGGACGGTCCGCCACACTTTTTTTTACATCTCTCGGGCTTATCCGAGAGTGTGGCGTTGTAGGGGAGGTGTCCCCGCACGCGTGCGTATGTCAGAAGTGTCGGCAGTGTCCGCCGGCGCCGGTCCAGTGTCCACCGTTGTCTGAAAACTGCACTTTTCTGACCTCTGACCTCACTGGACGGTCCGCCACACTTTTTTTTACATCTCTCGGGCTTATCCGAGAGTGTGGCGTTGTAGGGGAGGTGTCCCCGCACGCGTGCGTATGTCAGAAGTGTCGGCAGTGTCCGCCGGCGCCGGTCCAGTGTCCACCGTTGTCTGAAAACTGCACTTTTCTGACCTCTGACCTCACTGGACGGTCCGCCACACTTTTATTTACACCTCTCGGGCTTATCCGAGAGTCTGGCGTTGTAGGGGAGGTGTCCCCGCACGCGTGCGTATGTCAGAAGTGTCGGCAGTGTCCGCCGGCGCCGGTCCAGAGTCCACCGTTGTCTGAAAACTGCACTTTTCTGACCTCTGACCTCACTGGACGGTCCGCCACACTTTTCTTTACATCTCTCGGGCTTATCCGAGAGTGTGGCGTTGTAGGGGAGGTGTCCCCGCACGCGTGCGTATGTCAGAAGTGTCGGCAGTGTCCGCCGGCGCCGGTCCAGTGTCCACCGTTGTCTGAAAACTGCACTTTTCTGACCTCTGACCTCACTGGACGGTCCGCCACACTTTTTTTTACATCTCTCGGGCTTATCCGAGAGTGTGGCGTTGTAGGGGAGGTGTCCCCGCACGCGTGCGTATGTCAGAAGTGTCGGCAGTGTCCGCCGGCGCCGGTCCAGTGTCCACCGTTGTCTGAAAACTGCACTTTTCTGACCTCTGACCTCACTGGACGGTCCGCCACACTTTTCTTTACACCTCTCGGGCTTATCCGAGAGTCTGGCGTTGTAGGGGAGGTGTCCCCGCACGCGTGCGTATGTCAGAAGTGTCGGCAGTGTCCGCCGGCGCCGGTCCTGTGTCCACCTTTGTCTGAAAACTGCACTTTTCTGACCTCTGACCTCACTGGACGGTCCGCCACACTTTTCTTTACACCTCTCGGGCTTATCCGAGAGTGTGGCGTTGTAGGGGAGGTGTCCCCGCACGCGTGCGTATGTCAGAAGTGTCGGCAGTGTCCACCGGTGCCTGTCCAGTGTCCACTGTTGTCTGAAAACGGCACTTTTCTGACCTCTGACCTCACTGGACGGTCCGCCACACTTTTTTTTACACCTCTCGGGCTTATCCGAGAGTGTGGCGTTGTAGGGGAGGTGTCCCCGCACGCGTGCGTATGTCAGAAGTGTCGGCAGTGTCCGCCGGCGCCGGTCCAGTGTCCACCGTTGTCTGAAAACTGCACTTTTCTGACCTCTGACCTCACTGGACGGTCCGTCCAGTGAGGTCCAGTGTCCAGTGTCCACCGGTGCCTGTCCAGTGTCCACTGTTGTCTGAAAACTGCACTTTTCTGACCTCTGACCTCACTGGACGGTCCGCCACACTTTTCTTTACACCTCTCGGGCTTATCCGAGAGTCTGGCGAGTCGGCAGTGTCCGCCGGCGCCGGTCCAGTGTCCACTGTTGTCTGAAAACTGCACTTTTCTGACCGTCCACCTCACTGGACGGCCCGCCACACTTTTTTTTACATCTCTCGGGCTTATCCGAGAGTGTGGCGTTGTAGGGGAGGTGTCCCCGCACGCGTGCGTATGTCGGAAGTGTCGGCAGTGTCCGCCGGCGCCGGTCCAGTGTCCACCGTTGTCTGAAAACGGCACTTTTCTGACCTCTGACCTCACTGGACGGTCCACCACACTTTTTTTTACATCTCTCGGGCTTATCCGAGAGTGTGGCGTTGTAGGGGAGGTGTCCCCGCACGCGTGCGTATGTCAGAAGTGTCGGCAGTGTCCGCCGGCGCCGGTCCAGTGTCCACCGTTGTCTGAAAACTGCACTTTTCTGACCTCTGACCTCACTGGACGGTCCGCCACACTTTTCTTTACACCTCTCGGGCTTATCCGAGAGTCTGGCGTTGTAGGGGAGGTGTCCCCGCACGCGTGCGTATGTCAGAAGTGTCGGCAGTGTCCGCCGGCGCCGGTCCAGTGTCCACTGTTGTCTGAAAACGGCACTTTTCTGACCTCTGACCTCACTGGACGGTCCGCCACACTTTTTTTTACACCTCTCGGGCTTATCCGAGAGTGTGGCGTTGTAGGGGAGGTGTCCCCGCACGCGTGCGTATGTCAGAAGTGTCGGCAGTGTCCACCGGTGCCTGTCCAGTGTCCACTGTTGTCTGAAAACGGCACTTTTCTGACCTCTGACCTCACTGGACGGTCCGCCACACTTTTTTTTACACCTCTCGGGCTTATCCGAGAGTGTAGCGTTGTAGGGGAGGTGTCCCCGCACGCGTGCGTATGTCAGAAGTGTCGGCAGTGTCCGCCGGCGCCGGTCCAGTGTCCACCGTTGTCTGAAAACTGCACTTTTCTGACCTCTGACCTCACTGGACGGTCCGCCACACTTTTCTTTACACCTCTCGGGCTTATCCGAGAGTGTGGCGTTGTAGGGGAGGTGTCCCCGCACGCGTGCGTATGTCAGAAGTGTCGGCAGTGTCCACCGGTGCCTGTCCAGTGTCCACCGTTGTCTGAAAACTGCACTTTTCTGACCTCTGACCTCACTGGACGGTCCGCCACACTTTTTTTTACATCTCTCGGGCTTATCCGAGAGTGTGGCGTTGTAGGGGAGGTGTCCCCGCACGCGTGCGTATGTCAGAAGTGTCGGCAGTGTCCGCCGGCGCCGGTCCAGTGTCCACCGTTGTCTGAAAACTGCACTTTTCTGACCTCTGACCTCACTGGACGGTCCGCCACACTTTTCTTTACACCTCTCGGGCTTATCCGAGAGGCTGGCGTTGTAGGGGAGGTGTCCCCGCACGCGTGCGTATGTCAGAAGTGTCGGCAGTGTCCACCGGTGCCTGTCCAGTGTCCACCGTTGTCTGAAAACTGCACTTTTCTGACCTCTGACCTCACTGGACGGTCCGCCACACTTTTTTTTACATCTCTCGGGCTTATCCGAGAGTGTGGCGTTGTAGGGGAGGTGTCCCCGCACGCGTGCGTATGTCAGAAGTGTCGGCAGTGTCCGCCGGCGCCGGTCCAGTGTCCACCGTTGTCTGAAAACTGCACTTTTCTGACCTCTGACCTCACTGGACGGTCCGCCACACTTTTCTTTACACCTCTCGGGCTTATCCGAGAGTCTGGCGTTGTAGGGGAGGTGTCCCCGCACGCGTGCGTATGTCAGAAGTGTCGGCAGTGTCCGCCGGCGCCGGTCCAGAGTCCACCGTTGTCTGAAAACTGCACTTTTCTGACCTCTGACCTCACTGGACGGTCCGCCACACTTTTCTTTACATCTCTCGGGCTTATCCGAGAGTGTGGCGTTGTAGGGGAGGTGTCCCCGCACGCGTGCGTATGTCAGAAGTGTCGGCAGTGTCCGCCGGCGCCGGTCCAGTGTCCACCGTTGTCTGAAAACTGCACTTTTCTGACCTCTGACCTCACTGGACGGTCCGCCACACTTTTTTTTACATCTCTCGGGCTTATCCGAGAGTGTGGCGTTGTATGGGAGGTGTCCCCGCACGCGTGCGTATGTCAGAAGTGTCGGCAGTGTCCGCCGGCGCCGGTCCAGTGTCCACCGTTGTCTGAAAACTGCACTTTTCTGACCTCTGACCTCACTGGACGGTCCGCCACACTTTTCTTTACACCTCTCGGGCTTATCCGAGAGTCTGGCGTTGTAGGGGAGGTGTCCCCGCACGCGTGCGTATGTCAGGAGTGTCGGCAGTGTCCACCGGTGCCTGTCCAGTGTCCACTGTTGTCTGAAAACTGCACTTTTCTGACCTCTGACCTCACTGGACGGTCCGCCACACTTTTTTTTACACCTCTCGGGCTTATCCGAGAGTGTGGCGTTGTAGGGGAGGTGTCCCCGCACGCGTGCGTATGTCAGAAGTGTCGGCAGTGTTCGCCGGCGCCGGTCCAGTGTCCACCGTTGTCTGAAAACTGCACTTTTCTGACCTCTGACCTCACTGGACGGTCCGCCACACTTTTTTTTACATCTCTCGGGCTTATCCGAGAGTGTGGCGTTGTAGGGGAGGTGTCCCCGCACGCGTGCGTATGTCAGAAGTGTCGGCAGTGTTCGCCGGCGCCGGTCCAGTGTCCACCGTTGTCTGAAAACTGCACTTTTCTGACCTCTGACCTCACTGGACGGTCCGCCACACTTTTTTTTACATCTCTCGGGCTTATCCGAGAGTGTGGCGTTGTAGGGGAGGTGTCCCCGCACGCGTGCGTATGTCAGAAGTGTCGGCAGTGTTCGCCGGCGCCGGTCCAGTGTCCACCGTTGTCTGAAAACTGCACTTTTCTGACCTCTGACCTCACTGGACGGTCCGCCACACTTTTTTTTACATCTCTCGGGCTTATCCGAGAGTGTGGCGTTGTAGGGGAGGTGTCCCCGCACTCGTGCGTATGTCAGAAGTGTCGGCAGTGTCCGCCGGCGCCGGTCCAGTGTCCACCGTTGTCTGAAAACTGCACTTTTCTGACCTCTGACCTCACTGGACGGTCCGCCACACTTTTTTTTACATCTCTCGGGCTTATCCGAGAGTGTGGCGTTGTAGGGGAGGTGTCCCCGCACGCGTGCGTATGTCAGAAGTGTCGGCAGTGTCCGCCGGCGCCGGTCCAGTGTCCACCGTTGTCTGAAAACTGCACTTTTCTGACCTCTGACCTCACTGGACGGTCCGCCACACTTTTCTTTACACCTCTCGGGCTTATCCGAGAGTCTGGCGTTGTAGGGGAGGTGTCCCCGCACGCGTGCGTATGTCAGAAGTGTCGGCAGTGTCCGCCGGCGCCGGTCCAGAGTCCACCGTTGTCTGAAAACTGCACTTTTCTGACCTCTGACCTCACTGGACGGTCCGCCACACTTTTCTTTACATCTCTCGGGCTTATCCGAGAGTTTGGCGTTGTAGGGGAGGTGTCCCCGCACGCGTGCGTATGTCAGAAGTGTCGGCAGTGTCCGCCGGCGCCGGTCCAGTGTCCACCGTTGTCTGAAAACTGCACTTTTCTGACCTCTGACCTCACTGGACGGTCCGCCACACTTTTTTTTACATCTCTCGGGCTTATCCGAGAGTGTGGCGTTGTAGGGGAGGTGTCCCCGCACGCGTGCGTATGTCAGAAGTGTCGGCAGTGTTCGCCGGCGCCGGTCCAGTGTCCACCGTTGTCTGAAAACTGCACTTTTCTGACCTCTGACCTCACTGGACGGTCCGCCACACTTTTTTTTACATCTCTCGGGCTTATCCGAGAGTGTGGCGTTGTAGGGGAGGTGTCCCCGCACGCGTGCGTATGTCAGAAGTGTCGGCAGTGTTCGCCGGCGCCGGTCCAGTGTCCACCGTTGTCTGAAAACTGCACTTTTCTGACCTCTGACCTCACTGGACGGTCCGCCACACTTTTTTTTACATCTCTCGGGCTTATCCGAGAGTGTGGCGTTGTAGGGGAGGTGTCCCCGCACGCGTGCGTATGTCAGAAGTGTCGGCAGTGTCCGCCGGCGCCGGTCCAGTGTCCACCGTTGTCTGAAAACTGCACTTTTCTGACCTCTGACCTCACTGGACGGTCCGCCACACTTTTTTTTACATCTCTCGGGCTTATCCGAGAGTGTGGCGTTGTAGGGGAGGTGTCCCCGCACGCGTGCGTATGTCAGAAGTGTCGGCAGTGTCCGCCGGCGCCGGTCCAGTGTCCACCGTTGTCTGAAAACTGCACTTTTCTGACCTCTGACCTCACTGGACGGTCCGCCACACTTTTATTTACACCTCTCGGGCTTATCCGAGAGTCTGGCGTTGTAGGGGAGGTGTCCCCGCACGCGTGCGTATGTCAGAAGTGTCGGCAGTGTCCGCCGGCGCCGGTCCAGAGTCCACCGTTGTCTGAAAACTGCACTTTTCTGACCTCTGACCTCACTGGACGGTCCGCCACACTTTTCTTTACATCTCTCGGGCTTATCCGAGAGTGTGGCGTTGTAGGGGAGGTGTCCCCGCACGCGTGCGTATGTCAGAAGTGTCGGCAGTGTCCGCCGGCGCCGGTCCAGTGTCCACCGTTGTCTGAAAACTGCACTTTTCTGACCTCTGACCTCACTGGACGGTCCGCCACACTTTTTTTTACATCTCTCGGGCTTATCCGAGAGTGTGGCGTTGTAGGGGAGGTGTCCCCGCACGCGTGCGTATGTCAGAAGTGTCGGCAGTGTCCGCCGGCGCCGGTCCAGTGTCCACCGTTGTCTGAAAACTGCACTTTTCTGACCTCTGACCTCACTGGACGGTCCGCCACACTTTTCTTTACACCTCTCGGGCTTATCCGAGAGTCTGGCGTTGTAGGGGAGGTGTCCCCGCACGCGTGCGTATGTCAGAAGTGTCGGCAGTGTCCGCCGGCGCCGGTCCTGTGTCCACCTTTGTCTGAAAACTGCACTTTTCTGACCTCTGACCTCACTGGACGGTCCGCCACACTTTTCTTTACACCTCTCGGGCTTATCCGAGAGTGTGGCGTTGTAGGGGAGGTGTCCCCGCACGCGTGCGTATGTCAGAAGTGTCGGCAGTGTCCACCGGTGCCTGTCCAGTGTCCACTGTTGTCTGAAAACGGCACTTTTCTGACCTCTGACCTCACTGGACGGTCCGCCACACTTTTTTTTACATCTCTCGGGCTTATCCGAGAGTGTGGCGTTGTAGGGGAGGTGTCCCCGCACGCGTGCGTATGTCAGAAGTGTCGGCAGTGTCCGCCGGCGCCGGTCCAGTGTCCACCGTTGTCTGAAAACTGCACTTTTCTGACCTCTGACCTCACTGGACGGTCCGCCACACTTTTTTTTACATCTCTCGGGCTTATCCGAGAGTGTGGCGTTGTAGGGGAGGTGTCCCCGCACGCGTGCGTATGTCAGAAGTGTCGGCAGTGTCCGCCGGCGCCGGTCCAGTGTCCACCGTTGTCTGAAAACTGCACTTTTCTGACCTCTGACCTCACTGGACGGTCCGCCACACTTTTCTTTACACCTCTCGGGCTTATCCGAGAGTCTGGCGTTGTAGGGGAGGTGTCCCCGCACGCGTGCGTATGTCAGAAGTGTCGGCAGTGTCCGCCGGCGCCGGTCCTGTGTCCACCTTTGTCTGAAAACTGCACTTTTCTGACCTCTGACCTCACTGGACGGTCCGCCACACTTTTCTTTACACCTCTCGGGCTTATCCGAGAGTGTGGCGTTGTAGGGGAGGTGTCCCCGCACGCGTGCGTATGTCAGAAGTGTCGGCAGTGTCCACCGGTGCCTGTCCAGTGTCCACTGTTGTCTGAAAACGGCACTTTTCTGACCTCTGACCTCACTGGACGGTCCGCCACACTTTTTTTTACACCTCTCGGGCTTATCCGAGAGTGTGGCGTTGTAGGGGAGGTGTCCCCGCACGCGTGCGTATGTCAGAAGTGTCGGCAGTGTCCGCCGGCGCCGGTCCAGTGTCCACCGTTGTCTGAAAACTGCACTTTTCTGACCTCTGACCTCACTGGACGGTCCGCCACACTTTTTTTTACATCTCTCGGGCTTATCCGAGAGTGTGGCGTTGTAGGGGAGGTGTCCCCGCACGCGTGCGTATGTCAGAAGTGTCGGCAGTGTCCGCCGGCGCCGGTCCAGTGTCCACCGTTGTCTGAAAACTGCACTTTTCTGACCTCTGACCTCACTGGACGGTCCGCCACACTTTTCTTTACACCTCTCGGGCTTATCCGAGAGTCTGGCGTTGTAGGGGAGGTGTCCCCGCACGCGTGCGTATGTCAGAAGTGTCGGCAGTGTCCGCCGGCGCCGGTCCAGTGTCCACCGTTGTCTGAAAACTGCACTTTTCTGACCTCTGACCTCACTGGACGGTCCGCCACACTTTTCTTTACACCTCTCGGGCTTATCCGAGAGTGTGGCGTTGTAGGGGAGGTGTCCCCGCACGCGTGCGTATGTCAGAAGTGTCGGCAGTGTCCGCCGGCGCCGGTCCAGTGTCCACCG
Source organism: Gymnoscopelus braueri (assembly GCF_963280865.1). Classification (NCBI taxonomy): domain Eukaryota; kingdom Metazoa; phylum Chordata; class Actinopteri; order Myctophiformes; family Myctophidae; genus Gymnoscopelus; species Gymnoscopelus braueri. The sequence goes on along the minus strand of NC_137619.1, from coordinate 50,192,783 downwards.
TTGTCTGAAAACTGCACTTTTCTGACCTCTGACCTCACTGGACGGTCCGCCACACTTTTTTTTACATCTCTCGGGCTTATCCGAGAGTGTGGCGTTGTAGGGGACGTGTCCCCGCACGCGTGCGTATGTCAGAAGTGTCGGCAGTGTCCGCCGGCGCCGGTCCAGTGTCCACCGTTGTCTGAAAACTGCACTTTTCTGACCTCTGACCTCACTGGACGGTCCGCCACACTTTTCTTTACACCTCTCTGGCTTATCCGAGAGTGTGGCGTTGTAGGGGAGGTGTCCCCGCACGCGTGCGTATGTCAGAAGTGTCGGCAGTGTCCACCGGTGCCTGTCCAGTGTCCACCGTTGTCTGAAAACTGCACTTTTCTGACCTCTGACCTCACTGGACGGTCCGCCACACTTTTTTTTACATCTCTCGGGCTTATCCGAGAGTGTGGCGTTGTAGGGGAGGTGTCCCCGCACGCGTGCGTATGTCAGAAGTGTCGGCAGTGTCCGCCGGCGCCGGTCCAGTGTCCACCGTTGTCTGAAAACTGCACTTTTCTGACCTCTGACCTCACTGGACGGTCCGCCACACTTTTTTTTACATCTCTCGGGCTTATCCGAGAGTGTGGCGTTGTAGGGGACGTGTCCCCGCACGCGTGCGTATGTCAGAAGTGTCGGCAGTGTCCGCCGGCGCCGGTCCAGTGTCCACCGTTGTCTGAAAACTGCACTTTTCTGACCTCTGACCTCACTGGACGGTCCGCCACACTTTTCTTTACACCTCTCTGGCTTATCCGAGAGTGTGGCGTTGTAGGGGAGGTGTCCCCGCACGCGTGCGTATGTCAGAAGTGTCGGCAGTGTCCACCGGTGCCTGTCCAGTGTCCACCGTTGTCTGAAAACTGCACTTTTCTGACCTCTGACCTCACTGGACGGTCCGCCACACTTTTTTTTACATCTCTCGGGCTTATCCGAGAGTGTGGCGTTGTAGGGGAGGTGTCCCCGCACGCGTGCGTATGTCAGAAGTGTCGGCAGTGTCCGCCGGCGCCGGTCCAGTGTCCACCGTTGTCTGAAAACTGCACTTTTCTGACCTCTGACCTCACTGGACGGTCCGCCACACTTTTTTTTTACATCTCTCGGGCTTATCCGAGAGTGTGGCGTTGTAGGGGAGGTGTCCCCGCACGCGTGCGTATGTCAGAAGTGTCGGCAGTGTCCGCCGGCGCCGGTCCAGTGTCCACCGTTGTCTGAAAACTGCACTTTTCTGACCTCTGACCTCACTGGACGGTCCGCCACACTTTTCTTTACACCTCTCGGGCTTATCCGAGAGTGTGGCGTTGTAGGGGAGGTGTCCCCGCACGCGTGCGTATGTCAGAAGTGTCGGCAGTGTCCGCCGGCGCCGGTCCAGTGTCCACCGTTGTCTGAAAACTGCACTTTTCTGACCTCTGACCTCACTGGACGGTCCGCCACACTTTTCTTTACACCTCTCGGGCTTATCCGAGAGTCTGGCGTTGTAGGGGAGGTGTCCCCGCACGCGTGCGTATGTCAGAAGTGTCGGCAGTGTCCGCCGGCGCCGGTCCAGTGTCCACCGTTGTCTGAAAACTGCACTTTTCTGACCTCTGACCTCACTGGACGGTCCGCCACACTTTTCTTTACACCTCTCGGGCTTATCCGAGAGTCTGGCGTTGTAGGGGAGGTGTCCCCGCACGCGTGCGTATGTCAGAAGTGTCGGCAGTGTCCACCGGTGCCTGTCCAGTGTCCACTGTTGTCTGAAAACTGCACTTTTCTGACCTCTGACCTCACTGGACGGTCCGCCACACTTTTTTTTACACCTCTCGGGCTTATCCGAGAGTGTGGCGTTGTAGGGGAGGTGTCCCCGCACGCGTGCGTATGTCAGAAGTGTCGGCAGTGTCCGCCGGCGCCGGTCCAGTGTCCACCGTTGTCTGAAAACTGCACTTTTCTGACCTCTGACCTCACTGGACGGTCCGCCACACTTTTTTTTACATCTCTCGGGCTTATCCGAGAGTGTGGCGTTGTAGGGGAGGTGTCCCCGCACGCGTGCGTATGTCAGAAGTGTCGGCAGTGTTCGCCGGCACCGGTCCAGTGTCCACCGTTGTCTGAAAACTGCACTTTTCTGACCTCTGACCTCACTGGACGGTCCGCCACACTTTTTTTTACATCTCTCGGGCTTATCCGAGAGTGTGGCGTTGTAGGGGAGGTGTCCCCGCACGCGTGCGTATGTCAGAAGTGTCGGCAGTGTCCGCCGGCGCCGGTCCAGTGTCCACCGTTGTCTGAAAACTGCACTTTTCTGACCTCTGACCTCACTGGACGGTCCGCCACACTTTTCTTTACACCTCTCGGGCTTATCCGAGAGTGTGGCGTTGTAGGGGAGGTGTCCCCGCACGCGTGCGTATGTCAGAAGTGTCGGCAGTGTCCACCGGTGCCTGTCCAGTGTCCACTGTTGTCTGAAAACTGCACTTTTCTGACCTCTGACCTCACTGGACGGTCCGCCACACTTTTTTTTACACCTCTCGGGCTTATCCGAGAGTGTGGCGTTGTAGGGGAGGTGTCCCCGCACGCGTGCGTATGTCAGAAGTGTCGGCAGTGTTCGCCGGCGCCGGTCCAGTGTCCACCGTTGTCTGAAAACTGCACTTTTCTGACCTCTGACCTCACTGGACGGTCCGCCACACTTTTTTTTACATCTCTCGGGCTTATCCGAGAGTATGGCGTTGTAGGGGAGGTGTCCCCGCACGCGTGCGTATGTCAGAAGTGTCGGCAGTGTTCGCCGGCGCCGGTCCAGTGTCCACCGTTGTCTGAAAACTGCACTTTTCTGACCTCTGACCTCACTGGACGGTCCGCCACACTTTTCTTTACATCTCTCGGGCTTGTCCGAGAGTGTGGCGTTGTAGGGGAGGTGTCCCCGCAAGCGTGCGTATGTCAGAAGTGTCGGCAGTGTCCGCCGGCGCCGGTCCAGTGTCCACCGTTGTCTGAAAACTGCACTTTTCTGACCTCTGACCTCATTGGACGGTCCGCCACACTTTTTTTTACATCTCTCGGGCTTATCCGAGAGTGTGGCGTTGTAGGGGAGGTGTCCCCGCACGCGTGCGTATGTCAGAAGTGTCGGCAGTGTCCGCCGGCGCCGGTCCAGTGTCCACCGTTGTCTGAAAACTGCACTTTTCTGACCTCTGACCTCACTGGACGGTCCGCCACACTTTTCTTTACACCTCTCGGGCTTATCCGAGAGTCTGGCGTTGTAGGGGAGGTGTCCCCGCACGCGTGCGTATGTCAGAAGTGTCGGCAGTGTCCGCCGGCGCCGGTCCAGAGTCCACCGTTGTCTGAAAACTGCACTTTTCTGACCTCTGACCTCACTGGACGGTCCGCCACACTTTTCTTTACATCTCTCGGGCTTATCCGAGAGTGTGGCGTTGTAGGAGAGGTGTCCCCGCACGCGTGCGTATGTCAGAAGTGTCGGCAGTGTCCGCCGGCGCCGGTCCAGTGTCCACCGTTGTCTGAAAACTGCACTTTTCTGACCTCTGACCTCACTGGACGGTCCGCCACACTTTTTTTTACATCTCTCGGGCTTATCCGAGAGTGTGGCGTTGTATGGGAGGTGTCCCCGCACGCGTGCGTATGTCAGAAGTGTCGGCAGTGTCCGCCGGCGCCGGTCCAGTGTCCACCGTTGTCTGAAAACTGCACTTTTCTGACCTCTGACCTCACTGGACGGTCCGCCACACTTTTCTTTACACCTCTCGGGCTTATCCGAGAGTCTGGCGTTGTAGGGGAGGTGTCCCCGCACGCGTGCGTATGTCAGGAGTGTCGGCAGTGTCCACCGGTGCCTGTCCAGTGTCCACTGTTGTCTGAAAACTGCACTTTTCTGACCTCTGACCTCACTGGACGGTCCGCCACACTTTTTTTTACACCTCTCGGGCTTATCCGAGAGTGTGGCGTTGTAGGGGAGGTGTCCCCGCACGCGTGCGTATGTCAGAAGTGTCGGCAGTGTTCGCCGGCGCCGGTCCAGTGTCCACCGTTGTCTGAAAACTGCACTTTTCTGACCTCTGACCTCACTGGACGGTCCGCCACACTTTTTTTTACATCTCTCGGGCATATCCGAGAGTGTGGCGTTGTAGGGGAGGTGTCCCCGCACGCGTGCGTATGTCAGAAGTGTCGGCAGTGTTCGCCGGCGCCGGTCCAGTGTCCACCGTTGTCTGAAAACTGCACTTTTCTGACCTCTGACCTCACTGGACGGTCCGCCACACTTTTTTTTACATCTCTCGGGCTTATCCGAGAGTGTGGCGTTGTAGGGGAGGTGTCCCCGCACGCGTGCGTATGTCAGAAGTGTCGGCAGTGTCCGCCGGCGCCGGTCCAGTGTCCACCGTTGTCTGAAAACTGCACTTTTCTGACCTCTGACCTCACTGGACGGTCCGCCACACTTTTTTTTACATCTCTCGGGCTTATCCGAGAGTGTGGCGTTGTAGGGGAGGTGTCCCCGCACGCGTGCGTATGTCAGAAGTGTCGGCAGTGTCCGCCGGCGCCGGTCCAGTGTCCACCGTTGTCTGAAAACTGCACTTTTCTGACCTCTGACCTCACTGGACGGTCCGCCACACTTTTCTTTACACCTCTCGGGCTTATCCGAGAGTCTGGCGTTGTAGGGGAGGTGTCCCCGCACGCGTGCGTATGTCAGAAGTGTCGGCAGTGTCCGCCGGCGCCGGTCCAGAGTCCACCGTTGTCTGAAAACTGCACTTTTCTGACCTCTGACCTCACTGGACGGTCCGCCACACTTTTCTTTACATCTCTCGGGCTTATCCGAGAGTGTGGCGTTGTAGGGGAGGTGTCCCCGCACGCGTGCGTATGTCAGAAGTGTCGGCAGTGTCCGCCGGCGCCGGTCCAGTGTCCACCGTTGTCTGAAAACTGCACTTTTCTGACCTCTGACCTCACTGGACGGTCCGCCACACTTTTTCTTACATCTCTCGGGCTTATCCGAGAGTGTGGCGTTGTATGGGAGGTGTCCCCGCACGCGTGCGTATGTCAGAAGTGTCGGCAGTGTCCGCCGGCGCCGGTCCAGTGTCCACCGTTGTCTGAAAACTGCACTTTTCTGACCTCTGACCTCCCTGGACGGTCCGCCACACTTTTCTTTACACCTCTCGGGCTTATCCGAGAGTCTGGCGTTGTAGGGGAGGTGTCCCCGCACGCGTGCGTATGTCAGAAGTGTCGGCAGTGTCCACCGGCGCCGGTCCAGTGTCCACCGTTGTCTGAAAACTTTACTTTTCTGACCTCTGACCTCACTGGACGGTCCGCCACACTTTTTTTTACACCTCTCGGGCTTATCCGAGAGTGTGGCGTTGTATGGGAGGTGTCCCCGCACGCGTGCGTATGTCAGAAGTGTCGGCAGTGTCCGCCGGCGCCGGTCCATTGTCCACCGTTGTCTGAAAACTGCACTTTTCTGACCTCTGACCTCACTGGACGGTCCGCCACACTTTTTTTTACATCTCTCAGGCTTATCCGAGAGTGTGGCGTTGTAGGGGAGGTGTCCCCGCACGCGTGCGTATGTCAGAAGTGTCGGCAGTGTCCACCGGCGCCGGTCCAGTGTCCACCGTTGTCTGAAAACTGCACTTTTCTGACCTCTGACCTCACTGGACGGTCCGCCACACTTTTTTTTACATCTCTCGGGCTTATCCGAGAGTGTGGCGTTGTAGGGGAGGTGTCCCCGCACGCGTGCGTATGTCAGAAGTGTCGGCAGTGTCCGCCGGCGCCGGTCCAGTGTCCACCGTTGTCTGAAAACTGCACTTTTCTGACCTCTGACCTCACTGGACGGTCCACCACACTTTTCTTTACACCTCTCGGGCTTATCCGAGAGTCTGGCGTTGTAGGGGAGGTGTCCCCGCACGCGTGCGTATGTCAGAAGTGTCGGCAGTGTCCGCCGGCGCCGGTCCAGTGTCCACCGTTGTCTGAAAACGGCACTTTTCTGACCTCTGACCTCACTGGACGGTCCGCCACACTTTTCTTTACACCTCTCGGGCTTATCCGAGAGTGTGGCGTTGTAGGGGAGGTGTCCCCGCACGCGTGCGTATGTCAGAAGTGTCGGCAGTGTCCACCGGTGCCTGTCCAGTGTCCACTGTAGTCTGAAAACGGCACTTTTCTGACCTCTGACCTCACTGGACGGTCCGCCACACTTTTTTTTACACCTCTCGGGCTTATCCGAGAGTGTGGCGTTGTAGGGGAGGTGTCCCCGCACGCGTGCGTATGTCAGAAGTGTCGGCAGTGTCCACCGGTGCCTGTCCAGTGTCCACTGTTGTCTGAAAACGGCACTTTTCTGACCTCTGACCTCACTGGACGGTCCGCCACACTTTTTTTTACACCTCTCGGGCTTATCCGAGAGTGTGGCGTTGTAGGGGAGGTGTCCCCGCACGCGTGCGTATGTCAGAAGTGTCGGCAGTGTCCGCCGGCGCCGGTCCAGTGTCCACCGTTGTCTGAAAACTGCACTTTTCTGACCTCTGACCTCACTGGACGGTCCGCCACACTTTTTTTTACATCTCTCGGGCTTATCCGAGAGTGTGGCGTTGTAGGGGAGGTGTCCCCGCACGCGTGCGTATGTCAGAAGTGTCGGCAGTGTCCGCCGGCGCCGGTCCAGTGTCCACCGTTGTCTGAAAACTGCACTTTTCTGACCTCTGACCTCACTGGACGGTCCGCCACACTTTTCTTTACACCTCTCGGGCTTATCCGAGAGTCTGGCGTTGTAGGGGAGGTGTCCCCGCACGCGTGCGTATGTCAGAAGTGTCGGCAGTGTCCGCCGGCGCCGGTCCAATGTCCACCGTTGTCTGAAAACTGCACTTTTCTGACCTCTGACCTCACTGGACGGTCCGCCACACTTTTCTTTACACCTCTCGGGCTTATCCGAGAGTGTGGCGTTGTAGGGGAGGTGTCCCCGCACGCGTGCGTATGTCAGAAGTGTCGGCAGTGTCCGCCGGCGCCGGTCCAGTGTCCACCGTTGTCTGAAAACTGCACTTTTCTGACCTCTGACCTCACTGGACGGTCCGCCACACTTTTTTTTACATCTCTCGGGCTTATCCGAGAGTGTGGCGTTGTAGGGGACGTGTCCCCGCACGCGTGCGTATGTCAGAAGTGTCGGCAGTGTCCGCCGGCGCCGGTCCAGTGTCCACCGTTGTCTGAAAACTGCACTTTTCTGACCTCTGACCTCACTGGACGGTCCGCCACACTTTTCTTTACACCTCTCTGGCTTATCCGAGAGTGTGGCGTTGTAGGGGAGGTGTCCCCGCACGCGTGCGTATGTCAGAAGTGTCGGCAGTGTCCACCGGTGCCTGTCCAGTGTCCACCGTTGTCTGAAAACTGCACTTTTCTGACCTCTGACCTCACTGGACGGTCCGCCACACTTTTTTTTACATCTCTCGGGCTTATCCGAGAGTCTGGCGTTGTAGGGGAGGTGTCCCCGCACGCATGCGTATGTCAGAAGTGTCGGCAGTGTCCGCCGGCGCCGGTCCAGTGTCCACCGTTGTCTGAAAACTGCACTTTTCTGACCTCTGATCTCACTGGACGGTCCGCCACACTTTTCTTTACACCTCTCGGGCTTATCCGAGAGTGTGGCGTTGTAGGGGAGGTGTCCCCGCACGCGTGCGTATGTCAGAAGTGTCGGCAGTGTCCGCCGGCGCCGGTCCAGTGTCCACCGTTGTCTGAAAACTGCACTTTTCTGACCTCTGACCTCACTGGACGGTCCGCCACACTTTTCTTTACACCTCTCGGGCTTATCCGAGAGGCTGGCGTTGTAGGGGAGGTGTCCCCGCACGCGTGCGTATGTCAGAAGTGTCGGCAATGTCCGCCGGCGCCGGTCCAGTGTCCACCGTTGTCTGAAAACTGCACTTTTCTGACCTCTGACCTCACTGGACGGTCCGCCACACTTTTCTTTACACCTCTCGGGCTTATCCGAGAGTCTGGCGTTGTAGGGGAGGTGTCCCCGCACGCGTGCGTATGTCAGAAGTGTCGGCAGTGTCCGCCGGCGCCGGTCCAGTGTCCACCGTTGTCTGAAAACTGCACTTTTCTGACCTCTGACCTCACTGGACGGTCCGCCACACTTTTCTTTACACCTCTCGGGCTTATCCGAAAACTGCACTTTTCTGACCTCTGACCTCACTGGACGGTCCGCCACACTTTTTTTTACATCTCTCGGGCTTATCCGAGAGTGTGGCGTTGTAGGGGAGGTGTCCCCGCACGCGTGCGTATGTCAGAAGTGTCGGCAGTGTCCGCCGGCGCCGGTCCAGTGTCCACCGTTGTCTGAAAACTGCACTTTTCTGACCTCTGACCTCACTGGACGGTCCGCCACACTTTTCTTTACACCTCTCGGGCTTATCCGAGAGTGTGGCGTTGTAGGGGAGGTGTCCCCGCACGCGTGCGTATGTCAGAAGTGTCGGCAGTGTCCGCCGGCGCCGGTCCAGTGTCCACCGTTGTCTGAAAACTGCACTTTTCTGACCTCTGACCTCACTGGACGGTCCGCCACACTTTTCTTTACACCTCTCGGGCTTATCCGAGAGTCTGGCGTTGTAGGGGAGGTGTCCCCGCACGCGTGCGTATGTCAGAAGTGTCGGCAGTGTCCGCCGGCGCCGGTCCAGTGTCCACCGTTGTCTGAAAACTGCACTTTTCTGACCTCTGACCTCACTGGACGGTCCGCCACACTTTTCTTTACACCTCTCGGGCTTATCCGAGAGTCTGGCGTTGTAGGGGAGGTGTCCCCGCACGCGTGCGTATGTCAGAAGTGTCGGCAGTGTCCACCGGTGCCTGTCCAGTGTCCACTGTTGTCTGAAAACTGCACTTTTCTGACCTCTGACCTCACTGGACGGTCCGCCACACTTTTTTTTACACCTCTCGGGCTTATCCGAGAGTCTGGCGTTGTAGGGGAGGTGTCCCCGCACGCGTGCGTATGTCAGAAGTGTCGGCAGTGTCCGCCGGCGCCGGTCCAGTGTCCACCGTTGTCTGAAAACTGCACTTTTCTGACCTCTGACCTCACTGGACGGTCAGCCACACTTTTCTTTACACCTCTCGGGCTTATCCGAGAGTGTGGCGTTGTAGGGGAGGTGTCCCCGCACGCGTGCGTATGTCAGAAGTGTCGGCAGTGTCCGCCGGCGCCGGTCCAGTGTCCACCGTTGTCTGAAAACTGCACTTTTCTGACCTCTGACCTCACTGGACGGTCCGCCACACTTTTTTTTACATCTCTCGGGCTTATCCGAGAGTGTGGCGTTGTAGGGGACGTGTCCCCGCACGCGTGCGTATGTCAGAAGTGTCGGCAGTGTTCGCCGGCGCCGGTCCAGTGTCCACCGTTGTCTGAAAACTGCACTTTTCTGACCTCTGACCTCACTGGACGGTCCGCCACACTTTTCTTTACACCTCTCTGGCTTATCCGAGAGTGTGGCGTTGTAGGGGAGGTGTCCCCGCACGCGTGCGTATGTCAGAAGTGTCGGCAGTGTCCACCGGTGCCTGTCCAGTGTCCACCGTTGTCTGAAAACTGCACTTTTCTGACCTCTGACCTCACTGGACGGTCCGCCACACTTTTTTTTACATCTCTCGGGCTTATCCGAGAGTGTGGCGTTGTAGGGGAGGTGTCCCCGCACGCGTGCGTATGTCAGAAGTGTCGGCAGTGTCCGCCGGCGCCGGTCCAGTGTCCACCGTTGTCTGAAAACTGCACTTTTCTGACCTCTGACCTCACTGGACGGTCCGCCACACTTTTTTTTACATCTCTCGGGCTTATCCGAGAGTGTGGCGTTGTAGGGGAGGTGTCCCCGCACGCGTGCGTATGTCAGAAGTGTCGGCAGTGTCCGCCGGCGCCGGTCCAGTGTCCACCGTTGTCTGAAAACTGCACTTTTCTGACCTCTGACCTCACTGGACGGTCCGCCACACTTTTTTTTACATCTCTCGGGCTTATCCGAGAGTGTGGCGTTGTAGGGGAGGTGTCCCCGCACGCGTGCGTATGTCAGAAGTGTCGGCAGTGTTCGCCGGCACCGGTCCAGTGTCCACCGTTGTCTGAAAACTGCACTTTTCTGACCTCTGACCTCACTGGACGGTCCGCCACACTTTTTTTTACATCTCTCGGGCTTATCCGAGAGTGTGGCGTTGTAGGGGAGGTGTCCCCGCACGCGTGCGTATGTCAGAAGTGTCGGCAGTGTCCGCCGGCGCCGGTCCAGTGTCCACCGTTGTCTGAAAACTGCACTTTTCTGACCTCTGACCTCACTGGACGGTCCGCCACACTTTTCTTTACACCTCTCGGGCTTATCCGAGAGTGTGGCGTTGTAGGGGAGGTGTCCCCGCACGCGTGCGTATGTCAGAAGTGTCGGCAGTGTCCACCGGTGCCTGTCCAGTGTCCACTGTTGTCTGAAAACTGCACTTTTCTGACCTCTGACCTCACTGGACGGTCCGCCACACTTTTTTTTACACCTCTCGGGCTTATCCGAGAGTGTGGCGTTGTAGGGGAGGTGTCCCCGCACGCGTGCGTATGTCAGAAGTGTCGGCAGTGTTCGCCGGCGCCGGTCCAGTGTCCACCGTTGTCTGAAAACTGCACTTTTCTGACCTCTGACCTCACTGGACGGTCCGCCACACTTTTTTTTACATCTCTCGGGCTTATCCGAGAGTGTGGCGTTGTAGGGGAGGTGTCCCCGCACGCGTGCGTATGTCAGAAGTGTCGGCAGTGTTCGCCGGCGCCGGTCCAGTGTCCACCGTTGTCTGAAAACTGCACTTTTCTGACCTCTGACCTCACTGGACGGTCCGCCACACTTTTTTTTACATCTCTCGGGCTTATCCGAGAGTGTGGCGTTGTAGGGGAGGTGTCCCCGCACGCGTGCGTATGTCAGAAGTGTCGGCAGTGTTCGCCGGCGCCGGTCCAGTGTCCACCGTTGTCTGAAAACTGCACTTTTCTGACCTCTGACCTCACTGGACGGTCCGCCACACTTTTTTTTACATCTCTCGGGCTTATCCGAGAGTGTGGCGTTGTAGGGGAGGTGTCCCCGCACGCGTGCGTATGTCAGAAGTGTCGGCAGTGTCCGCCGGCGCCGGTCCAGTGTCCACCGTTGTCTGAAAACTGCACTTTTCTGACCTCTGACCTCACTGGACGGTCCGCCACACTTTTTTTTACATCTCTCGGGCTTATCCGAGAGTGTGGCGTTGTAGGGGAGGTGTCCCGGCACGCGTGCGTATGTCAGAAGTGTCGGCAGTGTCCGCCGGCGCCGGTCCAGTGTCCACCGTTGTCTGAAAACTGCACTTTTCTGACCTCTGACCTCACTGGACGGTCCGCCACACTTTTCTTTACACCTCTCGGGCTTATCCGAGAGTCTGGCGTTGTAGGGGAGGTGTCCCCGCACGCGTGCGTATGTCAGAAGTGTCGGCAGTGTCCGCCGGCGCCGGTCCAGAGTCCACCGTTGTCTGAAAACTGCACTTTTCTGACCTCTGACCTCACTGGACGGTCCGCCACACTTTTCTTTACATCTCTCGGGCTTATCCGAGAGTGTGGCGTTGTAGGGGAGGTGTCCCCGCACGCGTGCGTATGTCAGAAGTGTCGGCAGTGTCCGCCGGCGCCGGTCCAGTGTCCACCGTTGTCTGAAAACTGCACTTTTCTGACCTCTGACCTCACTGGACGGTCCGCCACACTTTTTTTTACATCTCTCGGGCTTATCCGAGAGTGTGGCGTTGTATGGGAGGTGTCCCCGCACGCGTGCGTATGTCAGAAGTGTCGGCAGTGTCCGCCGGCGCCGGTCCAGTGTCCACCGTTGTCTGAAAACTGCACTTTTCTGACCTCTGACCTCACTGGACGGTCCGCCACACTTTTTTTTACATCTCTCGGGCTTATCCGAGAGTGTGGCGTTGTAGGGGAGGTGTCCCCGCACGCGTGCGTATGTCAGAAGTGTCGGCAGTGTTCGCCGGCGCCGGTCCAGTGTCCACCGTTGTCTGAAAACTGCACTTTTCTGACCTCTGACCTCACTGGACGGTCCGCCACACTTTTTTTTACATCTCTCGGGCTTATCCGAGAGTGTGGCGTTGTAGGGGAGGTGTCCCCGCACGCGTGCGTATGTCAGAAGTGTCCGCAGTGTTCGCCGGCGCCGGTCCAGTGTCCACCGTTGTCTGAAAACTGCACTTTTCTGACCTCTGACCTCACTGGACGGTCCGCCACACTTTTTTTTACATCTCTCGGGCTTATCCGAGAGTGTGGCGTTGTAGGGGAGGTGTCCCCGCACGCGTGCGTATGTCAGAAGTGTCGGCAGTGTCCGCCGGCGCCGGTCCAGTGTCCACCGTTGTCTGAAAACTGCACTTTTCTGACCTCTGACCTCACTGGACGGTCCGCCACACTTTTCTTTACACCTCTCGGGCTTATCCGAGAGTCTGGCGTTGTAGGGGAGGTGTCCCCGCACGCGTGCGTATGTCAGAAGTGTCGGCAGTGTCCGCCGGCGCCGGTCCAATGTCCACCGTTGTCTGAAAACTGCACTTTTCTGACCTCTGACCTCACTGGACGGTCCGCCACACTTTTCTTTACACCTCTCGGGCTTATCCGAGAGTGTGGCGTTGTAGGGGAGGTGTCCCCGCACGCGTGCGTATGTCAGAAGTGTCGGCAGTGTCCGCCGGCGCCGGTCCAGTGTCCACCGTTGTCTGAAAACTGCACTTTTCTGACCTCTGACCTCACTGGACGGTCCGCCACACTTTTTTTTACATCTCTCGGGCTTATCCGAGAGTGTGGCGTTGTAGGGGACGTGTCCCCGCACGCGTGCGTATGTCAGAAGTGTCGGCAGTGTCCGCCGGCGCCGGTCCAGTGTCCACCGTTGTCTGAAAACTGCACTTTTCTGACCTCTGACCTCACTGGACGGTCCGCCACACTTTTCTTTACACCTCTCTGGCTTATCCGAGAGTGTGGCGTTGTAGGGGAGGTGTCCCCGCACGCGTGCGTATGTCAGAAGTGTCGGCAGTGTCCACCGGTGCCTGTCCAGTGTCCACCGTTGTCTGAAAACTGCACTTTTCTGACCTCTGACCTCACTGGACGGTCCGCCACACTTTTTTTTACATCTCTCGGGCTTATCCGAGAGTCTGGCGTTGTAGGGGAGGTGTCCCCGCACGCATGCGTATGTCAGAAGTGTCGGCAGTGTCCGCCGGCGCCGGTCCAGTGTCCACCGTTGTCTGAAAACTGCACTTTTCTGACCTCTGATCTCACTGGACGGTCCGCCACACTTTTCTTTACACCTCTCGGGCTTATCCGAGAGTGTGGCGTTGTAGGGGAGGTGTCCCCGCACGCGTGCGTATGTCAGAAGTGTCGGCAGTGTCCGCCGGCGCCGGTCCAGTGTCCACCGTTGTCTGAAAACTGCACTTTTCTGACCTCTGACCTCACTGGACGGTCCGCCACACTTTTCTTTACACCTCTCGGGCTTATCCGAGAGGCTGGCGTTGTAGGGGAGGTGTCCCCGCACGCGTGCGTATGTCAGAAGTGTCGGCAATGTCCGCCGGCGCCGGTCCAGTGTCCACCGTTGTCTGAAAACTGCACTTTTCTGACCTCTGACCTCACTGGACGGTCCGCCACACTTTTCTTTACACCTCTCGGGCTTATCCGAGAGTCTGGCGTTGTAGGGGAGGTGTCCCCGCACGCGTGCGTATGTCAGAAGTGTCGGCAGTGTCCGCCGGCGCCGGTCCAGTGTCCACCGTTGTCTGAAAACTGCACTTTTCTGACCTCTGACCTCACTGGACGGTCCGCCACACTTTTCTTTACACCTCTCGGGCTTATCCGAAAACTGCACTTTTCTGACCTCTGACCTCACTGGACGGTCCGCCACACTTTTTTTTACATCTCTCGGGCTTATCCGAGAGTGTGGCGTTGTAGGGGAGGTGTCCCCGCACGCGTGCGTATGTCAGAAGTGTCGGCAGTGTCCGCCGGCGCCGGTCCAGTGTCCACCGTTGTCTGAAAACTGCACTTTTCTGACCTCTGACCTCACTGGACGGTCCGCCACACTTTTCTTTACACCTCTCGGGCTTATCCGAGAGTGTGGCGTTGTAGGGGAGGTGTCCCCGCACGCGTGCGTATGTCAGAAGTGTCGGCAGTGTCCGCCGGCGCCGGTCCAGTGTCCACCGTTGTCTGAAAACTGCACTTTTCTGACCTCTGACCTCACTGGACGGTCCGCCACACTTTTCTTTACACCTCTCGGGCTTATCCGAGAGTCTGGCGTTGTAGGGGAGGTGTCCCCGCACGCGTGCGTATGTCAGAAGTGTCGGCAGTGTCCGCCGGCGCCGGTCCAGTGTCCACCGTTGTCTGAAAACTGCACTTTTCTGACCTCTGACCTCACTGGACGGTCCGCCACACTTTTCTTTACACCTCTCGGGCTTATCCGAGAGTCTGGCGTTGTAGGGGAGGTGTCCCCGCACGCGTGCGTATGTCAGAAGTGTCGGCAGTGTTCGCCGGCGCCGGTCCAGTGTCCACCGTTGTCTGAAAACTGCACTTTTCTGACCTCTGACCTCACTGGACGGTCCGCCACACTTTTCTTTACACCTCTCTGGCTTATCCGAGAGTGTGGCGTTGTAGGGGAGGTGTCCCCGCACGCGTGCGTATGTCAGAAGTGTCGGCAGTGTCCACCGGTGCCTGTCCAGTGTCCACCGTTGTCTGAAAACTGCACTTTTCTGACCTCTGACCTCACTGGACGGTCCGCCACACTTTTTTTTACATCTCTCGGGCTTATCCGAGAGTGTGGCGTTGTAGGGGAGGTGTCCCCGCACGCGTGCGTATGTCAGAAGTGTCGGCAGTGTCCGCCGGCGCCGGTCCAGTGTCCACCGTTGTCTGAAAACTGCACTTTTCTGACCTCTGACCTCACTGGACGGTCCGCCACACTTTTTTTTACATCTCTCGGGCTTATCCGAGAGTGTGGCGTTGTAGGGGAGGTGTCCCCGCACGCGTGCGTATGTCAGAAGTGTCGGCAGTGTCCGCCGGCGCCGGTCCAGTGTCCACCGTTGTCTGAAAACTGCACTTTTCTGACCTCTGACCTCACTGGACGGTCCGCCACACTTTTTTTTACATCTCTCGGGCTTATCCGAGAGTGTGGCGTTGTAGGGGAGGTGTCCCCGCACGCGTGCGTATGTCAGAAGTGTCGGCAGTGTTCGCCGGCACCGGTCCAGTGTCCACCGTTGTCTGAAAACTGCACTTTTCTGACCTCTGACCTCACTGGACGGTCCGCCACACTTTTTTTTACATCTCTCGGGCTTATCCGAGAGTGTGGCGTTGTAGGGGAGGTGTCCCCGCACGCGTGCGTATGTCAGAAGTGTCGGCAGTGTCCGCCGGCGCCGGTCCAGTGTCCACCGTTGTCTGAAAACTGCACTTTTCTGACCTCTGACCTCACTGGACGGTCCGCCACACTTTTCTTTACACCTCTCGGGCTTATCCGAGAGTGTATCCGAGAGTGTGTCCCCGCACGCGTGCGTATGTCAGAAGTGTCGGCAGTGTCCGCCGGCGCCGGTCCAGTGTCCACCGTTGTCTGAAAACTGCACTTTTCTGACCTCTGACCTCACTGGACGGTCCGCCACACTTTTTTTTACATCTCTCGGGCTTATCCGAGAGTGTGGCGTTGTAGGGGAGGTGTCCCGGCACGCGTGCGTATGTCAGAAGTGTCGGCAGTGTCCGCCGGCGCCGGTCCAGTGTCCACCGTTGTCTGAAAACTGCACTTTTCTGACCTCTGACCTCACTGGACGGTCCGCCACACTTTTCTTTACACCTCTCGGGCTTATCCGAGAGTCTGGCGTTGTAGGGGAGGTGTCCCCGCACGCGTGCGTATGTCAGAAGTGTCGGCAGTGTCCGCCGGCGCCGGTCCAGAGTCCACCGTTGTCTGAAAACTGCACTTTTCTGACCTCTGACCTCACTGGACGGTCCGCCACACTTTTCTTTACATCTCTCGGGCTTATCCGAGAGTGTGGCGTTGTAGGGGAGGTGTCCCCGCACGCGTGCGTATGTCAGAAGTGTCGGCAGTGTCCGCCGGCGCCGGTCCAGTGTCCACCGTTGTCTGAAAACTGCACTTTTCTGACCTCTGACCTCACTGGACGGTCCGCCACACTTTTTTTTACATCTCTCGGGCTTATCCGAGAGTGTGGCGTTGTATGGGAGGTGTCCCCGCACGCGTGCGTATGT
Source organism: Gymnoscopelus braueri (assembly GCF_963280865.1). Classification (NCBI taxonomy): domain Eukaryota; kingdom Metazoa; phylum Chordata; class Actinopteri; order Myctophiformes; family Myctophidae; genus Gymnoscopelus; species Gymnoscopelus braueri. Next base: position 50,176,672 of record NC_137619.1, on the reverse strand, counting down.
CAGAAGTGTCGGCAGTGTCCGCCGGCGCCGGTCCAGTGTCCACCGTTGTCTGAAAACTGCACTTTTCTGACCTCTGACCTCACTGGACGGTCCGCCACACTTTTTTTTACATCTCTCGGGCTTATCCGAGAGTGTGGCGTTGTAGGGGAGGTGTCCCCGCACGCGTGCGTATGTCAGAAGTGTCGGCAGTGTTCGCCGGCGCCGGTCCAGTGTCCACCGTTGTCTGAAAACTGCACTTTTCTGACCTCTGACCTCACTGGACGGTCCGCCACACTTTTTTTTACATCTCTCGGGCTTATCCGAGAGTGTGGCGTTGTAGGGGAGGTGTCCCCGCACGCGTGCGTATGTCAGAAGTGTCCGCAGTGTTCGCCGGCGCCGGTCCAGTGTCCACCGTTGTCTGAAAACTGCACTTTTCTGACCTCTGACCTCACTGGACGGTCCGCCACACTTTTTTTTACATCTCTCGGGCTTATCCGAGAGTGTGGCGTTGTAGGGGAGGTGTCCCCGCACGCGTGCGTATGTCAGAAGTGTCGGCAGTGTCCGCCGGCGCCGGTCCAGTGTCCACCGTTGTCTGAAAACTGCACTTTTCTGACCTCTGACCTCACTGGACGGTCCGCCACACTTTTTTTTACATCTCTCGGGCTTATCCGAGAGTGTGGCGTTGTAGGGGAGGTGTCCCGGCACGCGTGCGTATGTCAGAAGTGTCGGCAGTGTCCGCCGGCGCCGGTCCAGTGTCCACCGTTGTCTGAAAACTGCACTTTTCTGACCTCTGACCTCACTGGACGGTCCGCCACACTTTTCTTTACACCTCTCGGGCTTATCCGAGAGTCTGGCGTTGTAGGGGAGGTGTCCCCGCACGCGTGCGTATGTCAGAAGTGTCGGCAGTGTCCGCCGGCGCCGGTCCAGAGTCCACCGTTGTCTGAAAACTGCACTTTTCTGACCTCTGACCTCACTGGACGGTCCGCCACACTTTTCTTTACATCTCTCGGGCTTATCCGAGAGTGTGGCGTTGTAGGGGAGGTGTCCCCGCACGCGTGCGTATGTCAGAAGTGTCGGCAGTGTCCGCCGGCGCCGGTCCAGTGTCCACCGTTGTCTGAAAACTGCACTTTTCTGACCTCTGACCTCACTGGACGGTCCGCCACACTTTTTTTTACATCTCTCGGGCTTATCCGAGAGTGTGGCGTTGTATGGGAGGTGTCCCCGCACGCGTGCGTATGTCAGAAGTGTCGGCAGTGTCCGCCGGCGCCGGTCCAGTGTCCACCGTTGTCTGAAAACTGCACTTTTCTGACCTCTGACCTCACTGGACGGTCCGCCACACTTTTCTTTACACCTCTCGGGCTTATCCGAGAGTCTGGCGTTGTAGGGGAGGTGTCCCCGCACACGTGCGTATGTCAGGAGTGTCGGCAGTGTCCACCGGTGCCTGTCCAGTGTCCACTGTTGTCTGAAAACTGCACTTTTCTGACCTCTGACCTCACTGGACGGTCCGCCACACTTTTTTTTACACCTCTCGGGCTTATCCGAGAGTGTGGCGTTGTAGGGGAGGTGTCCCCGCACGCGTGCGTATGTCAGAAGTGTCGGCAGTGTCCGCCGGCGCCGGTCCAGTGTCCACCGTTGTCTGAAAACTGCACTTTTCTGACCTCTGACCTCACTGGACGGTCCGCCACACTTTTCTTTACACCTCTCGGGCTTATCCGAGAGTCTGGCGTTGTAGGGGAGGTGTCCCCGCACGCGTGCGTATGTCAGAAGTGTCGGCAGTGTTCGCCGGCGCCGGTCCAGTGTCCACCGTTGTCTGAAAACTGCACTTTTCTGACCTCTGACCTCACTGGACGGTCCGCCACACTTTTTTTTACATCTCTCGGGCTTATCCGAGAGTGTGGCGTTGTAGGGGAGGTGTCCCCGCACGCGTGCGTATGTCAGAAGTGTCGGCAGTGTTCGCCGGCGCCGGTCCAGTGTCCACCGTTGTCTGAAAACTGCACTTTTCTGACCTCTGACCTCACTGGACGGTCCGCCACACTTTTTTTTACATCTCTCGGGCTTATCCGAGAGTGTGGCGTTGTAGGGGAGGTGTCCCCGCACGCGTGCGTATGTCAGAAGTGTCGGCAGTGTTCGCCGGCGCCGGTCCAGTGTCCACCGTTGTCTGAAAACTGCACTTTTCTGACCTCTGACCTCACTGGACGGTCCGCCACACTTTTTTTTACATCTCTCGGGCTTATCCGAGAGTGTGGCGTTGTAGGGGAGGTGTCCCCGCACGCGTGCGTATGTCAGAAGTGTCGGCAGTGTCCGCCGGCGCCGGTCCAGTGTCCACCGTTGTCTGAAAACTGCACTTTTCTGACCTCTGACCTCACTGGACGGTCCGCCACACTTTTTTTTACATCTCTCGGGCTTATCCGAGAGTGTGGCGTTGTAGGGGAGGTGTCCCGGCACGCGTGCGTATGTCAGAAGTGTCGGCAGTGTCCGCCGGCGCCGGTCCAGTGTCCACCGTTGTCTGAAAACTGCACTTTTCTGACCTCTGACCTCACTGGACGGTCCGCCACACTTTTCTTTACACCTCTCGGGCTTATCCGAGAGTCTGGCGTTGTAGGGGAGGAGTCCCCGCACGCGTGCGTATGTCAGAAGTGTCGGCAGTGTCCGCCGGCGCCGGTCCAGAGTCCACCGTTGTCTGAAAACTGCACTTTTCTGACCTCTGACCTCACTGGACGGTCCGCCACACTTTTCTTTACATCTCTCGGGCTTATCCGAGAGTGTGGCGTTGTAGGGGAGGTGTCCCCGCACGCGTGCGTATGTCAGAAGTGTCGGCAGTGTCCGCCGGCGCCGGTCCAGTGTCCACCGTTGTCTGAAAACTGCACTTTTCTGACCTCTGACCTCACTGGACGGTCCGCCACACTTTTTTTTACATCTCTCGGGCTTATCCGAGAGTGTGGCGTTGTATGGGAGGTGTCCCCGCACGCGTGCGTATGTCAGAAGTGTCGGCAGTGTCCGCCGGCGCCGGTCCAGTGTCCACCGTTGTCTGAAAACTGCACTTTTCTGACCTCTGACCTCACTGGACGGTCCGCCACACTTTTTTTTACATCTCTCGGGCTTATCCGAGAGTGTGGCGTTGTAGGGGAGGTGTCCCCGCACGCGTGCGTATGTCAGAAGTGTCGGCAGTGTTCGCCGGCGCCGGTCCAGTGTCCACCGTTGTCTGAAAACTGCACTTTTCTGACCTCTGACCTCACTGGACGGTCCGCCACACTTTTTTTTACATCTCTCGGGCTTATCCGAGAGTGTGGCGTTGTAGGGGAGGTGTCCCCGCACGCGTGCGTATGTCAGAAGTGTCGGCAGTGTTCGCCGGCGCCGGTCCAGTGTCCACCGTTGTCTGAAAACTGCACTTTTCTGACCTCTGACCTCACTGGACGGTCCGCCACACTTTTTTTTACATCTCTCGGGCTTATCCGAGAGTGTGGCGTTGTAGGGGAGGTGTCCCCGCACGCGTGCGTATGTCAGAAGTGTCGGCAGTGTCCGCCGGCGCCGGTCCAGTGTCCACCGTTGTCTGAAAACTGCACTTTTCTGACCTCTGACCTCACTGGACGGTCCGCCACACTTTTTTTTACATCTCTCGGGCTTATCCGAGAGTGTGGCGTTGTAGGGGAGGTGTCCCGGCACGCGTGCGTATGTCAGAAGTGTCGGCAGTGTCCGCCGGCGCCGGTCCAGTGTCCACCGTTGTCTGAAAACTGCACTTTTCTGACCTCTGACCTCACTGGACGGTCCGCCACACTTTTCTTTACACCTCTCGGGCTTATCCGAGAGTCTGGCGTTGTAGGGGAGGTGTCCCCGCACGCGTGCGTATGTCAGAAGTGTCGGCAGTGTCCGCCGGCGCCGGTCCAGAGTCCACCGTTGTCTGAAAACTGCACTTTTCTGACCTCTGACCTCACTGGACGGTCCGCCACACTTTTCTTTACATCTCTCGGGCTTATCCGAGAGTGTGGCGTTGTAGGGGAGGTGTCCCCGCACGCGTGCGTATGTCAGAAGTGTCGGCAGTGTCCGCCGGCGCCGGTCCAGTGTCCACCGTTGTCTGAAAACTGCACTTTTCTGACCTCTGACCTCACTGGACGGTCCGCCACACTTTTCTTTACACCTCTCGGGCTTATCCGAGAGTCTGGCGTTGTAGGGGAGGTGTCCCCGCACGCGTGCATATGTCAGAAGTGTCGGCAGTGTCCGCCGGCGCCGGTCCAGTGTCCACCGTTGTCTGAAAACTGCACTTTTCTGACCTCTGACCTCACTGGACGGTCCGCCACACTTTTCTTTACACCTCTCGGGCTTATCCGAGAGTGTGGCGTTGTAGGGGAGGTGTCCCCGCACGCGTGCGTATGTCAGAAGTGTCGGCAGTGTCCGCCGGCGCCGGTCCAGTGTCCACCGTTGTCTGAAAACTGCACTTTTCTGACCTCTGACCTCACTGGACGGTCCGCCACACTTTTTTTTACATCTCTCGGGCTTATCCGAGAGTGTGGCGTTGTATGGGAGGTGTCCCCGCACGCGTGCGTATGTCAGAAGTGTCGGCAGTGTCCGCCGGCGCCGGTCCAGTGTCCACCGTTGTCTGAAAACTGCACTTTTCTGACCTCTGACCTCACTGGACGGTCCGCCACACTTTTCTTTACACCTCTCGGGCTTATCCGAGAGTCTGGCGTTGTAGGGGAGGTGTCCCCGCACGCGTGCGTATGTCAGAAGTGTCGGCAGTGTCCGCCGGCGCCGGTCCAGTGTCCACCGTTGTCTGAAAACTGCACTTTTCTGACCTCTGACCTCCCTGGACGGTCCGCCACACTTTTCTTTACACCTCTCGGGCTTATCCGAGAGTGTGGCGTTGTAGGGGAGGTGTCCCCGCACGCGTGCGTATGTCAGAAGTGTCGGCAGTGTCCACCGGTGCCTGTCCAGTGTCCACTGTTGTCTGAAAACGGCACTTTTCTGACCTCTGACCTCACTGGACGGTCCGCCACACTTTTTTTTACATCTCTCGGGCTTATCCGAGAGTGTGGCGTTGTAGGGGAGGTGTCCCCGCACGCGTGCGTATGTCAGAAGTGTCGGCAGTGTCCGCCGGCGCCGGTCCAGTGTCCACCGTTGTCTGAAAACTGCACTTTTCTGACCTCTGACCTCACTGGACGGTCCGCCACACTTTTCTTTACACCTCTCGGGCTTATCCGAGAGTCTGGCGTTGTAGGGGAGGTGTCCCCGCACGCGTGCATATGTCAGAAGTGTCGGCAGTGTCCGCCGGCGCCGGTCCAGTGTCCACCGTTGTCTGAAAACTGCACTTTTCTGACCTCTGACCTCACTGGACGGTCCGCCACACTTTTCTTTACACCTCTCGGGCTTATCCGAGAGTCTGGCGTTGTAGGGGAGGTGTCCCCGCACGCGTGCGTATGTCAGAAGTGTCGGCAGTGTCCGCCGGCGCCGGTCCAGTGTCCACCGTTGTCTGAAAACTGCACTTTTCTGACCTCTGACCTCACTGGACGGTCCGCCACACTTTTCTTTACACCTCTCGGGCTTATCCGAGAGTGTGGCGTTGTAGGGGAGGTGTCCCCGCACGCGTGCGTATGTCAGAAGTGTCGGCAGTGTCCACCGGTGCCTGTCCAGTGTCCACTGTTGTCTGAAAACTGCACTTTTCTGACCTCTGACCTCACTGGACGGTCCGCCACACTTTTTTTTACATCTCTCGGGCTTATCCGAGAGTGTGGCGTTGTAGGGGAGGTGTCCCCGCACGCGTGCGTATGTCAGAAGTGTCGGCAGTGTTCGCCGGCGCCGGTCCAGTGTCCACCGTTGTCTGAAAACTGCACTTTTCTGACCTCTGACCTCACTGGACGGTCCGCCACACTTTTTTTTACATCTCTCGGGCTTATCCGAGAGTGTGGCGTTGTAGGGGAGGTGTCCCCGCACGCGTGCGTATGTCAGAAGTGTCGGCAGTGTCCGCCGGCGCCGGTCCAGTGTCCACCGTTGTCTGAAAACTGCACTTTTCTGACCTCTGACCTCACTGGACGGTCCGCCACACTTTTCTTTACACCTCTCGGGCTTATCCGAGAGTCTGGCGTTGTAGGGGAGGTGTCCCCGCACGCGTGCGTATGTCAGAAGTGTCGGCAGTGTCCGCCGGCGCCGGTCCAGTGTCCACCGTTGTCTGAAAACTGCACTTTTCTGACCTCTGACCTCACTGGACGGTCCGCCACACTTTTCTTTACACCTCTCGGGCTTATCCGAGAGTGTGGCGTTGTAGGGGAGGTGTCCCCGCACGCGTGCGTATGTCAGAAGTGTCGGCAGTGTCCGCCGGCGCCGGTCCAGTGTCCACCGTTGTCTGAAAACTGCACTTTTCTGACCTCTGACCTCACTGGACGGTCCGCCACACTTTTCTTTACACCTCTCGGGCTTATCCGAGAGTGTGGCGTTGTAGGGGAGGTGTCCCCGCACGCGTGCGTATGTCAGAAGTGTCGGCAGTGTCCACCGGTGCCTGTCCAGTGTCCACTGTTGTCTGAAAACGGCACTTTTCTGACCTCTGACCTCACTGGACGGTCCGCCACACTTTTTTTTACACCTCTCGGGCTTATCCGAGAGTGTGGCGTTGTAGGGGAGGTGTCCCCGCACGCGTGCGTATGTCAGAAGTGTCGGCAGTGTCCGCCGGCGCCGGTCCAGTGTCCACCGTTGTCTGAAAACTGCACTTTTCTGACCTCTGACCTCACTGGACGGTCCGCCACACTTTTTTTTACATCTCTCGGGCTTATCCGAGAGTGTGGCGTTGTAGGGGAGGTGTCCCCGCACGCGTGCGTATGTCAGAAGTGTCGGCAGTGTCCGCCGGCGCCGGTCCAGTGTCCACCGTTGTCTGAAAACTGCACTTTTCTGACCTCTGACCTCACTGGACGGTCCGCCAAACTTTTCTTTACACCTCTCGGGCTTATCCGAGAGTCTGGCGCTGTAGGGGAGGTGTCCCCGCACGCGTGCGTATGTCAGAAGTGTCGGCAGTGTCCGCCGGCGCCGGTCCAGTGTCCACCGTTGTCTGAAAACTGCACTTTTCTGACCTCTGACCTCACTGGACGGTCCGCCACACTTTTCTTTACACCTCTCGGGCTTATCTGAGAGTGTGGCGTTGTAGGGGAGGTGTCCCCGCACGCGTGCGTATGTCAGAAGTGTCGGCAGTGTCCACCGGTGCCTGTCCAGTGTCCACTGTTGTCTGAAAACGGCACTTTTCTGACCTCTGACCTCACTGGACGGTCCGCCACACTTTTTTTTACACCTCTCGGGCTTATCCGAGAGTGTGGTGTTGTAGGGGAGGTGTCCCCGCACGCGTGCGTATGTCAGAAGTGTCGGCAGTGTCCGCCGGCGCCGGTCCAGTGTCCACCGTTGTCTGAAAACTGCACTTTTCTGACCTCTGACCTCACTGGACGGTCCGCCACACTTTTTTTTACATCTCTCGGGCTTATCCGAGAGTGTGGCGTTGTAGGGGAGGTGTCCCCGCACGCGTGCGTATGTCAGAAGTGTCGGCAGTGTCCGCCGGCGCCGGTCCAGTGTCCACCGTTGTCTGAAAACTGCACTTTTCTGACCTCTGACCTCACTGGACGGTCCGCCACACTTTTCTTTACACCTCTCGGGCTTATCCGAGAGTCTGGCGTTGTAGGGGAGGTGTCCCCGCACGCGTGCGTATGTCAGAAGTGTCGGCAGTGTCCGCCGGCGCCGGTCCAGTGTCCACCGTTGTCTGAAAACTGCACTTTTCTGACCTCTGACCTCACTGGACGGTCCGCCACACTTTTTTTTACATCTCTCGGGCTTATCCGAGAGTGTGGCGTTGTAGGGGAGGTGTCCCCGCACGCGTGCGTATGTCAGAAGTGTCGGCAGTGTCCGCCGGCGCCGGTCCAGTGTCCACCGTTGTCTGAAAACTGCACTTTTCTGACCTCTGACCTCACTGGACGGTCCGCCACACTTTTCTTTACACCTCTCGGGCTTATCCGAGAGTGTGGCGTTGTAGGGGAGGTGTCCCCGCACGCGTGCGTATGTCAGAAGTGTCGGCAGTGTCCACCGGTGCCTGTCCAGTGTCCACTGTTGTCTGAAAACTGCACTTTTCTGACCTCTGACCTCACTGGACGGTCCGCCACACTTTTTTTTACATCTCTCGGGCTTATCCGAGAGTCTGGCGTTGTAGGGGAGGTGTCCCCGCACGCGTGCGTATGTCAGAAGTGTCGGCAGTGTTCGCCGGCGCCGGTCCAGTGTCCACCGTTGTCTGAAAACTGCACTTTTCTGACCTCTGACCTCACTGGACGGTCCGCCACACTTTTTTTTACATCTCTCGGGCTTATCCGAGAGTGTGGCGTTGTAGGGGAGGTGTCCCCGCACGCGTGCGTATGTCAGAAGTGTCGGCAGTGTCCGCCGGCGCCGGTCCAGTGTCCACCGTTGTCTGAAAACTGCACTTTTCTGACCTCTGACCTCACTGGACGGTCCGCCACACTTTTCTTTACACCTCTCGGGCTTATCCGAGAGTCTGGCGTTGTAGGGGAGGTGTCCCCGCACGCGTGCGTATGTCAGAAGTGTCGGCAGTGTCCGCCGGCGCCGGTCCAGTGTCCACCGTTGTCTGAAAACTGCACTTTTCTGACCTCTGACCTCACTGGACGGTCCGCCACACTTTTCTTTACACCTCTCGGGCTTATCCGAGAGTGTGGCGTTGTAGGGGAGGTGTCCCCGCACGCGTGCGTATGTCAGAAGTGTCGGCAGTGTCCGCCGGCGCCGGTCCAGTGTCCACCGTTGTCTGAAAACTGCACTTTTCTGACCTCTGACCTCACTGGACGGTCCGCCACACTTTTCTTTACACCTCTCGGGCTTATCCGAGAGTGTGGCGTTGTAGGGGAGGTGTCCCCGCACGCGTGCGTATGTCAGAAGTGTCGGCAGTGTCCACCGGTGCCTGTCCAGTGTCCACTGTTGTCTGAAAACGGCACTTTTCTGACCTCTGACCTCACTGGACGGTCCGCCACACTTTTTTTACACCTCTCGGGCTTATCCGAGAGTGTGGCGTTGTAGGGGAGGTGTCCCCGCACGCGTGCGTATGTCAGAAGTGTCGGCAGTGTCCGCCGGCGCCGGTCCAGTGTCCACCGTTGTCTGAAAACTGCACTTTTCTGACCTCTGACCTCACTGGACGGTCCGCCACACTTTTTTTTACATATCTCGGGCTTATCCGAGAGTGTGGCGTTGTAGGGGAGGTGTCCCCGCACGCGTGCGTATGTCAGAAGTGTCGGCAGTGTCCGCCGGCGCCGGTCCAGTGTCCACCGTTGTCTGAAAACTGCACTTTTCTGACCTCTGACCTCACTGGACAGTCCGCCACACTTTTTTTTACATCTCTCGGGCTTATCCGAGAGTGTGAAGTTGTAGGGGAGGTGTCCCCGCACGCGTGCGTATGTCAGAAGTGTCGGCAGTGTCCGCCGGCGCCGGTCCAGTGTCCACCGTTGTCTGAAAACTGCACTTTTCTGACCTCTGACCTCACTGGACGGTCCGCCAAACTTTTCTTTACACCTCTCGGGCTTATCCGAGAGTCTGGCGTTGTAGGGGAGGTGTCCCCGCACGCGTGCGTATGTCAGAAGTGTCGGCAGTGTCCGCCGGCGCCGGTCCAGTGTCCACCGTTGTCTGAAAACTGCACTTTTCTGACCTCTGACCTCACTGGACGGTCCGCCACACTTTTCTTTACACCTCTCGGGCTTATCTGAGAGTGTGGCGTTGTAGGGGAGGTGTCCCCGCACGCGTGCGTATGTCAGAAGTGTCGGCAGTGTCCACCGGTGCCTGTCCAGTGTCCACTGTTGTCTGAAAACGGCACTTTTCTGACCTCTGACCTCACTGGACGGTCCGCCACACTTTTTTTTACACCTCTCGGGCTTATCCGAGAGTGTGGTGTTGTAGGGGAGGTGTCCCCGCACGCGTGCGTATGTCAGAAGTGTCGGCAGTGTCCGCCGGCGCCGGTCCAGTGTCCACCGTTGTCTGAAAACTGCACTTTTCTGACCTCTGACCTCACTGGACGGTCCGCCACACTTTTTTTTACATCTCTCGGGCTTATCCGAGAGTGTGGCGTTGTAGGGGAGGTGTCCCCGCACGCGTGCGTATGTCAGAAGTGTCGGCAGTGTCCGCCGGCGCCGGTCCAGTGTCCACCGTTGTCTGAAAACTGCACTTTTCTGACCTCTGACCTCACTGGACAGTCCGCCACACTTTTTTTTACATCTCTCGGGCTTATCCGAGAGTGTGAAGTTGTAGGGGAGGTGTCCCCGCACGCGTGCGTATGTCAGAAGTGTCGGCAGTGTCCGCCGGCGCCGGTCCAGTGTCCACCGTTGTCTGAAAACTGCACTTTTCTGACCTCTGACCTCACTGGACGGTCCGCCAAACTTTTCTTTACACCTCTCGGGCTTATCCGAGAGTCTGGCGTTGTAGGGGAGGTGTCCCCGCACGCGTGCGTATGTCAGAAGTGTCGGCAGTGTCCGCCGGCGCCGGTCCAGTGTCCACCGTTGTCTGAAAACTGCACTTTTCTGACCTCTGACCTCACTGGACGGTCCGCCACACTTTTCTTTACACCTCTCGGGCTTATCTGAGAGTGTGGCGTTTTAGGGGAGGTGTCCCCGCACGCGTGCGTATGTCAGAAGTGTCGGCAGTGTCCACCGGTGCCTGTCCAGTGTCCACTGTTGTCTGAAAACGGCACTTTTCTGACCTCTGACCTCACTGGACGGTCCGCCACACTTTTTTTTACACCTCTCGGGCTTATCCGAGAGTGTGGTGTTGTAGGGGAGGTGTCCCCGCACGCGTGCGTATGTCAGAAGTGTCGGCAGTGTCCGCCGGCGCCGGTCCAGTGTCCACCGTTGTCTGAAAACTGCACTTTTCTGACCTCTGACCTCACTGGACGGTCCGCCACACTTTTTTTTACATCTCTCGGGCTTATCCGAGAGTGTGGCGTTGTAGGGGAGGTGTCCCCGCACGCGTGCGTATGTCAGAAGTGTCGGCAGTGTCCGCCGGCGCCGGTCCAGTGTCCACCGTTGTCTGAAAACTGCACTTTTCTGACCTCTGACCTCACTGGACGGTCCGCCACACTTTTCTTTACACCTCTCGGGCTTATCCGAGAGTCTGGCGTTGTAGGGGAGGTGTCCCCGCACGCGTGCGTATGTCAGAAGTGTCGGCAGTGTCCGCCGGCGCCGGTCCAGTGTCCACCGTTGTCTGAAAACTGCACTTTTCTGACCTCTGACCTCACTGGACGGTCCGCCACACTTTTCTTTACATCTCTCGGGCTTATCCGAGAGTGTGGCGTTGTAGGGGAGGTGTCCCCGCACGCGTGCGTATGTCAGAAGTGTCGGCAGTGTCCGCCGGCGCCGGTCCAGTGTCCACCGTTGTCTGAAAACTGCACTTTTCTGACCTCTGACCTCACTGGACGGTCCGCCACACTTTTTTTTACATCTCTCGGGCTTATCCGAGAGTGTGGCGTTGTAGGGGAGGTGTCCCCGCACGCGTGCGTATGTCAGAAGTGTCGGCAGTGTCCGCCGGCGCCGGTCCAGTGTCCACCGTTGTCTGAAAACGGCACTTTTCTGACCTCTGACCTCACTGGACGGTCCGCCACACTTTTCTTTACACCTCTCGGGCTTATCCGAGAGTGTGGCGTTGTAGGGGAGGTGTCCCCGCACGCGTGCGTATGTCAGAAGTGTCGGCAGTGTCCGCCGGCGCCGGTCCAGTGTCCACCGTTGTCTGAAAACTGCACTTTTCTGACCTCTGACCTCACTGGACGGTCCGCCACACTTTTTTTTACATCTCTCGGGCTTATCCGAGAGTGTGGCGTTGTAGGGGAGGTGTCCCCGCACGCGTGCGTATGTCAGAAGTGTCGGCAGTGTCCGCCGGCGCCGGTCCAGTGTCCACCGTTGTCTGAAAACTGCACTTTTCTGACCTCTGACCTCACTGGACGGTCCGCCACACTTTTCTTTACACCTCTCGGGCTTATCCGAGAGTCTGGCGTTGTAGGGGAGGTGTCCCCGCACGCGTGCGTATGTCAGAAGTGTCGGCAGTGTTCGCCGGCGCCGGTCCAGTGTCCACCGTTGTCTGAAAACTGCACTTTTCTGACCTCTGACCTCACTGGACGGTCCGCCACACTTTTCTTTACACCTCTCGGGCTTATCCGAGAGTCTGGCGTTGTAGGGGAGGTGTCCCCGCACGCGTGCATATGTCAGAAGTGTCGGCAGTGTCCGCCGGCGCCGGTCCAGTGTCCACCGTTGTCTGAAAACTGCACTTTTCTGACCTCTGACCTCACTGGACGGTCCGCCACACTTTTCTTTACACCTCTCGGGCTTATCCGAGAGTCTGGCGTTGTAGGGGAGGTGTCCCCGCACGCGTGCGTATGTCAGAAGTGTCGGCAGTGTCCGCCGGCGCCGGTCCAGTGTCCACCGTTGTCTGAAAACTGCACTTTTCTGACCTCTGACCTCACTGGACGGTCCGCCACACTTTTCTTTACACCTCTCGGGCTTATCCGAGAGTCTGGCGTTGTAGGGGAGGTGTCCCCGCACGCGTGCGTATGTCAGAAGTGTCGGCAGTGTCCGCCGGCGCCGGTCCAGTGTCCACCGTTGTCTGAAAACTGCACTTTTCTGACCTCTGACCTCACTGGACGGTCCGCCACACTTTTCTTTACATCTCTCGGGCTTATCCGAGAGTGTGGCGTTGTAGGGGAGGTGTCCCCGCACGCGTGCGTATGTCAGAAGTGTCGGCAGTGTCCGCCGGCGCCGGTCCAGTGTCCACCGTTGTCTGAAAACTGCACTTTTCTGACCTCTGACCTCACTGGACGGTCCGCCACACTTTTTTTTACATCTCTCGGGCTTATCCGAGAGTGTGGCGTTGTAGGGGAGGTGTCCCCGCACGCGTGCGTATGTCAGAAGTGTCGGCAGTGTCCGCCGGCGCCGGTCCAGTGTCCACCGTTGTCTGAAAACTGCACTTTTCTGACCTCTGACCTCACTGGACGGTCCGCCACACTTTTCTTTACACCTCTCGGGCTTATCCGAGAGTCTGGCGTTGTAGGGGAGGTGTCCCCGCACGCGTGCGTATGTCAGAAGTGTCGGCAGTGTCCGCCGGCGCCGGTCCAGTGTCCACCGTTGTCTGAAAACTGCACTTTTCTGACCTCTGACCTCACTGGACGGTCCGCCACACTTTTCTTTACACCTCTCGGGCTTATCCGAGAGTGTGGCGTTGTAGGGGAGGTGTCCCCGCACGCGTGCGTATGTCAGAAGTGTCGGCAGTGTCCGCCGGCGCCGGTCCAGTGTCCACCGTTGTCTGAAAACTGCACTTTTCTGACCTCTGACCTCACTGGACGGTCCGCCACACTTTTCTTTACACCTCTCGGGCTTATCCGAGAGTGTGGCGTTGTAGGGGAGGTGTCCCCGCACGCGTGCGTATGTCAGAAGTGTCGGCAGTGTCCACCGGTGCCTGTCCAGTGTCCACTGTTGTCTGAAAACGGCACTTTTCTGACCTCTGACCTCACTGGACGGTCCGCCACACTTTTTTTTACACCTCTCGGGCTTATCCGAGAGTGTGGCGTTGTAGGGGAGGTGTCCCCGCACGCGTGCGTATGTCAGAAGTGTCGGCAGTGTCCGCCGGCGCCGGTCCAGTGTCCACCGTTGTCTGAAAACTGCACTTTTCTGACCTCTGACCTCACTGGACGGTCCGCCACACTTTTTTTTACATCTCTCGGGCTTATCCGAGAGTGTGGCGTTGTAGGGGAGGTGTCCCCGCACGCGTGCGTATGTCAGAAGTGTCGGCAGTGTCCGCCGGCGCCGGTCCAGTGTCCACCGTTGTCTGAAAACTGCACTTTTCTGACCTCTGACCTCACTGGACGGTCCGCCAAACTTTTCTTTACACCTCTCGGGCTTATCCGAGAGTCTGGCGCTGTAGGGGAGGTGTCCCCGCACGCGTGCGTATGTCAGAAGTGTCGGCAGTGTCCGCCGGCGCCGGTCCAGTGTCCACCGTTGTCTGAAAACTGCACTTTTCTGACCTCTGACCTCACTGGACGGTCCGCCACACTTTTCTTTACACCTCTCGGGCTTATCTGAGAGTGTGGCGTTGTAGGGGAGGTGTCCCCGCACGCGTGCGTATGTCAGAAGTGTCGGCAGTGTCCACCGGTGCCTGTCCAGTGTCCACTGTTGTCTGAAAACGGCACTTTTCTGACCTCTGACCTCACTGGACGGTCCGCCACACTTTTTTTTACACCTCTCGGGCTTATCCGAGAGTGTGGTGTTGTAGGGGAGGTGTCCCCGCACGCGTGCGTATGTCAGAAGTGTCGGCAGTGTCCGCCGGCGCCGGTCCAGTGTCCACCGTTGTCTGAAAACTGCACTTTTCTGACCTCTGACCTCACTGGACGGTCCGCCACACTTTTTTTTACATCTCTCGGGCTTATCCGAGAGTGTGGCGTTGTAGGGGAGGTGTCCCCGCACGCGTGCGTATGTCAGAAGTGTCGGCAGTGTCCGCCGGCGCCGGTCCAGTGTCCACCGTTGTCTGAAAACTGCACTTTTCTGACCTCTGACCTCACTGGACGGTCCGCCACACTTTTCTTTACACCTCTCGGGCTTATCCGAGAGTCTGGCGTTGTAGGGGAGGTGTCCCCGCACGCGTGCGTATGTCAGAAGTGTCGGCAGTGTCCGCCGGCGCCGGTCCAGTGTCCACCGTTGTCTGAAAACTGCACTTTTCTGACCTCTGACCTCACTGGACGGTCCGCCACACTTTTTTTTACATCTCTCGGGCTTATCCGAGAGTGTGGCGTTGTAGGGGAGGTGTCCCCGCACGCGTGCGTATGTCAGAAGTGTCGGCAGTGTCCGCCGGCGCCGGTCCAGTGTCCACCGTTGTCTGAAAACTGCACTTTTCTGACCTCTGACCTCACTGGACGGTCCGCCACACTTTTCTTTACACCTCTCGGGCTTATCCGAGAGTGTGGCGTTGTAGGGGAGGTGTCCCCGCACGCGTGCGTATGTCAGAAGTGTCGGCAGTGTCCACCGGTGCCTGTCCAGTGTCCACTGTTGTCTGAAAACTGCACTTTTCTGACCTCTGACCTCACTGGACGGTCCGCCACACTTTTTTTTACATCTCTCGGGCTTATCCGAGAGTCTGGCGTTGTAGGGGAGGTGTCCCCGCACGCGTGCGTATGTCAGAAGTGTCGGCAGTGTTCGCCGGCGCCGGTCCAGTGTCCACCGTTGTCTGAAAACTGCACTTTTCTGACCTCTGACCTCACTGGACGGTCCGCCACACTTTTTTTTACATCTCTCGGGCTTATCCGAGAGTGTGGCGTTGTAGGGGAGGTGTCCCCGCACGCGTGCGTATGTCAGAAGTGTCGGCAGTGTCCGCCGGCGCCGGTCCAGTGTCCACCGTTGTCTGAAAACTGCACTTTTCTGACCTCTGACCTCACTGGACGGTCCGCCACACTTTTCTTTACACCTCTCGGGCTTATCCGAGAGTCTGGCGTTGTAGGGGAGGTGTCCCCGCACGCGTGCGTATGTCAGAAGTGTCGGCAGTGTCCGCCGGCGCCGGTCCAGTGTCCACCGTTGTCTGAAAACTGCACTTTTCTGACCTCTGACCTCACTGGACGGTCCGCCACACTTTTCTTTACACCTCTCGGGCTTATCCGAGAGTGTGGCGTTGTAGGGGAGGTGTCCCCGCACGCGTGCGTATGTCAGAAGTGTCGGCAGTGTCCGCCGGCGCCGGTCCAGTGTCCACCGTTGTCTGAAAACTGCACTTTTCTGACCTCTGACCTCACTGGACGGTCCGCCACACTTTTCTTTACACCTCTCGGGCTTATCCGAGAGTGTGGCGTTGTAGGGGAGGTGTCCCCGCACGCGTGCGTATGTCAGAAGTGTCGGCAGTGTCCACCGGTGCCTGTCCAGTGTCCACTGTTGTCTGAAAACGGCACTTTTCTGACCTCTGACCTCACTGGACGGTCCGCCACACTTTTTTTTACACCTCTCGGGCTTATCCGAGAGTGTGGCGTTGTAGGGGAGGTGTCCCCGCACGCGTGCGTATGTCAGAAGTGTCGGCAGTGTCCGCCGGCGCCGGTCCAGTGTCCACCGTTGTCTGAAAACTGCACTTTTCTGACCTCTGACCTCACTGGACGGTCCGCCACACTTTTTTTTACATATCTCGGGCTTATCCGAGAGTGTGGCGTTGTAGGGGAGGTGTCCCCGCACGCGTGCGTATGTCAGAAGTGTCGGCAGTGTCCGCCGGCGCCGGTCCAGTGTCCACCGTTGTCTGAAAACTGCACTTTTCTGACCTCTGACCTCACTGGACAGTCCGCCACACTTTTTTTTACATCTCTCGGGCTTATCCGAGAGTGTGAAGTTGTAGGGGAGGTGTCCCCGCACGCGTGCGTATGTCAGAAGTGTCGGCAGTGTCCGCCGGCGCCGGTCCAGTGTCCACCGTTGTCTGAAAACTGCACTTTTCTGACCTCTGACCTCACTGGACGGTCCGCCAAACTTTTCTTTACACCTCTCGGGCTTATCCGAGAGTCTGGCGTTGTAGGGGAGGTGTCCCCGCACGCGTGCGTATGTCAGAAGTGTCGGCAGTGTCCGCCGGCGCCGGTCCAGTGTCCACCGTTGTCTGAAAACTGCACTTTTCTGACCTCTGACCTCACTGGACGGTCCGCCACACTTTTCTTTACACCTCTCGGGCTTATCTGAGAGTGTGGCGTTGTAGGGGAGGTGTCCCGCACGCGTGCGTATGTCAGAAGTGTCGGCAGTGTCCACCGGTGCCTGTCCAGTGTCCACTGTTGTCTGAAAACGGCACTTTTCTGACCTCTGACCTCACTGGACGGTCCGCCACACTTTTTTTTACACCTCTCGGGCTTATCCGAGAGTGTGGTGTTGTAGGGGAGGTGTCCCCGCACGCGTGCGTATGTCAGAAGTGTCGGCAGTGTCCGCCGGCGCCGGTCCAGTGTCCACCGTTGTCTGAAACTGCACTTTTCTGACCTCTGACCTCACTGGACGGTCCGCCACACTTTTTTTTACATCTCTCGGGCTTATCCGAGAGTGTGGCGTTGTAGGGGAGGTGTCCCCGCACGCGTGCGTATGTCAGAAGTGTCGGCAGTGTCCGCCGGCGCCGGTCCAGTGTCCACCGTTGTCTGAAAACTGCACTTTTCTGACCTCTGACCTCACTGGACAGTCCGCCACACTTTTTTTTACATCTCTCGGGCTTATCCGAGAGTGTGAAGTTGTAGGGGAGGTGTCCCCGCACGCGTGCGTATGTCAGAAGTGTCGGCAGTGTCCGCCGGCGCCGGTCCAGTGTCCACCGTTGTCTGAAAACTGCACTTTTCTGACCTCTGACCTCACTGGACGGTCCGCCAAACTTTTCTTTACACCTCTCGGGCTTATCCGAGAGTCTGGCGTTGTAGGGGAGGTGTCCCCGCACGCGTGCGTATGTCAGAAGTGTCGGCAGTGTCCGCCGGCGCCGGTCCAGTGTCCACCGTTGTCTGAAAACTGCACTTTTCTGACCTCTGACCTCACTGGACGGTCCGCCACACTTTTCTTTACACCTCTCGGGCTTATCTGAGAGTGTGGCGTTTTAGGGGAGGTGTCCCCGCACGCGTGCGTATGTCAGAAGTGTCGGCAGTGTCCACCGGTGCCTGTCCAGTGTCCACTGTTGTCTGAAAACGGCACTTTTCTGACCTCTGACCTCACTGGACGGTCCGCCACACTTTTTTTTACACCTCTCGGGCTTATCCGAGAGTGTGGTGTTGTAGGGGAGGTGTCCCCGCACGCGTGCGTATGTCAGAAGTGTCGGCAGTGTCCGCCGGCGCCGGTCCAGTGTCCACCGTTGTCTGAAAACTGCACTTTTCTGACCTCTGACCTCACTGGACGGTCCGCCACACTTTTTTTTACATCTCTCGGGCTTATCCGAGAGTGTGGCGTTGTAGGGGAGGTGTCCCCGCACGCGTGCGTATGTCAGAAGTGTCGGCAGTGTCCGCCGGCGCCGGTCCAGTGTCCACCGTTGTCTGAAAACTGCACTTTTCTGACCTCTGACCTCACTGGACGGTCCGCCACACTTTTCTTTACACCTCTCGGGCTTATCCGAGAGTCTGGCGTTGTAGGGGAGGTGTCCCCGCACGCGTGCGTATGTCAGAAGTGTCGGCAGTGTCCGCCGGCGCCGGTCCAGTGTCCACCGTTGTCTGAAAACTGCACTTTTCTGACCTCTGACCTCACTGGACGGTCCGCCACACTTTTCTTTACATCTCTCGGGCTTATCCGAGAGTGTGGCGTTGTAGGGGAGGTGTCCCCGCACGCGTGCGTATGTCAGAAGTGTCGGCAGTGTCCGCCGGCGCCAGTCCAGTGTCCACCGTTGTCTGAAAACTGCACTTTTCTGACCTCTGACCTCACTGGACGGTCCGCCACACTTTTTTTTACATCTCTCGGGCTTATCCGAGAGTGTGGCGTTGTAGGGGAGGTGTCCCCGCACGCGTGCGTATGTCAGAAGTGTCGGCAGTGTCCGCCGGCGCCGGTCCAGTGTCCACTGTTGTCTGAAAACGGCACTTTTCTGACCTCTGACCTCACTGGACGGTCCGCCACACTTTTTTTTACACCTCTCGGGCTTATCCGAGAGTGTGGTGTTGTAGGGGAGGTGTCCCCGCACGCGTGCGTATGTCAGAAGTGTCGGCAGTGTCCGCCGGCGCCGGTCCAGTGTCCACCGTTGTCTGAAAACTGCACTTTTCTGACCTCTGACCTCACTGGACGGTCCGCCAAACTTTTCTTTACACCTCTCGGGCTTATCCGAGAGTCTGGCGTTGTAGGGGAGGTGTCCCCGCACGCGTGCGTATGTCAGAAGTGTCGGCAGTGTCCGCCGGCGCCGGTCCAGTGTCCACCGTTGTCTGAAAACTGCACTTTTCTGACCTCTGACCTCACTGGACGGTCCGCCACACTTTTCTTTACACCTCTCGGGCTTATCTGAGAGTGTGGCGTTTTAGGGGAGGTGTCCCCGCACGCGTGCGTATGTCAGAAGTGTCGGCAGTGTCCACCGGTGCCTGTCCAGTGTCCACTGTTGTCTGAAAACGGCACTTTTCTGACCTCTGACCTCACTGGACGGTCCGCCACACTTTTTTTTACACCTCTCGGGCTTATCCGAGAGTGTGGTGTTGTAGGGGAGGTGTCCCCGCACGCGTGCGTATGTCAGAAGTGTCGGCAGTGTCCGCCGGCGCCGGTCCAGTGTCCACCGTTGTCTGAAAACTGCACTTTTCTGACCTCTGACCTCACTGGACGGTCCGCCACACTTTTTTTTACATCTCTCGGGCTTATCCGAGAGTGTGGCGTTGTAGGGGAGGTGTCCCCGCACGCGTGCGTATGTCAGAAGTGTCGGCAGTGTCCGCCGGCGCCGGTCCAGTGTCCACCGTTGTCTGAAAACTGCACTTTTCTGACCTCTGACCTCACTGGACGGTCCGCCACACTTTTCTTTACACCTCTCGGGCTTATCCGAGAGTCTGGCGTTGTAGGGGAGGTGTCCCCGCACGCGTGCGTATGTCAGAAGTGTCGGCAGTGTCCGCCGGCGCCGGTCCAGTGTCCACCGTTGTCTGAAAACTGCACTTTTCTGACCTCTGACCTCACTGGACGGTCCGCCACACTTTTCTTTACATCTCTCGGGCTTATCCGAGAGTGTGGCGTTGTAGGGGAGGTGTCCCCGCACGCGTGCGTATGTCAGAAGTGTCGGCAGTGTCCGCCGGCGCCGGTCCAGTGTCCACCGTTGTCTGAAAACTGCACTTTTCTGACCTCTGACCTCACTGGACGGTCCGCCACACTTTTTTTTACATCTCTCGGGCTTATCCGAGAGTGTGGCGTTGTAGGGGAGGTGTCCCCGCACGCGTGCGTATGTCAGAAGTGTCGGCAGTGTCCGCCGGCGCCGGTCCAGTGTCCACCGTTGTCTGAAAACGGCACTTTTCTGACCTCTGACCTCACTGGACGGTCCGCCACACTTTTCTTTACACCTCTCGGGCTTATCCGAGAGTGTGGCGTTGTAGGGGAGGTGTCCCCGCACGCGTGCGTATGTCAGAAGTGTCGGCAGTGTCCGCCGGCGCCGGTCCAGTGTCCACCGTTGTCTGAAAACTGCACTTTTCTGACCTCTGACCTCACTGGACGGTCCGCCACACTTTTTTTTACATCTCTCGGGCTTATCCGAGAGTGTGGCGTTGTAGGGGAGGTGTCCCCGCACGCGTGCGTATGTCAGAAGTGTCGGCAGTGTCCGCCGGCGCCGGTCCAGTGTCCACCGTTGTCTGAAAACTGCACTTTTCTGACCTCTGACCTCACTGGACGGTCCGCCACACTTTTCTTTACACCTCTCGGGCTTATCCGAGAGTCTGGCGTTGTAGGGGAGGTGTCCCCGCACGCGTGCGTATGTCAGAAGTGTCGGCAGTGTCCGCCGGCGCCGGTCCAGTGTCCACCGTTGTCTGAAAACTGCACTTTTCTGACCTCTGACCTCACTGGACGGTCCGCCACACTTTTCTTTACACCTCTCGGGCTTATCCGAGAGTCTGGCGTTGTAGGGGAGGTGTCCCCGCACGCGTGCGTATGTCAGAAGTGTCGGCAGTGTCCGCCGGCGCCGGTCCAGTGTCCACCGTTGTCTGAAAACTGCACTTTTCTGACCTCTGACCTCACTGGACGGTCCGCCACACTTTTTTTTACATATCTCGGGCTTAACCGAGAGTGTGGCGTTGTAGGGGAGGTGTCCCCGCACGCGTGCGTATGTCAGAAGTGTCGGCAGTGTCCACCGGTGCCTGTCCAGTGTCCACTGTTGTCTGAAAACTGCACTTTTCTGACCTCTGACCTCACTGGACGGTCCGCCACACTTTTTTTTACATCTCTCGGGCTTATCCGAGAGTGTGGTGTCAGAAGTGTCAGAAGTGTCGGCAGTGTCCGCCGGCGCCGGTCCAGTGTCCACCGTTGTCTGAAAACTGCACTTTTCTGACCTCTGACCTCACTGGACGGTGAGGCCAGACTGTCGGCAGTGTCCGCCGGCGCCGGTCCAGTGTCCACCGTTGTCTGAAAACGGCACTTTTCTGACCTCTGACCTCACTGGACGGTCCGCCACACTTTTCTTTACACCTCTCGGGCTTATCCGAGAGTCTGGCGTTGTAGGGGAGGTGTCCCCGCACGCGTGCGTATGTCAGAAGTGTCGGCAGTGTCCGCCGGCGCCGGTCCAGTGTCCACCGTTGTCTGAAAACTGCACTTTTCTGACCTCTGACCTCACTGGACGGTCCGCCACACTTTTCTTTACACCTCTCGGGCTTATCCGAGAGTCTGGCGTTGTAGGGGAGGTGTCCCCGCACGCGTGCGTATGTCAGAAGTGTCGGCAGTGTCCACCGGTGCCTGTCCAGTGTCCACTGTTGTCTGAAAACTGCACTTTTCTGACCTCTGACCTCACTGGACGGTCCGCCACACTTTTTTTTACATCTCTCGGGCTTATCCGAGAGTGTGGCGTTGTAGGGGAGGTGTCCCCGCACGCGTGCGTATGTCAGAAGTGTCGGCAGTGTCAGAAGTGTCAGAAGTGTCGGCAGTGTCCGCCGGCGCCGGTCCAGTGTCCACCGTTGTCTGAAAACTGCACTTTTCTGACCTCTGACCTCACTGGACGGTGAGGCCAGACTGTCGGCAGTGTCCGCCGGCGCCGGTCCAGTGTCCACCGTTGTCTGAAAACGGCACTTTTCTGACCTCTGACCTCACTGGACGGTCCGCCACACTTTTCTTTACACCTCTCGGGCTTATCCGAGAGTGTGGCGTTGTAGGGGAGGTGTCCCCGCACGCGTGCGTATGTCAGAAGTGTCGGCAGTGTCCACCGGTGCCTGTCCAGTGTCCACTGTTGTCTGAAAACGGCACTTTTCTGACCTCTGACCTCACTGGACGGTCCGCCACACTTTTTTTACACCTCTCGGGCTTATCCGAGAGTGTGGCGTTGTAGGGGAGGTGTCCCCGCACGCGTGCGTATGTCAGAAGTGTCGGCAGTGTCCGCCGGCGCCGGTCCAGTGTCCACCGTTGTCTGAAAACTGCACTTTTCTGACCTCTGACCTCACTGGACGGTCCGCCACACTTTTTTTTACATCTCTCGGGCTTATCCGAGAGTGTGGCGTTGTAGGGGAGGTGTCCCCGCACGCGTGCGTATGTCAGAAGTGTCGGCAGTGTCCGCCGGCGCCGGTCCAGTGTCCACCGTTGTCTGAAAACTGCACTTTTCTGACCTCTGACCTCACTGGACGGTCCGCCACACTTTTCTTTACACCTCTCGGGCTTATCCGAGAGTCTGGCGTTGTAGGGGAGGTGTCCCCGCACGCGTGCGTATGTCAGAAGTGTCGGCAGTGTCCGCCGGCGCCGGTCCAGTGTCCACCGTTGTCTGAAAACTGCACTTTTCTGACCTCTGACCTCACTGGACGGTCCGCCACACTTTTTTTTACATCTCTCGGGCTTATCCGAGAGTGTGGCGTTGTAGGGGAGGTGTCCCCGCACGCGTGCGTATGTCAGAAGTGTCGGCAGTGTCCGCCGGCGCCGGTCCAGTGTCCACCGTTGTCTGAAAACTGCACTTTTCTGACCTCTGACCTCACTGGACGGTCCGCCACACTTTTTTTTACATCTCTCGGGCTTATCCGAGAGTGTGGCGTTGTAGGGGAGGTGTCCCCGCACGCGTGCGTATGTCAGAAGTGTCGGCAGTGTCCGCCGGCGCCGGTCCAGTGTCCACCGTTGTCTGAAAACTGCACTTTTCTGACCTCTGACCTCACTGGACGGTCCGCCACACTTTTCTTTACACCTCTCGGGCTTATCCGAGAGTTTGGCGTTGTAGGGGAGGTGTCCCCGCACGCGTGCGTATGTCAGAAGTGTCGGCAGTGTCCGCCGGCGCCGGTCCAGTGTCCACCGTTGTCTGAAAACTGCACTTTTCTGACCTCTGACCTCACTGGACGGTCCGCCACACTTTTTTTTACATCTCTCGGGCTTATCCGAGAGTGTGGCGTTGTAGGGGAGGTGTCCCCGCACGCGTGCGTATGTCAGAAGTGTCGGCAGTGTCCGCCGGCGCCGGTCCAGTGTCCACCGTTGTCTGAAAACTGCACTTTTCTGACCTCTGACCTCACTGGACGGTCCGCCACACTTTTCTTTACACCTCTCGGGCTTATCCGAGAGTCTGGCGTTGTAGGGGAGGTGTCCCCGCACGCGTGCGTATGTCAGAAGTGTCGGCAGTGTCCGCCGGCGCCGGTCCAGTGTCCACCGTTGTCTGAAAACTGCACTTTTCTGACCTCTGACCTCACTGGACGGTCCGCCACACTTTTCTTTACACCTCTCGGGCTTATCCGAGAGTCTGGCGTTGTAGGGGAGGTGTCCCCGCACGCGTGCGTATGTCAGAAGTGTCGGCAGTGTCCGCCGGCGCCGGTCCAGTGTCCACCGTTGTCTGAAAACTGCACTTTTCTGACCTCTGACCTCACTGGACGGTCCGCCACACTTTTTTTTACATATCTCGGGCTTATCCGAGAGTGTGGCGTTGTAGGGGAGGTGTCCCCGCACGCGTGCGTATGTCAGAAGTGTCGGCAGTGTCCGCCGGCGCCGGTCCAGTGTCCACCGTTGTCTGAAAACTGCACTTTTCTGACCTCTGACCTCACTGGACGGTCCGCCACACTTTTCTTTACACCTCTCGGGCTTATCCGAGAGTCTGGCGTTGTAGGGGAGGTGTCCCCGCACGCGTGCGTATGTCAGAAGTGTCGGCAGTGTCCGCCGGCGCCGGTCCAGTGTCCACCGTTGTCTGAAAACTGCACTTTTCTGACCTCTGACCTCACTGGACGGTCCGCCACACTTTTTTTTACATCTCTCGGGCTTATCCGAGAGTGTGGCGTTGTAGGGGAGGTGTCCCCGCACGCGTGCGTATGTCAGAAGTGTCGGCAGTGTCCGCCGGCGCCGGTCCAGTGTCCACCGTTGTCTGAAAACTGCACTTTTCTGACCTCTGACCTCACTGGACGGTCCGCCACACTTTTTTTTACATCTCTCGGGCTTATCCGAGAGTGTGGCGTTGTAGGGGAGGTGTCCCCGCACGCGTGCGTATGTCAGAAGTGTCGGCAGTGTCCGCCGGCGCCGGTCCAGTGTCCACCGTTGTCTGAAAACTGCACTTTTCTGACCTCTGACCTCACTGGACGGTCCGCCACACTTTTCTTTACACCTCTCGGGCTTATCCGAGAGTTTGGCGTTGTAGGGGAGGTGTCCCCGCACGCGTGCGTATGTCAGAAGTGTCGGCAGTGTCCGCCGGCGCCGGTCCAGTGTCCACCGTTGTCTGAAAACTGCACTTTTCTGACCTCTGACCTCACTGGACGGTCCGCCACACTTTTTTTTACACCTCTCGGGCTTATCCGAGAGTGTGGCGTTGTAGGGGAGGTGTCCCCGCATGCGTGCGTATGTCAGAAGTGTCGGCAGTGTCCGCCGGCGCCGGTCCAGTGTCCACCGTTGTCTGAAAACTGCACTTTTCTGACCTCTGACCTCACTGGACGGTCCGCCACACTTTTCTTTACACCTCTCGGGCTTATCCGAGAGTTTGGCGTTGTAGGGGAGGTGTCCCCGCACGCGTGCGTATGTCAGAAGTGTCGGCAGTGTCCGCCGGCGCCGGTCCAGTGTCCACCGTTGTCTGAAAACTGCACTTTTCTGACCTCTGACCTCACTGGACGGTCCGCCACACTTTTTTTTACATCTCTCGGGCTTATCCGAGAGTGTGGCGTTGTAGGGGAGGTGTCCCCGCACGCGTGCGTATGTCAGAAGTGTCGGCAGTGTCCGCCGGCGCCGGTCCAGTGTCCACCGTTGTCTGAAAACTGCACTTTTCTGACCTCTGACCTCACTGGACGGTCCGCCACACTTTTCTTTACACCTCTCGGGCTTATCCGAGAGTCTGGCGTTGTAGGGGAGGTGTCCCCGCACGCGTGCGTATGTCAGAAGTGTCGGCAGTGTCCGCCGGCGCCGGTCCAGTGTCCACCGTTGTCTGAAAACTGCACTTTTCTGACCTCTGACCTCACTGGACGGTCCGCCACACTTTTCTTTACACCTCTCGGGCTTATCCGAGAGTCTGGCGTTGTAGGGGAGGTGTCCCCGCACGCGTGCGTATGTCAGAAGTGTCGGCAGTGTCCGCCGGCGCCGGTCCAGTGTCCACCGTTGTCTGAAAACTGCACTTTTCTGACCTCTGACCTCACTGGACGGTCCGCCACACTTTTTTTTACATATCTCGGGCTTATCCGAGAGTGTGGCGTTGTAGGGGAGGTGTCCCCGCACGCGTGCGTATGTCAGAAGTGTCGGCAGTGTCCGCCGGCGCCGGTCCAGTGTCCACCGTTGTCTGAAAACTGCACTTTTCTGACCTCTGACCTCACTGGACGGTCCGCCACACTTTTCTTTACACCTCTCGGGCTTATCCGAGAGTCTGGCGTTGTAGGGGAGGTGTCCCCGCACGCGTGCGTATGTCAGAAGTGTCGGCAGTGTCCGCCGGCGCCGGTCCAGTGTCCACCGTTGTCTGAAAACTGCACTTTTCTGACCTCTGACCTCACTGGACGGTCCGCCACACTTTTTTTTACATATCTCGGGCTTAACCGAGAGTGTGGCGTTGTAGGGGAGGTGTCCCCGCACGCGTGCGTATGTCAGAAGTGTCGGCAGTGTCCACCGGTGCCTGTCCAGTGTCCACTGTTGTCTGAAAACTGCACTTTTCTGACCTCTGACCTCACTGGACGGTCCGCCACACTTTTTTTTACATCTCTCGGGCTTATCCGAGAGTGTGGTGTCAGAAGTGTCAGAAGTGTCGGCAGTGTCCGCCGGCGCCGGTCCAGTGTCCACCGTTGTCTGAAAACTGCACTTTTCTGACCTCTGACCTCACTGGACGGTGAGGCCAGACTGTCGGCAGTGTCCGCCGGCGCCGGTCCAGTGTCCACCGTTGTCTGAAAACGGCACTTTTCTGACCTCTGACCTCACTGGACGGTCCGCCACACTTTTCTTTACACCTCTCAGGCTTATCCGAGAGTGTGGCGTTGTAGGGGAGGTGTCCCCGCACGCGTGCGTATGTCAGAAGTGTCGGCAGTGTCCGCCGGCGCCGGTCCAGTGTCCACCGTTGTCTGAAAACTGCACTTTTCTGACCTCTGACCTCACTGGACGGTCCGCCACACTTTTCTTTACACCTCTCGGGCTTATCCGAGAGTCTGGCGTTGTAGGGGAGGTGTCCCCGCACGCGTGCGTATGTCAGAAGTGTCGGCAGTGTCCGCCGGCGCCGGTCCAGTGTCCACCGTTGTCTGAAAACTGCACTTTTCTGACCTCTGACCTCACTGGACGGTCCGCCACACTTTTTTTTACATCTCTCGGGCTTATCCGAGAGTGTGGCGTTGTAGGGGAGGTGTCCCCGCACGCGTGCGTATGTCAGAAGTGTCGGCAGTGTCCGCCGGCGCCGGTCCAGTGTCCACCGTTGTCTGAAAACTGCACTTTTCTGACCTCTGACCTCACTGGACGGTCCGCCACACTTTTTTTTACATCTCTCGGGCTTATCCGAGAGTGTGGCGTTGTAGGGGAGGTGTCCCCGCACGCGTGCGTATGTCAGAAGTGTCGGCAGTGTCCGCCGGCGCCGGTCCAGTGTCCACCGTTGTCTGAAAACTGCACTTTTCTGACCTCTGACCTCACTGGACGGTCCGCCACACTTTTCTTTACACCTCTCGGGCTTATCCGAGAGTTTGGCGTTGTAGGGGAGGTGTCCCCGCACGCGTGCGTATGTCAGAAGTGTCGGCAGTGTCCGCCGGCGCCGGTCCAGTGTCCACCGTTGTCTGAAAACTGCACTTTTCTGACCTCTGACCTCACTGGACGGTCCGCCACACTTTTTTTTACATCTCTCGGGCTTATCCGAGAGTGTGGCGTTGTAGGGGAGGTGTCCCCGCACGCGTGCGTATGTCAGAAGTGTCGGCAGTGTCCGCCGGCGCCGGTCCAGTGTCCACCGTTGTCTGAAAACTGCACTTTTCTGACCTCTGACCTCACTGGACGGTCCGCCACACTTTTCTTTACACCTCTCGGGCTTATCCGAGAGTCTGGCGTTGTAGGGGAGGTGTCCCCGCACGCGTGCGTATGTCAGAAGTGTCGGCAGTGTCCGCCGGCGCCGGTCCAGTGTCCACCGTTGTCTGAAAACTGCACTTTTCTGACCTCTGACCTCACTGGACGGTCCGCCACACTTTTCTTTACACCTCTCGGGCTTATCCGAGAGTCTGGCGTTGTAGGGGAGGTGTCCCCGCACGCGTGCGTATGTCAGAAGTGTCGGCAGTGTCCGCCGGCGCCGGTCCAGTGTCCACCGTTGTCTGAAAACTGCACTTTTCTGACCTCTGACCTCACTGGACGGTCCGCCACACTTTTTTTTACATATCTCGGGCTTATCCGAGAGTGTGGCGTTGTAGGGGAGGTGTCCCCGCACGCGTGCGTATGTCAGAAGTGTCGGCAGTGTCCGCCGGCGCCGGTCCAGTGTCCACCGTTGTCTGAAAACTGCACTTTTCTGACCTCTGACCTCACTGGACGGTCCGCCACACTTTTCTTTACACCTCTCGGGCTTATCCGAGAGTCTGGCGTTGTAGGGGAGGTGTCCCCGCACGCGTGCGTATGTCAGAAGTGTCGGCAGTGTCCGCCGGCGCCGGTCCAGTGTCCACCGTTGTCTGAAAACTGCACTTTTCTGACCTCTGACCTCACTGGACGGTCCGCCACACTTTTTTTTACATATCTCGGGCTTAACCGAGAGTGTGGCGTTGTAGGGGAGGTGTCCCCGCACGCGTGCGTATGTCAGAAGTGTCGGCAGTGTCCACCGGTGCCTGTCCAGTGTCCACTGTTGTCTGAAAACTGCACTTTTCTGACCTCTGACCTCACTGGACGGTCCGCCACACTTTTTTTTACATCTCTCGGGCTTATCCGAGAGTGTGGTGTCAGAAGTGTCAGAAGTGTCGGCAGTGTCCGCCGGCGCCGGTCCAGTGTCCACCGTTGTCTGAAAACTGCACTTTTCTGACCTCTGACCTCACTGGACGGTGAGGCCAGACTGTCGGCAGTGTCCGCCGGCGCCGGTCCAGTGTCCACCGTTGTCTGAAAACGGCACTTTTCTGACCTCTGACCTCACTGGACGGTCCGCCACACTTTTCTTTACACCTCTCAGGCTTATCCGAGAGTCTGGCGTTGTAGGGGAGGTGTCCCCGCACGCGTGCGTATGTCAGAAGTGTCGGCAGTGTCCGCCGGCGCCGGTCCAGTGTCCACCGTTGTCTGAAAACTGCACTTTTCTGACCTCTGACCTCACTGGACGGTCCGCCACACTTTTCTTTACACCTCTCGGGCTTATCCGAGAGTCTGGCGTTGTAGGGGAGGTGTCCCCGCACGCGTGCGTATGTCAGAAGTGTCGGCAGTGTCCACCGGTGTTGTAGGGGAGGTGTCCCCGCACGCGTGCGTATGTCAGAAGTGTCGGCAGTGTCCGCCGGCGCCGGTCCAGTGTCCACCGTTGTCTGAAAACTGCACTTTTCTGACCTCTGACCTCACTGGACGGTCCGCCACACTTTTCTTTACACCTCTCGGGCTTATCCGAGAGTTTGGCGTTGTAGGGGAGGTGTCCCCGCACGCGTGCGTATGTCAGAAGTGTCGGCAGTGTCCGCCGGCGCCGGTCCAGTGTCCACCGTTGTCTGAAAACTGCACTTTTCTGACCTCTGACCTCACTGGACGGTCCGCCACACTTTTTTTTACATCTCTCGGGCTTATCCGAGAGTGTGGCGTTGTAGGGGAGGTGTCCCCGCACGCGTGCGTATGTCAGAAGTGTCGGCAGTGTCCGCCGGCGCCGGTCCAGTGTCCACCGTTGTCTGAAAACTGCACTTTTCTGACCTCTGACCTCACTGGACGGTCCGCCACACTTTTCTTTACACCTCTCGGGCTTATCCGAGAGTCTGGCGTTGTAGGGGAGGTGTCCCCGCACGCGTGCGTATGTCAGAAGTGTCGGCAGTGTCCGCCGGCGCCGGTCCAGTGTCCACCGTTGTCTGAAAACTGCACTTTTCTGACCTCTGACCTCACTGGACGGTCCGCCACACTTTTCTTTACACCTCTCGGGCTTATCCGAGAGTCTGGCGTTGTAGGGGAGGTGTCCCCGCACGCGTGCGTATGTCAGAAGTGTCGGCAGTGTCCGCCGGCGCCGGTCCAGTGTCCACCGTTGTCTGAAAACTGCACTTTTCTGACCTCTGACCTCACTGGACGGTCCGCCACACTTTTTTTTACATATCTCGGGCTTATCCGAGAGTGTGGCGTTGTAGGGGAGGTGTCCCCGCACGCGTGCGTATGTCAGAAGTGTCGGCAGTGTCCGCCGGCGCCGGTCCAGTGTCCACCGTTGTCTGAAAACTGCACTTTTCTGACCTCTGACCTCACTGGACGGTCCGCCACACTTTTCTTTACACCTCTCGGGCTTATCCGAGAGTCTGGCGTTGTAGGGGAGGTGTCCCCGCACGCGTGCGTATGTCAGAAGTGTCGGCAGTGTCCGCCGGCGCCGGTCCAGTGTCCACCGTTGTCTGAAAACTGCACTTTTCTGACCTCTGACCTCACTGGACGGTCCGCCACACTTTTTTTTACATATCTCGGGCTTATCCGAGAGTGTGGCGTTGTAGGGGAGGTGTCCCCGCACGCGTGCGTATGTCAGAAGTGTCGGCAGTGTCCGCCGGCGCCGGTCCAGTGTCCACCGTTGTCTGAAAACTGCACTTTTCTGACCTCTGACCTCACTGGACGGTCCGCCACACTTTTCTTTACACCTCTCGGGCTTATCCGAGAGTGTGGCGTTGTAGGGGAGGTGTCCCCGCACGCGTGCGTATGTCAGAAGTGTCGGCAGTGTCCACCGGTGCCTGTCCAGTGTCCACTGTTGTCTGAAAACTGCACTTTTCTGACCTCTGACCTCACTGGACGGTCCGCCACACTTTTTTTTACATCTCTCGGGCTTATCCGAGAGTGTGGCGTTGTAGGGGAGGTGTCCCCGCACGCGTGCGTATGTCAGAAGTGTCGGCAGTGTTCGCCGGCGCCGGTCCAGTGTCCACCGTTGTCTGAAAACTGCACTTTTCTGACCTCTGACCTCACTGGACGGTCCGCCACACTTTTCTTTACACCTCTCGGGCTTATCCGAGAGTCTGGCGTTGTAGGGGAGGTGTCCCCGCACGCGTGCGTATGTCAGAAGTGTCGGCAGTGTCCGCCGGCGCCGGTCCAGTGTCCACCGTTGTCTGAAAACTGCACTTTTCTGACCTCTGACCTCACTGGACGGTCCGCCACACTTTTCTTTACACCTCTCGGGCTTATCCGAGAGTGTGGCGTTGTAGGGGAGGTGTCCCCGCACGCGTGCGTATGTCAGAAGTGTCGGCAGTGTCCGCCGGCGCCGGTCCAGTGTCCACCGTTGTCTGAAAACTGCACTTTTCTGACCTCTGACCTCACTGGACGGTCCGCCACACTTTTCTTTACACCTCTCGGGCTTATCCGAGAGTGTGGCGTTGTAGGGGAGGTGTCCCCGCACGCGTGCGTATGTCAGAAGTGTCGGCAGTGTCCACCGGTGCCTGTCCAGTGTCCACTGTTGTCTGAAAACGGCACTTTTCTGACCTCTGACCTCACTGGACGGTCCGCCACACTTTTTTTTACACCTCTCGGGCTTATCCGAGAGTGTGGCGTTGTAGGGGAGGTGTCCCCGCACGCGTGCGTATGTCAGAAGTGTCGGCAGTGTCCGCCGGCGCCGGTCCAGTGTCCACCGTTGTCTGAAAACTGCACTTTTCTGACCTCTGACCTCACTGGACGGTCCGCCACACTTTTTTTTACATATCTCGGGCTTATCCGAGAGTGTGGCGTTGTAGGGGAGGTGTCCCCGCACGCGTGCGTATGTCAGAAGTGTCGGCAGTGTCCGCCGGCGCCGGTCCAGTGTCCACCGTTGTCTGAAAACTGCACTTTTCTGACCTCTGACCTCACTGGACGGTCCGCCACACTTTTTTTTACATCTCTCGGGCTTATCCGAGAGTGTGGCGTTGTAGGGGAGGTGTCCCCGCACGCGTGCGTATGTCAGAAGTGTCGGCAGTGTCCGCCGGCGCCGGTCCAGTGTCCACCGTTGTCTGAAAACTGCACTTTTCTGACCTCTGACCTCACTGGACGGTCCGCCAAACTTTTCTTTACACCTCTCGGGCTTATCCGAGAGTCTGGCGTTGTAGGGGAGGTGTCCCCGCACGCGTGCGTATGTCAGAAGTGTCGGCAGTGTCCGCCGGCGCCGGTCCAGTGTCCACCGTTGTCTGAAAACTGCACTTTTCTGACCTCTGACCTCACTGGACGGTCCGCCACACTTTTCTTTACACCTCTCGGGCTTATCCGAGAGTTTGGCGTTGTAGGGGAGGTGTCCCCGCACGCGTGCGTATGTCAGAAGTGTCGGCAGTGTCCGCCGGCGCCGGTCCAGTGTCCACCGTTGTCTGAAAACTGCACTTTTCTGACCTCTGACCTCACTGGACGGTGAGGCCAGACTGTCGGCAGTGTCCGCCGGCGCCGGTCCAGTGTCCACCGTTGTCTGAAAACGGCACTTTTCTGACCTCTGACCTCACTGGACGGTCCGCCACACTTTTCTTTACACCTCTCAGGCTTATCCGAGAGTGTGGCGTTGTAGGGGAGGTGTCCCCGCACGCGTGCGTATGTCAGAAGTGTCGGCAGTGTCCGCCGGCGCCGGTCCAGTGTCCACCGTTGTCTGAAAACTGCACTTTTCTGACCTCTGACCTCACTGGACGGTCCGCCACACTTTTCTTTACACCTCTCGGGCTTATCCGAGAGTCTGGCGTTGTAGGGGAGGTGTCCCCGCACGCGTGCGTATGTCAGAAGTGTCGGCAGTGTCCGCCGGCGCCGGTCCAGTGTCCACCGTTGTCTGAAAACTGCACTTTTCTGACCTCTGACCTCACTGGACGGTCCGCCACACTTTTTTTTACATCTCTCGGGCTTATCCGAGAGTGTGGCGTTGTAGGGGAGGTGTCCCCGCACGCGTGCGTATGTCAGAAGTGTCGGCAGTGTCCGCCGGCGCCGGTCCAGTGTCCACCGTTGTCTGAAAACTGCACTTTTCTGACCTCTGACCTCACTGGACGGTCCGCCACACTTTTCTTTACATCTCTCGGGCTTATCCGAGAGTGTGGCGTTGTAGGGGAGGTGTCCCCGCACGCGTGCGTATGTCAGAAGTGTCGGCAGTGTCCGCCGGCGCCGGTCCAGTGTCCACCGTTGTCTGAAAACTGCACTTTTCTGACCTCTGACCTCACTGGACGGTCCGCCACACTTTTCTTTACACCTCTCGGGCTTATCCGAGAGTTTGGCGTTGTAGGGGAGGTGTCCCCGCACGCGTGCGTATGTCAGAAGTGTCGGCAGTGTCCGCCGGCGCCGGTCCAGTGTCCACCGTTGTCTGAAAACTGCACTTTTCTGACCTCTGACCTCACTGGACGGTCCGCCACACTTTTTTTTACATCTCTCGGGCTTATCCGAGAGTGTGGCGTTGTAGGGGAGGTGTCCCCGCACGCGTGCGTATGTCAGAAGTGTCGGCAGTGTCCGCCGGCGCCGGTCCAGTGTCCACCGTTGTCTGAAAACTGCACTTTTCTGACCTCTGACCTCACTGGACGGTCCGCCACACTTTTCTTTACACCTCTCGGGCTTATCCGAGAGTCTGGCGTTGTAGGGGAGGTGTCCCCGCACGCGTGCGTATGTCAGAAGTGTCGGCAGTGTCCGCCGGCGCCGGTCCAGTGTCCACCGTTGTCTGAAAACTGCACTTTTCTGACCTCTGACCTCACTGGACGGTCCGCCACACTTTTCTTTACACCTCTCGGGCTTATCCGAGAGTCTGGCGTTGTAGGGGAGGTGTCCCCGCACGCGTGCGTATGTCAGAAGTGTCGGCAGTGTCCGCCGGCGCCGGTCCAGTGTCCACCGTTGTCTGAAAACTGCACTTTTCTGACCTCTGACCTCACTGGACGGTCCGCCACACTTTTTTTTACATATCTCGGGCTTATCCGAGAGTGTGGCGTTGTAGGGGAGGTGTCCCCGCACGCGTGCGTATGTCAGAAGTGTCGGCAGTGTCCGCCGGCGCCGGTCCAGTGTCCACCGTTGTCTGAAAACTGCACTTTTCTGACCTCTGACCTCACTGGACGGTCCGCCACACTTTTCTTTACACCTCTCGGGCTTATCCGAGAGTCTGGCGTTGTAAGGGAGGTGTCCCCGCACGCGTGCGTATGTCAGAAGTGTCGGCAGTGTCCGCCGGCGCCGGTCCAGTGTCCACCGTTGTCTGAAAACTGCACTTTTCTGACCTCTGACCTCACTGGACGGTCCGCCACACTTTTTTTTACATATCTCGGGCTTAACCGAGAGTGTGGCGTTGTAGGGGAGGTGTCCCCGCACGCGTGCGTATGTCAGAAGTGTCGGCAGTGTCCACCGGTGCCTGTCCAGTGTCCACTGTTGTCTGAAAACTGCACTTTTCTGACCTCTGACCTCACTGGACGGTCCGCCACACTTTTTTTTACATCTCTCGGGCTTATCCGAGAGTGTGGTGTCAGAAGTGTCAGAAGTGTCGGCAGTGTCCGCCGGCGCCGGTCCAGTGTCCACCGTTGTCTGAAAACTGCACTTTTCTGACCTCTGACCTCACTGGACGGTGAGGCCAGACTGTCGGCAGTGTCCGCCGGCGCCGGTCCAGTGTCCACCGTTGTCTGAAAACGGCACTTTTCTGACCTCTGACCTCACTGGACGGTCCGCCACACTTTTCTTTACACCTCTCAGGCTTATCCGAGAGTCTGGCGTTGTAGGGGAGGTGTCCCCGCACGCGTGCGTATGTCAGAAGTGTCGGCAGTGTCCGCCGGCGCCGGTCCAGTGTCCACCGTTGTCTGAAAACTGCACTTTTCTGACCTCTGACCTCACTGGACGGTCCGCCACACTTTTCTTTACACCTCTCGGGCTTATCCGAGAGTCTGGCGTTGTAGGGGAGGTGTCCCCGCACGCGTGCGTATGTCAGAAGTGTCGGCAGTGTCCACCGGTGTTGTAGGGGAGGTGTCCCCGCACGCGTGCGTATGTCAGAAGTGTCGGCAGTGTCCGCCGGCGCCGGTCCAGTGTCCACCGTTGTCTGAAAACTGCACTTTTCTGACCTCTGACCTCACTGGACGGTCCGCCACACTTTTCTTTACACCTCTCGGGCTTATCCGAGAGTTTGGCGTTGTAGGGGAGGTGTCCCCGCACGCGTGCGTATGTCAGAAGTGTCGGCAGTGTCCGCCGGCGCCGGTCCAGTGTCCACCGTTGTCTGAAAACTGCACTTTTCTGACCTCTGACCTCACTGGACGGTCCGCCACACTTTTTTTTACATCTCTCGGGCTTATCCGAGAGTGTGGCGTTGTAGGGGAGGTGTCCCCGCACGCGTGCGTATGTCAGAAGTGTCGGCAGTGTCCGCCGGCGCCGGTCCAGTGTCCACCGTTGTCTGAAAACTGCACTTTTCTGACCTCTGACCTCACTGGACGGTCCGCCACACTTTTCTTTACACCTCTCGGGCTTATCCGAGAGTCTGGCGTTGTAGGGGAGGTGTCCCCGCACGCGTGCGTATGTCAGAAGTGTCGGCAGTGTCCGCCGGCGCCGGTCCAGTGTCCACCGTTGTCTGAAAACTGCACTTTTCTGACCTCTGACCTCACTGGACGGTCCGCCACACTTTTCTTTACACCTCTCGGGCTTATCCGAGAGTCTGGCGTTGTAGGGGAGGTGTCCCCGCACGCGTGCGTATGTCAGAAGTGTCGGCAGTGTCCGCCGGCGCCGGTCCAGTGTCCACCGTTGTCTGAAAACTGCACTTTTCTGACCTCTGACCTCACTGGACGGTCCGCCACACTTTTTTTTACATATCTCGGGCTTATCCGAGAGTGTGGCGTTGTAGGGGAGGTGTCCCCGCACGCGTGCGTATGTCAGAAGTGTCGGCAGTGTCCGCCGGCGCCGGTCCAGTGTCCACCGTTGTCTGAAAACTGCACTTTTCTGACCTCTGACCTCACTGGACGGTCCGCCACACTTTTCTTTACACCTCTCGGGCTTATCCGAGAGTCTGGCGTTGTAGGGGAGGTGTCCCCGCACGCGTGCGTATGTCAGAAGTGTCGGCAGTGTCCGCCGGCGCCGGTCCAGTGTCCACCGTTGTCTGAAAACTGCACTTTTCTGACCTCTGACCTCACTGGACGGTCCGCCACACTTTTTTTTACATATCTCGGGCTTATCCGAGAGTGTGGCGTTGTAGGGGAGGTGTCCCCGCACGCGTGCGTATGTCAGAAGTGTCGGCAGTGTCCGCCGGCGCCGGTCCAGTGTCCACCGTTGTCTGAAAACTGCACTTTTCTGACCTCTGACCTCACTGGACGGTCCGCCACACTTTTCTTTACACCTCTCGGGCTTATCCGAGAGTGTGGCGTTGTAGGGGAGGTGTCCCCGCACGCGTGCGTATGTCAGAAGTGTCGGCAGTGTCCACCGGTGCCTGTCCAGTGTCCACTGTTGTCTGAAAACTGCACTTTTCTGACCTCTGACCTCACTGGACGGTCCGCCACACTTTTTTTTACATCTCTCGGGCTTATCCGAGAGTGTGGCGTTGTAGGGGAGGTGTCCCCGCACGCGTGCGTATGTCAGAAGTGTCGGCAGTGTTCGCCGGCGCCGGTCCAGTGTCCACCGTTGTCTGAAAACTGCACTTTTCTGACCTCTGACCTCACTGGACGGTCCGCCACACTTTTCTTTACACCTCTCGGGCTTATCCGAGAGTCTGGCGTTGTAGGGGAGGTGTCCCCGCACGCGTGCGTATGTCAGAAGTGTCGGCAGTGTCCGCCGGCGCCGGTCCAGTGTCCACCGTTGTCTGAAAACTGCACTTTTCTGACCTCTGACCTCACTGGACGGTCCGCCACACTTTTCTTTACACCTCTCGGGCTTATCCGAGAGTGTGGCGTTGTAGGGGAGGTGTCCCCGCACGCGTGCGTATGTCAGAAGTGTCGGCAGTGTCCGCCGGCGCCGGTCCAGTGTCCACCGTTGTCTGAAAACTGCACTTTTCTGACCTCTGACCTCACTGGACGGTCCGCCACACTTTTCTTTACACCTCTCGGGCTTATCCGAGAGTGTGGCGTTGTAGGGGAGGTGTCCCCGCACGCGTGCGTATGTCAGAAGTGTCGGCAGTGTCCACCGGTGCCTGTCCAGTGTCCACTGTTGTCTGAAAACGGCACTTTTCTGACCTCTGACCTCACTGGACGGTCCGCCACACTTTTTTTTACACCTCTCGGGCTTATCCGAGAGTGTGGCGTTGTAGGGGAGGTGTCCCCGCACGCGTGCGTATGTCAGAAGTGTCGGCAGTGTCCGCCGGCGCCGGTCCAGTGTCCACCGTTGTCTGAAAACTGCACTTTTCTGACCTCTGACCTCACTGGACGGTCCGCCACACTTTTTTTTACATATCTCGGGCTTATCCGAGAGTGTGGCGTTGTAGGGGAGGTGTCCCCGCACGCGTGCGTATGTCAGAAGTGTCGGCAGTGTCCGCCGGCGCCGGTCCAGTGTCCACCGTTGTCTGAAAACTGCACTTTTCTGACCTCTGACCTCACTGGACGGTCCGCCACACTTTTTTTTACATCTCTCGGGCTTATCCGAGAGTGTGGCGTTGTAGGGGAGGTGTCCCCGCACGCGTGCGTATGTCAGAAGTGTCGGCAGTGTCCGCCGGCGCCGGTCCAGTGTCCACCGTTGTCTGAAAACTGCACTTTTCTGACCTCTGACCTCACTGGACGGTCCGCCAAACTTTTCTTTACACCTCTCGGGCTTATCCGAGAGTCTGGCGTTGTAGGGGAGGTGTCCCCGCACGCGTGCGTATGTCAGAAGTGTCGGCAGTGTCCGCCGGCGCCGGTCCAGTGTCCACCGTTGTCTGAAAACTGCACTTTTCTGACCTCTGACCTCACTGGACGGTCCGCCACACTTTTCTTTACACCTCTCGGGCTTATCCGAGAGTTTGGCGTTGTAGGGGAGGTGTCCCCGCACGCGTGCGTATGTCAGAAGTGTCGGCAGTGTCCGCCGGCGCCGGTCCAGTGTCCACCGTTGTCTGAAAACTGCACTTTTCTGACCTCTGACCTCACTGGACGGTCCGCCACACTTTTTTTTTACATCTCTCGGGCTTATCCGAGAGTGTGGCGTTGTAGGGGAGGTGTCCCCGCACGCGTGCGTATGTCAGAAGTGTCGGCAGTGTCCGCCGGCGCCGGTCCAGTGTCCACCGTTGTCTGAAAACTGCACTTTTCTGACCTCTGACCTCACTGGACGGTCCGCCACACTTTTCTTTACACCTCTCGGGCTTATCCGAGAGTCTGGCGTTGTAGGGGAGGTGTCCCCGCACGCGTGCGTATGTCAGAAGTGTCGGCAGTGTCCGCCGGCGCCGGTCCAGTGTCCACCGTTGTCTGAAAACTGCACTTTTCTGACCTCTGACCTCACTGGACGGTCCGCCACACTTTTTTTTACATATCTCGGGCTTATCCGAGAGTGTGGCGTTGTAGGGGAGGTGTCCCCGCACGCGTGCGTATGTCAGAAGTGTCGGCAGTGTCCGCCGGCGCCGGTCCAGTGTCCACCGTTGTCTGAAAACTGCACTTTTCTGACCTCTGACCTCACTGGACGGTCCGCCACACTTTTCTTTACACCTCTCGGGCTTATCCGAGAGTGTGGCGTTGTAGGGGAGGTGTCCCCGCACGCGTGCGTATGTCAGAAGTGTCGGCAGTGTCCACCGGTGCCTGTCCAGTGTCCACTGTTGTCTGAAAACTGCACTTTTCTGACCTCTGACCTCACTGGACGGTCCGCCACACTTTTTTTTACATCTCTCGGGCTTATCCGAGAGTGTGGCGTTGTAGGGGAGGTGTCCCCGCACGCGTGCGTATGTCAGAAGTGTCGGCAGTGTTCGCCGGCGCCGGTCCAGTGTCCACCGTTGTCTGAAAACTGCACTTTTCTGACCTCTGACCTCACTGGACGGTCCGCCACACTTTTTTTTACATCTCTCGGGCTTATCCGAGAGTGTGGCGTTGTAGGGGAGGTGTCCCCGCACGCGTGCGTATGTCAGAAGTGTCGGCAGTGTCCGCCGGCGCCGGTCCAGTGTCCACCGTTGTCTGAAAACTGCACTTTTCTGACCTCTGACCTCACTGGACGGTCCGCCACAGTTTTCTTTACACCTCTCGGGCTTATCCGAGAGTCTGGCGTTGTAGGGGAGGTGTCCCCGCACGCGTGCGTATGTCAGAAGTGTCGGCAGTGTCCGCCGGCGCCGGTCCAGTGTCCACCGTTGTCTGAAAACTGCACTTTTCTGACCTCTGACCTCACTGGACGGTCCGCCACACTTTTCTTTACACCTCTCGGGCTTATCCGAGAGTGTGGCGTTGTAGGGGAGGTGTCCCCGCACGCGTGCGTATGTCAGAAGTGTCGGCAGTGTCCGCCGGCGCCGGTCCAGTGTCCACCGTTGTCTGAAAACTGCACTTTTCTGACCTCTGACCTCACTGGACGGTCCGCCACACTTTTCTTTACACCTCTCGGGCTTATCCGAGAGTGTGGCGTTGTAGGGGAGGTGTCCCCGCACGCGTGCGTATGTCAGAAGTGTCGGCAGTGTCCACCGGTGCCTGTCCAGTGTCCACTGTTGTCTGAAAACGGCACTTTTCTGACCTCTGACCTCACTGGACGGTCCGCCACACTTTTTTTTACACCTCTCGGGCTTATCCGAGAGTGTGGCGTTGTAGGGGAGGTGTCCCCGCACGCGTGCGTATGTCAGAAGTGTCGGCAGTGTCCGCCGGCGCCGGTCCAGTGTCCACCGTTGTCTGAAAACTGCACTTTTCTGACCTCTGACCTCACTGGACGGTCCGCCACACTTTTTTTTACATATCTCGGGCTTATCCGAGAGTGTGGCGTTGTAGGGGAGGTGTCCCCGCACGCGTGCGTATGTCAGAAGTGTCGGCAGTGTCCGCCGGCGCCGGTCCAGTGTCCACCGTTGTCTGAAAACTGCACTTTTCTGACCTCTGACCTCACTGGACGGTCCGCCACACTTTTTTTTACATCTCTCGGGCTTATCCGAGAGTGTGGCGTTGTAGGGGAGGTGTCCCCGCACGCGTGCGTGTGTCAGAAGTGTCGGCAGTGTCCGCCGGCGCCGGTCCAGTGTCCACCGTTGTCTGAAAACTGCACTTTTCTGACCTCTGACCTCACTGGACGGTCCGCCAAACTTTTCTTTACACCTCTCGGGCTTATCCGAGAGTCTGGCGTTGTAGGGGAGGTGTCCCCGCACGCGTGCGTATGTCAGAAGTGTCGGCAGTGTCCGCCGGCGCCGGTCCAGTGTCCACCGTTGTCTGAAAACTGCACTTTTCTGACCTCTGACCTCACTGGACGGTCCGCCACACTTTTCTTTACACCTCTCGGGCTTATCTGAGAGTGTGGCGTTGTAGGGGAGGTGTCCCCGCACGCGTGCGTATGTCAGAAGTGTCGGCAGTGTCCACCGGTGCCTGTCCAGTGTCCACTGTTGTCTGAAAACGGCACTTTTCTGACCTCTGACCTCACTGGACGGTCCGCCACACTTTTTTTTACACCTCTCGGGCTTATCCGAGAGTGTGGTGTTGTAGGGGAGGTGTCCCCGCACGCGTGCGTATGTCAGAAGTGTCGGCAGTGTCCGCCGGCGCCGGTCCAGTGTCCACCGTTGTCTGAAAACTGCACTTTTCTGACCTCTGACCTCACTGGACGGTCCGCCACACTTTTTTTTACATCTCTCGGGCTTATCCGAGAGTGTGGCGTTGTAGGGGAGGTGTCCCCGCACGCGTGCGTATGTCAGAAGTGTCGGCAGTGTCCGCCGGCGCCGGTCCAGTGTCCACCGTTGTCTGAAAACTGCACTTTTCTGACCTCTGACCTCACTGGACGGTCCGCCACACTTTTCTTTACACCTCTCGGGCTTATCCGAGAGTCTGGCGTTGTAGGGGAGGTGTCCCTGCACGCGTGCGTATGTCAGAAGTGTCGGCAGTGTCCGCCGGCGCCGGTCCAGTGTCCACCGTTGTCTGAAAACTGCACTTTTCTGACCTCTGACCTCACTGGACGGTCCGCCACACTTTTTTTTACATCTCTCGGGCTTATCCGAGAGTGTGGCGTTGTAGGGGAGGTGTCCCCGCACGCGTGCGTATGTCAGAAGTGTCGGCAGTGTCCGCCGGCGCCGGTCCAGTGTCCACCGTTGTCTGAAAACTGCACTTTTCTGACCTCTGACCTCACTGGACGGTCCGCCACAGTTTTCTTTACACCTCTCGGGCTTATCCGAGAGTCTGGCGTTGTAGGGGAGGTGTCCCCGCACGCGTGCGTATGTCAGAAGTGTCGGCAGTGTCCGCCGGCGCCGGTCCAGTGTCCACCGTTGTCTGAAAACTGCACTTTTCTGACCTCTGACCTCACTGGACGGTCCGCCACACTTTTCTTTACACCTCTCGGGCTTATCCGAGAGTGTGGCGTTGTAGGGGAGGTGTCCCCGCACGCGTGCGTATGTCAAAAGTGTCGGCAGTGTCCGCCGGCGCCGGTCCAGTGTCCACCGTTGTCTGAAAACTGCACTTTTCTGACCTCTGACCTCACTGGACGGTCCGCCACACTTTTCTTTACACCTCTCGGGCTTATCCGAGAGTGTGGCGTTGTAGGGGAGGTGTCCCCGCACGCGTGCGTATGTCAGAAGTGTCGGCAGTGTCCACCGGTGCCTGTCCAGTGTCCACTGTTGTCTGAAAACGGCACTTTTCTGACCTCTGACCTCACTGGACGGTCCGCCACACTTTTTTTTACACCTCTCGGGCTTATCCGAGAGTGTGGCGTTGTAGGGGAGGTGTCCCCGCACGCGTGCGTATGTCAGAAGTGTCGGCAGTGTCCGCCGGCGCCGGTCCAGTGTCCACCGTTGTCTGAAAACTGCACTTTTCTGACCTCTGACCTCACTGGACGGTCCGCCACACTTTTTTTTACATATCTCGGGCTTATCCGAGAGTGTGGCGTTGTAGGGGAGGTGTCCCCGCACGCGTGCGTATGTCAGAAGTGTCGGCAGTGTCCGCCGGCGCCGGTCCAGTGTCCACCGTTGTCTGAAAACTGCACTTTTCTGACCTCTGACCTCACTGGACGGTCCGCCACACTTTTTTTTACATCTCTCGGGCTTATCCGAGAGTGTGGCGTTGTAGGGGAGGTGTCCCCGCACGCGTGCGTATGTCAGAAGTGTCGGCAGTGTCCGCCGGCGCCGGTCCAGTGTCCACCGTTGTCTGAAAACTGCACTTTTCTGACCTCTGACCTCACTGGACGGTCCGCCAAACTTTTCTTTACACCTCTCGGGCTTATCCGAGAGTCTGGCGTTGTAGGGGAGGTGTCCCCGCACGCGTGCGTATGTCAGAAGTGTCGGCAGTGTCCGCCGGCGCCGGTCCAGTGTCCACCGTTGTCTGAAAACTGCACTTTTCTGACCTCTGACCTCACTGGACGGTCCGCCACACTTTTCTTTACACCTCTCGGGCTTATCTGAGAGTGTGGCGTTGTAGGGGAGGTGTCCCCGCACGCGTGCGTATGTCAGAAGTGTCGGCAGTGTCCACCGGTGCCTGTCCAGTGTCCACTGTTGTCTGAAAACGGCACTTTTCTGACCTCTGACCTCACTGGACGGTCCGCCACACTTTTTTTTACACCTCTCGGGCTTATCCGAGAGTGTGGTGTTGTAGGGGAGGTGTCCCCGCACGCGTGCGTATGTCAGAAGTGTCGGCAGTGTCCGCCGGCGCCGGTCCAGTGTCCACCGTTGTCTGAAAACTGCACTTTTCTGACCTCTGACCTCACTGGACGGTCCGCCACACTTTTTTTTACATCTCTCGGGCTTATCCGAGAGTGTGGCGTTGTAGGGGAGGTGTCCCCGCACGCGTGCGTATGTCAGAAGTGTCGGCAGTGTCCGCCGGCGCCGGTCCAGTGTCCACCGTTGTCTGAAAACTGCACTTTTCTGACCTCTGACCTCACTGGACGGTCCGCCACACTTTTCTTTACACCTCTCGGGCTTATCCGAGAGTCTGGCGTTGTAGGGGAGGTGTCCCCGCACGCGTGCGTATGTCAGAAGTGTCGGCAGTGTCCGCCGGCGCCGGTCCAGTGTCCACCGTTGTCTGAAAACTGCACTTTTCTGACCTCTGACCTCACTGGACGGTCCGCCACACTTTTTTTTACATCTCTCGGGCTTATCCGAGAGTGTGGCGTTGTAGGGGAGGTGTCCCCGCACGCGTGCGTATGTCAGAAGTGTCGGCAGTGTCCGCCGGCGCCGGTCCAGTGTCCACCGTTGTCTGAAAACTGCACTTTTCTGACCTCTGACCTCACTGGACGGTCCGCCACACTTTTTTTTACATCTCTCGGGCTTATCCGAGAGTGTGGCGTTGTAGGGGAGGTGTCCCCGCACGCGTGCGTATGTCAGAAGTGTCGGCAGTGTCCGCCGGCGCCGGTCCAGTGTCCACCGTTGTCTGAAAACTGCACTTTTCTGACCTCTGACCTCACTGGACGGTCCGCCACACTTTTCTTTACACCTCTCGGGCTTATCCGAGAGTGTGGCGTTGTAGGGGAGGTGTCCCCGCACGCGTGCGTATGTCAGAAGTGTCGGCAGTGTCCGCCGGCGCCGGTCCAGTGTCCACCGTTGTCTGAAAACTGCACTTTTCTGACCTCTGACCTCACTGGACGGTCCGCCACACTTTTCTTTACACCTCTCGGGCTTATCCGAGAGTCTGGCGTTGTAGGGGAGGTGTCCCCGCACGCGTGCGTATGTCAGAAGTGTCGGCAGTGTCCGCCGGCGCCGGTCCAGTGTCCACCGTTGTCTGAAAACTGCACTTTTCTGACCTCTGACCTCACTGGACGGTCCGCCACACTTTTCTTTACACCTCTCGGGCTTATCCGAGAGTCTGGCGTTGTAGGGGAGGTGTCCCCGCACGCGTGCGTATGTCAGAAGTGTCGGCAGTGTCCGCCGGCGCCGGTCCAGTGTCCACCGTTGTCTGAAAACTGCACTTTTCTGACCTCTGACCTCACTGGACGGTCCGCCACACTTTTTTTTACATATCTCGGGCTTAACCGAGAGTGTGGCGTTGTAGGGGAGGTGTCCCCGCACGCGTGCGTATGTCAGAAGTGTCGGCAGTGTCCACCGGTGCCTGTCCAGTGTCCACTGTTGTCTGAAAACTGCACTTTTCTGACCTCTGACCTCACTGGACGGTCCGCCACACTTTTTTTTACATCTCTCGGGCTTATCCGAGAGTGTGGTGTCAGAAGTGTCAGAAGTGTCGGCAGTGTCCGCCGGCGCCGGTCCAGTGTCCACCGTTGTCTGAAAACTGCACTTTTCTGACCTCTGACCTCACTGGACGGTGAGGCCAGACTGTCGGCAGTGTCCGCCGGCGCCGGTCCAGTGTCCACCGTTGTCTGAAAACGGCACTTTTCTGACCTCTGACCTCACTGGACGGTCCGCCACACTTTTCTTTACACCTCTCGGGCTTATCCGAGAGTCTGGCGTTGTAGGGGAGGTGTCCCCGCACGCGTGCGTATGTCAGAAGTGTCGGCAGTGTCCGCCGGCGCCGGTCCAGTGTCCACCGTTGTCTGAAAACTGCACTTTTCTGACCTCTGACCTCACTGGACGGTCCGCCACACTTTTCTTTACACCTCTCGGGCTTATCCGAGAGTCTGGCGTTGTAGGGGAGGTGTCCCCGCACGCGTGCGTATGTCAGAAGTGTCGGCAGTGTCCACCGGTGCCTGTCCAGTGTCCACTGTTGTCTGAAAACTGCACTTTTCTGACCTCTGACCTCACTGGACGGTCCGCCACACTTTTTTTTACATCTCTCGGGCTTATCCGAGAGTGTGGCGTTGTAGGGGAGGTGTCCCCGCACGCGTGCGTATGTCAGAAGTGTCGGCAGTGTCAGAAGTGTCAGAAGTGTCGGCAGTGTCCGCCGGCGCCGGTCCAGTGTCCACCTTTGTCTGAAAACTGCACTTTTCTGACCTCTGACCTCACTGGACGGTGAGGCCAGACTGTCGGCAGTGTCCGCCGGCGCCGGTCCAGTGTCCACCGTTGTCTGAAAACGGCACTTTTCTGACCTCTGACCTCACTGGACGGTCCGCCACACTTTTCTTTACACCTCTCGGGCTTATCCGAGAGTCTGGCGTTGTAGGGGAGGTGTCCCCGCACGCGTGCGTATGTCAGAAGTGTCGGCAGTGTCCGCCGGCGCCGGTCCAGTGTCCACCGTTGTCTGAAAACTGCACTTTTCTGACCTCTGACCTCACTGGACGGTCCGCCACACTTTTCTTTACACCTCTCGGGCTTATCCGAGAGTGTGGCGTTGTAGGGGAGGTGTCCCCGCACGCGTGCGTATGTCAGAAGTGTCGGCAGTGTCCACCGGTGCCTGTCCAGTGTCCACTGTTGTCTGAAAACGGCACTTTTCTGACCTCTGACCTCACTGGACGGTCCGCCACACTTTTTTTTACACCTCTCGGGCTTATCCGAGAGTGTGGCGTTGTAGGGGAGGTGTCCCCGCACGCGTGCGTATGTCAGAAGTGTCGGCAGTGTCCGCCGGCGCCGGTCCAGTGTCCACCGTTGTCTGAAAACTGCACTTTTCTGACCTCTGACCTCACTGGACGGTCCGCCACACTTTTTTTTACATATCTCGGGCTTATCCGAGAGTGTGGTGTTGTAGGGGAGGTGTCCCCGCACGCGTGCGTATGTCAGAAGTGTCGGCAGTGTCCGCCGGCGCCGGTCCAGTGTCCACCGTTGTCTGAAAACTGCACTTTTCTGACCTCTGACCTCACTGGACGGTCCGCCACACTTTTTTTTACATCTCTCGGGCTTATCCGAGAGTGTGGCGTTGTAGGGGAGGTGTCCCCGCACGCGTGCGTATGTCAGAAGTGTCGGCAGTGTCCGCCGGCGCCGGTCCAGTGTCCACCGTTGTCTGAAAACTGCACTTTTCTGACCTCTGACCTCACTGGACGGTCCGCCACACTTTTCTTTACACCTC
This sequence comes from Gymnoscopelus braueri, assembly GCF_963280865.1. NCBI lineage: Eukaryota > Metazoa > Chordata > Actinopteri > Myctophiformes > Myctophidae > Gymnoscopelus > Gymnoscopelus braueri. The sequence goes on along the minus strand of NC_137619.1, from coordinate 50,131,725 downwards.
TCGGGCTTATCCGAGAGTCTGGCGTTGTAGGGGAGGTGTCCCCGCACGCGTGCGTATGTCAGAAGTGTCGGCAGTGTCCGCCGGCGCCGGTCCAGTGTCCACCGTTGTCTGAAGACTGCACTTTTCTGACCTCTGACCTCACTGGACGGTCCGCCACACTTTTCTTTACACCTCTCGGGCTTATCCGAGAGTCTGGCGTTGTAGGGGAGGTGTCCCCGCACGCGTGCGTATGTCAGAAGTGTCGGCAGTGTCCGCCGGCGCCGGTCCAGTGTCCACCGTTGTCTGAAAACTGCACTTTTCTGACCTCTGACCTCACTGGACGGTCCGCCACACTTTTTTTTACATCTCTCGGGCTTATCCGAGAGTGTGGCGTTGTAGGGGAGGTGTCCCCGCACGCGTGCGTATGTCAGAAGTGTCGGCAGTGTCCGCCGGCGCCGGTCCAGTGTCCACCGTTGTCTGAAAACTGCACTTTTCTGACCTCTGACCTCACTGGACGGTCCGCCACACTTTTCTTTACACCTCTCGGGCTTATCCGAGAGTTTGGCGTTGTAGGGGAGGTGTCCCCGCACGCGTGCGTATGTCAGAAGTGTCGGCAGTGTCCGCCGGCGCCGGTCCAGTGTCCACCGTTGTCTGAAAACTGCACTTTTCTGACCTCTGACCTCACTGGACGGTCCGCCACACTTTTTTTTACATCTCTCGGGCTTATCCGAGAGTGTGGCGTTGTAGGGGAGGTGTCCCCGCACGCGTGCGTATGTCAGAAGTGTCGGCAGTGTCCGCCGGCGCCGGTCCAGTGTCCACCGTTGTCTGAAAACTGCACTTTTCTGACCTCTGACCTCACTGGACGGTCCGCCACACTTTTCTTTACACCTCTCGGGCTTATCCGAGAGTCTGGCGTTGTAGGGGAGGTGTCCCCGCACGCGTGCGTATGTCAGAAGTGTCGGCAGTGTCCGCCGGCGCCGGTCCAGTGTCCACCGTTGTCTGAAAACTGCACTTTTCTGACCTCTGACCTCACTGGACGGTCCGCCACACTTTTCTTTACACCTCTCGGGCTTATCCGAGAGTCTGGCGTTGTAGGGGAGGTGTCCCCGCACGCGTGCGTATGTCAGAAGTGTCGGCAGTGTCCGCCGGCGCCGGTCCAGTGTCCACCGTTGTCTGAAAACTGCACTTTTCTGACCTCTGACCTCACTGGACGGTCCGCCACACTTTTTTTTACATATCTCGGGCTTATCCGAGAGTGTGGCGTTGTAGGGGAGGTGTCCCCGCACGCGTGCGTATGTCAGAAGTGTCGGCAGTGTCCGCCAGCGCCGGTCCAGTGTCCACCGTTGTCTGAAAACTGCACTTTTCTGACCTCTGACCTCACTGGACGGTCCGCCACACTTTTCTTTACACCTCTCGGGCTTATCCGAGAGTCTGGCGTTGTAGGGGAGGTGTCCCCGCACGCGTGCGTATGTCAGAAGTGTCGGCAGTGTCCGCCAGCACCGGTCCAGTGTCCACCGTTGTCTGAAAACTGCACTTTTCTGACCTCTGACCTCACTGGACGGTCCGCCAAACTTTTTTTTACATCTCTCGGGCTTATCCGAGAGTGTGGCGTTGTAGGGGAGGTGTCCCCGCACGCGTGCGTATGTCAGAAGTGTCGGCAGTGTCCGCCGGCGCCGGTCCAGTGTCCACCGTTGTCTGAAAACTGCACTTTTCTGACCTCTGACCTCACTGGACGGTCCGCCAAACTTTTCTTTACACCTCTCGGGCTTATCCGAGAGTCTGGCGTTGTAGGGGAGGTGTCCCCGCACGCGTGCGTATGTCAGAAGTGTCGGCAGTGTCCGCCGGCGCCGGTCCAGTGTCCACCGTTGTCTGAAAACTGCACTTTTCTGACCTCTGACCTCACTGGACGGTCCGCCACACTTTTCTTTACACCTCTCGGGCTTATCCGAGAGTGTGGCGTTGTAGGGGAGGTGTCCCCGCACGCGTGCGTATGTCAGAAGTGTCGGCAGTGTCCACCGGTGCCTGTCCAGTGTCCACTGTTGTCTGAAAACGGCACTTTTCTGACCTCTGACCTCACTGGACGGTCCGCCACACTTTTTTTTACACCTCTCGGGCTTATCCGAGAGTGTGGTGTTGTAGGGGAGGTGTCCCCGCACGCGTGCGTATGTCAGAAGTGTCGGCAGTGTCCGCCGGCGCCGGTCCAGTGTCCACCGTTGTCTGAAAACTGCACTTTTCTGACCTCTGACCTCACTGGACGGTCCGCCACACTTTTTTTTACATCTCTCGGGCTTATCCGAGAGTGTGGCGTTGTAGGGGAGGTGTCCCCGCACGCGTGCGTATGTCAGAAGTGTCGGCACTGGACGGTCCGCCACACTTTTTTTTACATCTCTCGGGCTTATCCGAGAGTGTGGTGTCAGAAGTGTCAGAAGTGTCGGCAGTGTCCGCCGGCGCCGGTCCAGTGTCCACCGTTGTCTGAAAACTGCACTTTTCTGACCTCTGACCTCACTGGACGGTGAGGCCAGACTGTCGGCAGTGTCCGCCGGCGCCGGTCCAGTGTCCACCGTTGTCTGAAAACGGCACACTTTTTTTTACATCTCTCGGGCTTATCCGAGAGTGTGGCGTTGTAGGGGAGGTGTCCCCGCACGCGTGCGTATGTCAGAAGTGTCGGCAGTGTCCACCGGTGCCTGTCCAGTGTCCACTGTTGTCTGAAAACTGCACTTTTCTGACCTCTGACCTCACTGGACGGTCCGCCACACTTTTTTTTACATCTCTCGGGCTTATCCGAGAGTGTGGTGTCAGAAGTGTCAGAAGTGTCGGCAGTGTCCGCCGGCGCCGGTCCAGTGTCCACCGTTGTCTGAAAACTGCACTTTTCTGACCTCTGACCTCACTGGACGGTGAGGCCAGACTGTCGGCAGTGTCCGCCGGCGCCGGTCCAGTGTCCACCGTTGTCTGAAAACGGCACTTTTCTGACCTCTGACCTCACTGGACGGTCCGCCACACTTTTTTTTACGCCTCTCGGGATTATCCGAGAGTGTGGCGTTGTAGGGGAGGTGTCCCCGCACGCGTGCGTATGTCAGAAGTGTCGGCAGTGTCCGCCGGCGCCGGTCCAGTGTCCACCGTTGTCTGAAAACTGCACTTTTCTGACCTCTGACCTCACTGGACGGTCCGCCACACTTTTCTTTACGTCTCTCGGGCTTATCCGAGAGTCTGGCGTTGTAGGGGAGGTGTCCCCGCACGCGTGCGTATGTCAGAAGTGTCGGCAGTGTCCGCCGGCGCCGGTCCAGTGTCTACCGTTGTCTGAAAACTGCACTTTTCTGACCTCTGACCTCACTGGACGGTCCGCCACACTTTTCTTTACATCTCTCGGGCTTATCCGAGAGTGTGGCGTTGTAGGGGAGGTGTCCCCGCACGCGTGCGTATGTCAGAAGTGTCGGCAGTGTCCGCCGGCGCCGGTCCAGTGTCCACCGTTGTCTGAAAACTGCACTTTTCTGACCTCTGACCTCACTGGACGGTCCGCCACACTTTTCTTTACACCTCTCGGGCTTATCCGAGAGTCTGGCGTTGTAGGGGAGGTGTCCCCGCACGCGTGCGTATGTCAGAAGTGTCGGCAGTGTCCGCCGGCGCCGGTCCAGTGTCCACCGTTGTCTGAAAACTGCACTTTTCTGACCTCTGACCTCACTGGACGGTCCGCCACACTTTTCTTTACACCTCTCGGGCTTATCCGAGAGTGTGGCGTTGTAGGGGAGGTGTCCCCGCACGCGTGCGTATGTCAGAAGTGTCGGCAGTGTCCACCGGTGCCTGTCCAGTGTCCACTGTTGTCTGAAAACGGCACTTTTCTGACCTCTGACCTCACTGGACGGTCCGCCACACTTTTTTTTACGCCTCTCGGGCTTATCCGAGAGTGTGGCGTTGTAGGGGAGGTGTCCCCGCACGCGTGCGTATGTCAGAAGTGTCGGCAGTGTCCGCCGGCGCCGGTCCAGTGTCCACCGTTGTCTGAAAACTGCACTTTTCTGACCTCTGACCTCACTGGACGGTCCGCCACACTTTTTTTTACATCTCTCGGGCTTATCCGAGAGGGTGGCGGTGTAGGGGAGGTGTCCCCGCACGCGTGCGTATGTCAGAAGTGTCGGCAGTGTCCGCCGGCGCCGGTCCAGTGTCCACCGTTGTCTGAAAACTGCACTTTTCTGACCTCTGACCTCACTGGACGGTCCGCCACACTTTTCTTTACACCTCTCGGGCTTATCCGAGAGTCTGGCGTTGTAGGGGAGGTGTCCCAGCACGCGTGCGTATGTCAGAAGTGTCGGCAGTGTCCGCCGGCGCCGGTCCAGTGTCCACCGTTGTCTGAAAACTGCACTTTTCTGACCTCTGACCTCACTGGACGGTCCGCCACACTTTTCTTTACACCTCTCGGGCTTATCCGAGAGTGTGGCGTTGTAGGGGAGGTGTCCCCGCACGCGTGCGTATGTCAGAAGTGTCGGCAGTGTCCACCGGTGCCTGTCCAGTGTCCACTGTTGTCTGAAAACGGCACTTTTCTGACCTCTGACCTCACTGGACGGTCCGCCACACTTTTTTTTACACCTCTCGGGCTTATCCGAGAGTGTGGCGTTGTAGGGGAGGTGTCCCCGCACGCGTGCGTATGTCAGAAGTGTCGGCAGTGTCCACCGGTGCCTGTCCAGTGTCCACTGTTGTCTGAAAACGGCACTTTTCTGACCTCTGACCTCACTGGACGGTCCGCCACACTTTTTTTTACACCTCTCGGGCTTATCCGAGAGTGTGGCGTTGTAGGGGAGGTGTCCCCGCACGCGTGCGTATGTCAGAAGTGTCGGCAGTGTCCGCCGGCGCCGGTCCAGTGTCCACCGTTGTCTGAAAACTGCACTTTTCTGACCTCTGACCTCACTGGACGGTCCGCCACACTTTTTTTACATCTCTCGGGCTTATCCGAGAGTGTGGCGTTGTAGGGGAGGTGTCCCCGCACGCGTGCGTATGTCAGAAGTGTCGGCAGTGTCCGCCGGCGCCGGTCCAGTGTCCACCGTTGTCTGAAAACTGCACTTTTCTGACCTCTGACCTCACTGGACGGTCCGCCACACTTTTCATTACACCTCTCGGGCTTATCCGAGAGTCTGGCGTTGTAGGGGAGGTGTCCCCGCACGCGTGCGTATGTCAGAAGTGTCGGCAGTGTCCGCCGGCGCCGGTCCAGTGTCCACCGTTGTCTGAAAACTGCACTTTTCTGACCTCTGACCTCACTGGACGGTCCGCCACACTTTTCTTTACACCTCTCGGGCTTATCCGAGAGTGTGGCGTTGTAGGGGTGGTGTCCCCGCACGCGTGCGTATGTCAGAAGTGTCGGCAGTGTCCACCGGTGCCTGTCCAGTGTCCACTGTTGTCTGAAAACGGCACTTTTCTGACCTCTGACCTCACTGGACGGTCCGCCACACTTTTTTTTACACCTCTCGGGCTTATCCGAGAGTGTGGCGTTGTAGGGGAGGTGTCCCCGCACGCGTGCGTATGTCAGAAGTGTCGGCAGTGTCCGCCGGCGCCGGTCCAGTGTCCACCGTTGTCTGAAAACTGCACTTTTCTGACCTCTGACCTCACTGGACGGTCCGCCACACTTTTTTTTACATCTCTCGGGCTTATCCGAGAGTGTGGCGTTGTAGGGGAGGTGTCCCCGCACGCGTGCGTATGTCAGAAGTGTCGGCAGTGTCCGCCGGCGCCGGTCCAGTGTCCACCGTTGTCTGAAAACTGCACTTTTCTGACCTCTGACCTCACTGGACGGTCCGCCACACTTTTTTTTACATCTCTCGGGCTTATCCGAGAGTGTGGCGTTGTAGGGGAGGTGTCCCCGCACGCGTGCGTATGTCAGAAGTGTCGGCAGTGTCCGCCGGCGCCGGTCCAGTGTCCACCGTTGTCTGAAAACTGCACTTTTCTGACCTCTGACCTCACTGGACGGTCCGCCACACTTTTTTTCACATCTCTCGGGCTTATCCGAGAGTGTGGCGTTGTAGGGGAGGTGTCCCCGCACGCGTGCGTATGTCAGAAGTGTCGGCAGTGTCCGCCGGCGCCGGTCCAGTGTCCACCGTTGTCTGAAAACTGCACTTTCTGACCTCTGACCTCACTGGACGGTCCGCCACACTTTTCTTTACACCTCTCGGGCTTATCCGAGAGTGTGGCGTTGTAGGGGAGGTGTCCCCGCACGCGTGCGTATGTCAGAAGTGTCGGCAGTGTCCACCGGTGCCTGTCCAGTGTCCACTGTTGTCTGAAAACGGCACTTTTCTGACCTCTGACCTCACTGGACGGTCCGCCACACTTTTTTTTACACCTCTCGGGCTTATCCGAGAGTGTGGCGTTGTAGGGGAGGTGTCCCCGCACGCGTGCGTATGTCAGAAGTGTCGGCAGTGTCCGCCGGCGCCGGTCCAGTGTCCACCGTTGTCTGAAAACTGCACTTTTCTGACCTCTGACCTCACTGGACGGTCCGCCACACTTTTTTTACATCTCTCGGGCTTATCCGAGAGTGTGGCGTTGTAGGGGAGGTGTCCCCGCACGCGTGCGTATGTCAGAAGTGTCGGCAGTGTCCGCCGGCGCCGGTCCAGTGTCCACCGTTGTCTGAAAACTGCACTTTTCTGACCTCTGACCTCACTGGACGGTCCGCCACACTTTTCATTACACCTCTCGGGCTTATCCGAGAGTCTGGCGTTGTAGGGGAGGTGTCCCCGCACGCGTGCGTATGTCAGAAGTGTCGGCAGTGTCCGCCGGCGCCGGTCCAGTGTCCACCGTTGTCTGAAAACTGCACTTTTCTGACCTCTGACCTCACTGGACGGTCCGCCACACTTTTCTTTACACCTCTCGGGCTTATCCGAGAGTGTGGCGTTGTAGGGGTGGTGTCCCCGCACGCGTGCGTATGTCAGAAGTGTCGGCAGTGTCCACCGGTGCCTGTCCAGTGTCCACTGTTGTCTGAAAACGGCACTTTTCTGACCTCTGACCTCACTGGACGGTCCGCCACACTTTTTTTTACACCTCTCGGGCTTATCCGAGAGTGTGGCGTTGTAGGGGAGGTGTCCCCGCACGCGTGCGTATGTCAGAAGTGTCGGCAGTGTCCGCCGGCGCCGGTCCAGTGTCCACCGTTGTCTGAAAACTGCACTTTTCTGACCTCTGACCTCACTGGACGGTCCGCCACACTTTTTTTTTACATCTCTCGGGCTTATCCGAGAGTGTGGCGTTGTAGGGGAGGTGTCCCCGCACGCGTGCGTATGTCAGAAGTGTCGGCAGTGTCCGCCGGCGCCGGTCCAGTGTCCACCGTTGTCTGAAAACTGCACTTTTCTGACCTCTGACCTCACTGGACGGTCCGCCACACTTTTTTTTACATCTCTCGGGCTTATCCGAGAGTGTGGCGTTGTAGGGGAGGTGTCCCCGCACGCGTGCGTATGTCAGAAGTGTCGGCAGTGTCCGCCGGCGCCGGTCCAGTGTCCACCGTTGTCTGAAAACTGCACTTTTCTGACCTCTGACCTCACTGGACGGTCCGCCACACTTTTTTTCACATCTCTCGGGCTTATCCGAGAGTGTGGCGTTGTAGGGGAGGTGTCCCCGCACGCGTGCGTATGTCAGAAGTGTCGGCAGTGTCCGCCGGCGCCGGTCCAGTGTCCACCGTTGTCTGAAAACTGCACTTTCTGACCTCTGACCTCACTGGACGGTCCGCCACACTTTTCTTTACACCTCTCGGGCTTATCCGAGAGTCTGGCGTTGTAGGGGAGGTGTCCCCGCACGCGTGCGTATGTCAGAAGTGTCGGCAGTGTCCGCCGGCGCCGGTCCAGTGTCCACCGTTGTCTGAAAACTGCACTTTTCTGACCTCTGACCTCACTGGACGGTCCGCCACACTTTTCTTTACACCTCTCGGGCTTATCCGAGAGTGTGGCGTTGTAGGGGAGGTGTCCCCGCACGCGTGCGTATGTCAGAAGTGTCGGCAGTGTCCGCCGGCGCCGGTCCAGTGTCCACCGTTGTCTGAAAACTGCACTTTTCTGACCTCTGACCTCACTGGACGGTCCGCCACACTTTTTTTTACATCTCTCGGGCTTATCCGAGAGTGTGGCGTTGTAGGGGAGGTGTCCCCGCACGTGTGCGTATGTCAGAAGTGTCGGCAGTGTCCGCCGGCGCCGGTCCAGTGTCCACCGTTGTCTGAAAACTGCACTTTTCTGACCTCTGACCTCACTGGACGGTCCGCCACACTTTTCTTTACACCTCTCGGGCTTATCCGAGAGTCTGGCGTTGTAGGGGAGGTGTCCCCGCACGCGTGCGTATGTCAGAAGTGTCGGCAGTGTCCGCCGGCGCCGGTCCAGTGTCCACCGTTGTCTGAAAACTGCACTTTTCTGACCTCTGACCTCACTGGACGGTCCGCCACACTTTTCTTTACACCTCTCGGGCTTATCCGAGAGTGTGGCGTTGTAGGGGAGGTGTCCCCGCATGCGTGCGTATGTCAGAAGTGTCGGCAGTGTCCGCCGGCGCCGGTCCAGTGTCCACCGTTGTCTGAAAACTGCACTTTTCTGACCTCTGACCTCACTGGACGGTCCGCCACACTTTTTTTTACATCTCTCGGGCTTATCCGAGAGTGTGGCGTTGTAGGGGAGGTGTCCCCGCACGCGTGCGTATGTCAGAAGTGTCGGCAGTGTCCGCCGGCGCCGGTCCAGTGTCCACCGTTGTCTGAAAACTGCACTTTTCTGACCTCTGACCTCACTGGACGGTCCGCCACACTTTTTTTACATCTCTCGGGCTTATCCAAGAGTGTGGCGTTGTAGGGGAGGTGTCCCCGCACGCGTGCGTATGTCAGAAGTGTCGGCAGTGTCCACCGGTGCCTGTCCAGTGTCCACTGTTGTCTGAAAACGGCACTTTTCTGACCTCTGACCTCACTGGACGGTCCGCCACACTTTGTTTTACACCTCTCAGGCTTATCCGAGAGTGTGGTGTTGTAGGGGAGGTGTCCCCGCACGCGTGCGTATGTCAGAAGTGTCGGCAGTGTCCGCCGGCGCCGGTCCAGTGTCCACCGTTGTCTGAAAACTGCACTTTTCTGACCTCTGACCTCACTGGACGGTCCGCCACACTTTTTTTTACATCTCTCGGGCTTATCCGAGAGTGTGGCGTTGTAGGGGAGGTGTCCCCGCACGCGTGCGTATGTCAGAAGTGTCGGCACTGGACGGTCCGCCACACTTTTTTTTACATCTCTCGGGCTTATCCGAGAGTGTGGTGTCAGAAGTGTCAGAAGTGTCGGCAGTGTCCGCCGGCGCCGGTCCAGTGTCCACCGTTGTCTGAAAACTGCACTTTTCTGACCTCTGACCTCACTGGACGGTGAGGCCAGACTGTCGGCAGTGTCCGCCGGTGCCGGTCCAGTGTCCACCGTTGTCTGAAAACGGCACACTTTTTTTTACATCTCTCGGGCTTATCCGAGAGTGTGGCGTTGTAGGGGAGGTGTCCCCGCACGCGTGCGTATGTCAGAAGTGTCGGCAGTGTCCACCGGTGCCTGTCCAGTGTCCACTGTTGTCTGAAAACTGCACTTTTCTGACCTCTGACCTCACTGGACGGTCCGCCACACTTTTTTTTACATCTCTCGGGCTTATCCGAGAGTGTGGTGTCAGAAGTGTCAGAAGTGTCGGCAGTGTCCGCCGGCGCCGGTCCAGTGTCCACCGTTGTCTGAAAACTGCACTTTTCTGACCTCTGACCTCACTGGACGGTGAGGCCAGACTGTCGGCAGTGTCCGCCGGCGCCGGTCCAGTGTCCACCGTTGTCTGAAAACGGCACTTTTCTGACCTCTGACCTCACTGGACGGTCCGCCACACTTTTTTTTACGCCTCTCGGGATTATCCGAGAGTGTGGCGTTGTAGGGGAGGTGTCCCCGCACGCGTGCGTATGTCAGAAGTGTCGGCAGTGTCCGCCGGCGCCGGTCCAGTGTCCACCGTTGTCTGAAAACTGCACTTTTCTGACCTCTGACCTCACTGGACGGTCCGCCACACTTTTCTTTACGTCTCTCGGGCTTATCCGAGAGTCTGGCGTTGTAGGGGAGGTGTCCCCGCATGCGTGCGTATGTCAGAAGTGTCGGCAGTGTCCGCCGGCGCCGGTCCAGTGTCTACCGTTGTCTGAAAACTGCACTTTTCTGACCTCTGACCTCACTGGACGGTCCGCCACACTTTTCTTTACATCTCTCGGGCTTATCCGAGAGTGTGGCGTTGTAGGGGAGGTGTCCCCGCACGCGTGCGTATGTCAGAAGTGTCGGCAGTGTCCGCCGGCGCCGGTCCAGTGTCCACCGTTGTCTGAAAACTGCACTTTTCTGACCTCTGACCTCACTGGACGGTCCGCCACACTTTTTTTCACATCTCTCGGGCTTATCCGAGAGTGTGGCGTTGTAGGGGAGGTGTCCCCGCACGCGTGCGTATGTCAGAAGTGTCGGCAGTGTCCGCCGGCGCCGGTCCAGTGTCCACCGTTGTCTGAAAACTGCACTTTCTGACCTCTGACCTCACTGGACGGTCCGCCACACTTTTCTTTACACCTCTCGGGCTTATCCGAGAGTCTGGCGTTGTAGGGGAGGTGTCCCCGCACGCGTGCGTATGTCAGAAGTGTCGGCAGTGTCCGCCGGCGCCGGTCCAGTGTCCACCGTTGTCTGAAAACTGCACTTTTCTGACCTCTGACCTCACTGGACGGTCCGCCACACTTTTCTTTACACCTCTCGGGCTTATCCGAGAGTGTGGCGTTGTAGGGGAGGTGTCCCCGCACGCGTGCGTATGTCAGAAGTGTCGGCAGTGTCCGCCGGCGCCGGTCCAGTGTCCACCGTTGTCTGAAAACTGCACTTTTCTGACCTCTGACCTCACTGGACGGTCCGCCACACTTTTTTTTACATCTCTCGGGCTTATCCGAGAGTGTGGCGTTGTAGGGGAGGTGTCCCCGCACGCGTGCGTATGTCAAAAGTGTCGGCAGTGTCCGCCGGCGCCGGTCCAGTGTCCACCGTTGTCTGAAAACTGCACTTTTCTGACCTCTGACCTCACTGGACGGTCCGCCACACTTTTCTTTACACCTCTCGGGCTTATCCGAGAGTGTGGCGTTGTAGGGGAGGTGTCCCCGCATGCGTGCGTATGTCAGAAGTGTCGGCAGTGTCCGCCGGCGCCGGTCCAGTGTCCACCGTTGTCTGAAAACTGCACTTTTCTGACCTCTGACCTCACTGGACGGTCCGCCACACTTTTTTTACATCTCTCGGGCTTATCCAAGAGTGTGGCGTTGTAGGGGAGGTGTCCCCGCACGCGTGCGTATGTCAGAAGTGTCGGCAGTGTCCGCCGGCGCCGGTCCAGTGTCCACCGTTGTCTGAAAACTGCACTTTTCTGACCTCTGACCTCACTGGACGGTCCGCCACACTTTTTTTACATCTCTCGGGCTTATCCAAGAGTGTGGCGTTGTAGGGGAGGTGTCCCCGCACGCGTGCGTATGTCAGAAGTGTCGGCAGTGTCCACCGGTGCCTGTCCAGTGTCCACTGTTGTCTGAAAACGGCACTTTTCTGACCTCTGACCTCACTGGACGGTCCGCCACACTTTGTTTTACACCTCTCAGGCTTATCCGAGAGTGTGGTGTTGTAGGGGAGGTGTCCCCGCACGCGTGCGTATGTCAGAAGTGTCGGCAGTGTCCGCCGGCGCCGGTCCAGTGTCCACCGTTGTCTGAAAACTGCACTTTTCTGACCTCTGACCTCACTGGACGGTCCGCCACACTTTTTTTTACATCTCTCGGGCTTATCCGAGAGTGTGGCGTTGTAGGGGAGGTGTCCCCGCACGCGTGCGTATGTCAGAAGTGTCGGCACTGGACGGTCCGCCACACTTTTTTTTACATCTCTCGGGCTTATCCGAGAGTGTGGTGTCAGAAGTGTCAGAAGTGTCGGCAGTGTCCGCCGGCGCCGGTCCAGTGTCCACCGTTGTCTGAAAACTGCACTTTTCTGACCTCTGACCTCACTGGACGGTGAGGCCAGACTGTCGGCAGTGTCCGCCGGTGCCGGTCCAGTGTCCACCGTTGTCTGAAAACGGCACACTTTTTTTTACATCTCTCGGGCTTATCCGAGAGTGTGGCGTTGTAGGGGAGGTGTCCCCGCACGCGTGCGTATGTCAGAAGTGTCGGCAGTGTCCACCGGTGCCTGTCCAGTGTCCACTGTTGTCTGAAAACTGCACTTTTCTGACCTCTGACCTCACTGGACGGTCCGCCACACTTTTTTTTACATCTCTCGGGCTTATCCGAGAGTGTGGTGTCAGAAGTGTCAGAAGTGTCGGCAGTGTCCGCCGGCGCCGGTCCAGTGTCCACCGTTGTCTGAAAACTGCACTTTTCTGACCTCTGACCTCACTGGACGGTGAGGCCAGACTGTCGGCAGTGTCCGCCGGCGCCGGTCCAGTGTCCACCGTTGTCTGAAAACGGCACTTTTCTGACCTCTGACCTCACTGGACGGTCCGCCACACTTTTTTTTACGCCTCTCGGGATTATCCGAGAGTGTGGCGTTGTAGGGGAGGTGTCCCCGCACGCGTGCGTATGTCAGAAGTGTCGGCAGTGTCCGCCGGCGCCGGTCCAGTGTCCACCGTTGTCTGAAAACTGCACTTTTCTGACCTCTGACCTCACTGGACGGTCCGCCACACTTTTCTTTACGTCTCTCGGGCTTATCCGAGAGTCTGGCGTTGTAGGGGAGGTGTCCCCGCACGCGTGCGTATGTCAGAAGTGTCGGCAGTGTCCGCCGGCGCCGGTCCAGTGTCTACCGTTGTCTGAAAACTGCACTTTTCTGACCTCTGACCTCACTGGACGGTCCGCCACACTTTTCTTTACATCTCTCGGGCTTATCCGAGAGTGTGGCGTTGTAGGGGAGGTGTCCCCGCACGCGTGCGTATGTCAGAAGTGTCGGCAGTGTCCGCCGGCGCCGGTCCAGTGTCCACCGTTGTCTGAAAACTGCACTTTTCTGACCTCTGACCTCACTGGACGGTCCGCCACACTTTTCTTTACACCTCTCGGGCTTATCCGAGAGTCTGGCGTTGTAGGGGAGGTGTCCCCGCACGCGTGCGTATGTCAGAAGTGTCGGCAGTGTCCGCCGGCGCCGGTCCAGTGTCCACCGTTGTCTGAAAACTGCACTTTTCTGACCTCTGACCTCACTGGACGGTCCGCCACACTTTTCTTTACACCTCTCGGGCTTATCCGAGAGTGTGGCGTTGTAGGGGAGGTGTCCCCGCACGCGTGCGTATGTCAGAAGTGTCGGCAGTGTCCACCGGTGCCTGTCCAGTGTCCACTGTTGTCTGAAAACGGCACTTTTCTGACCTCTGACCTCACTGGACGGTCCGCCACACTTTTTTTTACGCCTCTCGGGCTTATCCGAGAGTGTGGCGTTGTAGGGGAGGTGTCCCCGCACGCGTGCGTATGTCAGAAGTGTCGGCAGTGTCCGCCGGCGCCGGTCCAGTGTCCACCGTTGTCTGAAAACTGCACTTTTCTGACCTCTGACCTCACTGGACGGTCCGCCACACTTTTTTTTACATCTCTCGGGCTTATCCGAGAGGGTGGCGGTGTAGGGGAGGTGTCCCCGCACGCGTGCGTATGTCAGAAGTGTCGGCAGTGTCCGCCGGCGCCGGTCCAGTGTCCACCGTTGTCTGAAAACTGCACTTTTCTGACCTCTGACCTCACTGGACGGTCCGCCACACTTTTCTTTACACCTCTCGGGCTTATCCGAGAGTCTGGCGTTGTAGGGGAGGTGTCCCAGCACGCGTGCGTATGTCTGAAGTGTCGGCAGTGTCCGCCGGCGCCGGTCCAGTGTCCACTGTTGTCTGAAAACTGCACTTTTCTGACCTCTGACCTCACTGGACGGTCCGCCACACTTTTCTTTACACCTCTCGGGCTTATCCGAGAGTGTGGCGTTGTAGGGGAGGTGTCCCCGCACGCGTGCGTATGTCAGAAGTGTCGGCAGTGTCCACCGGTGCCTGTCCAGTGTCCACTGTTGTCTGAAAACGGCACTTTTCTGACCTCTGACCTCACTGGACGGTCCGCCACACTTTTTTTTACACCTCTCGGGCTTATCCGAGAGTGTGGCGTTGTAGGGGAGGTGTCCCCGCACGCGTGCGTATGTCAGAAGTGTCGGCAGTGTCCACCGGTGCCTGTCCAGTGTCCACTGTTGTCTGAAAACGGCACTTTTCTGACCTCTGACCTCACTGGACGGTCCGCCACACTTTTTTTTACACCTCTCGGGCTTATCCGAGAGTGTGGCGTTGTAGGGGAGGTGTCCCCGCACGCGTGCGTATGTCAGAAGTGTCGGCAGTGTCCGCCGGCGCCGGTCCAGTGTCCACCGTTGTCTGAAAACTGCACTTTTCTGACCTCTGACCTCACTGGACGGTCCGCCACACTTTTTTTACATCTCTCGGGCTTATCCGAGAGTGTGGCGTTGTAGGGGAGGTGTCCCCGCACGCGTGCGTATGTCAGAAGTGTCGGCAGTGTCCGCCGGCGCCGGTCCAGTGTCCACCGTTGTCTGAAAACTGCACTTTTCTGACCTCTGACCTCACTGGACGGTCCGCCACACTTTTCATTACACCTCTCGGGCTTATCCGAGAGTCTGGCGTTGTAGGGGAGGTGTCCCCGCACGCGTGCGTATGTCAGAAGTGTCGGCAGTGTCCGCCGGCGCCGGTCCAGTGTCCACCGTTGTCTGAAAACTGCACTTTTCTGACCTCTGACCTCACTGGACGGTCCGCCACACTTTTCTTTACACCTCTCGGGCTTATCCGAGAGTGTGGCGTTGTAGGGGTGGTGTCCCCGCACGCGTGCGTATGTCAGAAGTGTCGGCAGTGTCCACCGGTGCCTGTCCAGTGTCCACTGTTGTCTGAAAACGGCACTTTTCTGACCTCTGACCTCACTGGACGGTCCGCCACACTTTTTTTTACACCTCTCGGGCTTATCCGAGAGTGTGGCGTTGTAGGGGAGGTGTCCCCGCACGCGTGCGTATGTCAGAAGTGTCGGCAGTGTCCGCCGGCGCCGGTCCAGTGTCCACCGTTGTCTGAAAACTGCACTTTTCTGACCTCTGACCTCACTGGACGGTGAGGCCAGACTGTCGGCAGTGTCCGCCGGTGCCGGTCCAGTGTCCACCGTTGTCTGAAAACGGCACACTTTTTTTTACATCTCTCGGGCTTATCCGAGAGTGTGGCGTTGTAGGGGAGGTGTCCCCGCACGCGTGCGTATGTCAGAAGTGTCGGCAGTGTCCACCGGTGCCTGTCCAGTGTCCACTGTTGTCTGAAAACTGCACTTTTCTGACCTCTGACCTCACTGGACGGTCCGCCACACTTTTTTTTACATCTCTCGGGCTTATCCGAGAGTGTGGTGTCAGAAGTGTCAGAAGTGTCCTCAGTGTCCGCCGGCGCCGGTCCAGTGTCCACCGTTGTCTGAAAACTGCACTTTTCTGACCTCTGACCTCACTGGACGGTGAGGCCAGACTGTCGGCAGTGTCCGCCGGCGCCGGTCCAGTGTCCACCGTTGTCTGAAAACGGCACTTTTCTGACCTCTGACCTCACTGGACGGTCCGCCACACTTTTTTTTACGCCTCTCGGGATTATCCGAGAGTGTGGCGTTGTAGGGGAGGTGTCCCCGCACGCGTGCGTATGTCAGAAGTGTCGGCAGTGTCCGCCGGCGCCGGTCCAGTGTCCACCGTTGTCTGAAAACTGCACTTTTCTGACCTCTGACCTCACTGGACGGTCCGCCACACTTTTCTTTACGTCTCTCGGGCTTATCCGAGAGTCTGGCGTTGTAGGGGAGGTGTCCCCGCACGCGTGCGTATGTCAGAAGTGTCGGCAGTGTCCGCCGGCGCCGGTCCAGTGTCTACCGTTGTCTGAAAACTGCACTTTTCTGACCTCTGACCTCACTGGACGGTCCGCCACACTTTTCTTTACATCTCTCGGGCTTATCCGAGAGTGTGGCGTTGTAGGGGAGGTGTCCCCGCACGCGTGCGTATGTCAGAAGTGTCGGCAGTGTCCGCCGGCGCCGGTCCAGTGTCCACCGTTGTCTGAAAACTGCACTTTTCTGACCTCTGACCTCACTGGACGGTCCGCCACACTTTTCTTTACACCTCTCGGGCTTATCCGAGAGTCTGGCGTTGTAGGGGAGGTGTCCCCGCACGCGTGCGTATGTCAGAAGTGTCGGCAGTGTCCGCCGGCGCCGGTCCAGTGTCCACCGTTGTCTGAAAACTGCACTTTTCTGACCTCTGACCTCACTGGACGGTCCGCCACACTTTTCTTTACACCTCTCGGGCTTATCCGAGAGTGTGGCGTTGTAGGGGAGGTGTCCCCGCACGCGTGCGTATGTCAGAAGTGTCGGCAGTGTCCACCGGTGCCTGTCCAGTGTCCACTGTTGTCTGAAAACGGCACTTTTCTGACCTCTGACCTCACTGGACGGTCCGCCACACTTTTTTTTACGCCTCTCGGGCTTATCCGAGAGTGTGGCGTTGTAGGGGAGGTGTCCCCGCACGCGTGCGTATGTCAGAAGTGTCGGCAGTGTCCGCCGGCGCCGGTCCAGTGTCCACCGTTGTCTGAAAACTGCACTTTTCTGACCTCTGACCTCACTGGACGGTCCGCCACACTTTTTTTTACATCTCTCGGGCTTATCCGAGAGGGTGGCGGTGTAGGGGAGGTGTCCCCGCACGCGTGCGTGTGTCGGCAGTGTCCGCCGGCGCCGGTCCAGTGTCCACCGTTGTCTGAAAACTGCACTTTTCTGACCTCTGACCTCACTGGACGGTCCGCCACACTTTTCTTTACACCTCTCGGGCTTATCCGAGAGTCTGGCGTTGTAGGGGAGGTGTCCCAGCACGCGTGCGTATGTCAGAAGTGTCGGCAGTGTCCGCCGGCGCCGGTCCAGTGTCCACCGTTGTCTGAAAACTGCACTTTTCTGACCTCTGACCTCACTGGACGGTCCGCCACACTTTTCTTTACACCTCTCGGGCTTATCCGAGAGTGTGGCGTTGTAGGGGAGGTGTCCCCGCACGCGTGCGTATGTCAGAAGTGTCGGCAGTGTCCACCGGTGCCTGTCCAGTGTCCACTGTTGTCTGAAAACGGCACTTTTCTGACCTCTGACCTCACTGGACGGTCCGCCACACTTTTTTTTACACCTCTCGGGCTTATCCGAGAGTGTGGCGTTGTAGGGGAGGTGTCCCCGCACGCGTGCGTATGTCAGAAGTGTCGGCAGTGTCCACCGGTGCCTGTCCAGTGTCCACTGTTGTCTGAAAACGGCACTTTTTTGACCTCTGACCTCACTGGACGGTCCGCCACACTTTTTTTTACACCTCTCGGGCTTATCCGAGAGTGTGGCGTTGTAGGGGAGGTGTCCCCGCACGCGTGCGTATGTCAGAAGTGTCGGCAGTGTCCGCCGGCGCCGGTCCAGTGTCCACCGTTGTCTGAAAACTGCACTTTTCTGACCTCTGACCTCACTGGACGGTCCGCCACACTTTTTTTACATCTCTCGGGCTTATCCGAGAGTGTGGCGTTGTAGGGGAGGTGTCCCCGCACGCGTGCGTATGTCAGAAGTGTCGGCAGTGTCCGCCGGCGCCGGTCCAGTGTCCACCGTTGTCTGAAAACTGCACTTTTCTGACCTCTGACCTCACTGGACGGTCCGCCACACTTTTCATTACACCTCTCGGGCTTATCCGAGAGTCTGGCGTTGTAGGGGAGGTGTCCCCGCACGCGTGCGTATGTCAGAAGTGTCGGCAGTGTCCGCCGGCGCCGGTCCAGTGTCCACCGTTGTCTGAAAACTGCACTTTTCTGACCTCTGACCTCACTGGACGGTCCGCCACACTTTTCTTTACACCTCTCGGGCTTATCCGAGAGTGTGGCGTTGTAGGGGTGGTGTCCCCGCACGCGTGCGTATGTCAGAAGTGTCGGCAGTGTCCACCGGTGCCTGTCCAGTGTCCACTGTTGTCTGAAAACGGCACTTTTCTGACCTCTGACCTCACTGGACGGTCCGCCACACTTTTTTTTACACCTCTCGGGCTTATCCGAGAGTGTGGCGTTGTAGGGGAGGTGTCCCCGCACGCGTGCGTATGTCAGAAGTGTCGGCAGTGTCCGCCGGCGCCGGTCCAGTGTCCACCGTTGTCTGAAAACTGCACTTTTCTGACCTCTGACCTCACTGGACGGTCCGCCACACTTTTTTTTACATCTCTCGGGCTTATCCGAGAGTGTGGCGTTGTAGGGGAGGTGTCCCCGCACGCGTGCGTATGTCAGAAGTGTCGGCAGTGTCCGCCGGCGCCGGTCCAGTGTCCACCGTTGTCTGAAAACTGCACTTTTCTGACCTCTGACCTCACTGGACGGTCCGCCACACTTTTTTTTACATCTCTCGGGCTTATCCGAGAGTGTGGCGTTGTAGGGGAGGTGTCCCCGCACGCGTGCGTATGTCAGAAGTGTCGGCAGTGTCCGCCGGCGCCGGTCCAGTGTCCACCGTTGTCTGAAAACTGCACTTTTCTGACCTCTGACCTCACTGGACGGTCCGCCACACTTTTTTTCACATCTCTCGGGCTTATCCGAGAGTGTGGCGTTGTAGGGGAGGTGTCCCCGCACGCGTGCGTATGTCAGAAGTGTCGGCAGTGTCCGCCGGCGCCGGTCCAGTGTCCACCGTTGTCTGAAAACTGCACTTTCTGACCTCTGACCTCACTGGACGGTCCGCCACACTTTTCTTTACACCTCTCGGGCTTATCCGAGAGTGTGGCGTTGTAGGGGAGGTGTCCCCGCACGCGTGCGTATGTCAGAAGTGTCGGCAGTGTCCGCCGGCGCCGGTCCAGTGTCCACCGTTGTCTGAAAACTGCACTTTTCTGACCTCTGACCTCACTGGACGGTCCGCCACACTTTTCTTTACACCTCTCGGGCTTATCCGAGAGTGTGGCGTTGTAGGGGAGGTGTCCCCGCACGCGTGCGTATGTCAGAAGTGTCGGCAGTGTCCGCCGGCGCCGGTCCAGTGTCCACCGTTGTCTGAAAACTGCACTTTTCTGACCTCTGACCTCACTGGACGGTCCGCCACACTTTTTTTTACATCTCTCGGGCTTATCCGAGAGTGTGGCGTTGTAGGGGAGGTGTCCCCGCACGTGTGCGTATGTCAGAAGTGTCGGCAGTGTCCGCCGGCGCCGGTCCAGTGTCCACCGTTGTCTGAAAACTGCACTTTTCTGACCTCTGACCTCACTGGACGGTCCGCCACACTTTTCTTTACACCTCTCGGGCTTATCCGAGAGTCTGGCGTTGTAGGGGAGGTGTCCCCGCACGCGTGCGTATGTCAGAAGTGTCGGCAGTGTCCGCCGGCGCCGGTCCAGTGTCCACCGTTGTCTGAAAACTGCACTTTTCTGACCTCTGACCTCACTGGACGGTCCGCCACACTTTTCTTTACACCTCTCGGGCTTATCCGAGAGTGTGGCGTTGTAGGGGAGGTGTCCCCGCATGCGTGCGTATGTCAGAAGTGTCGGCAGTGTCCGCCGGCGCCGGTCCAGTGTCCACCGTTGTCTGAAAACTGCACTTTTCTGACCTCTGACCTCACTGGACGGTCCGCCACACTTTTTTTTACATCTCTCGGGCTTATCCGAGAGTGTGGCGTTGTAGGGGAGGTGTCCCCGCACGCGTGCGTATGTCAGAAGTGTCGGCAGTGTCCGCCGGCGCCGGTCCAGTGTCCACCGTTGTCTGAAAACTGCACTTTTCTGACCTCTGACCTCACTGGACGGTCCGCCACACTTTTCTTTACACCTCTCGGGCTTATCCGAGAGTCTGGCGTTGTAGGGGAGGTGTCCCTGCACGCGTGCGTATGTCAGAAGTGTCGGCAGTGTCCGCCGGCGCCGGTCCAGTGTCCACCGTTGTCTGAAAACTGCACTTTTCTGACCTCTGACCTCACTGGACGGTCCGCCACACTTTTCTTTACACCTCTCGGGCTTATCCGAGAGTGTGGCGTTGTAGGGGAGGTGTCCCCGCACGCGTGCGTATGTCAGAAGTGTCGGCAGTGTCCGCCGGCGCCGGTCCAGTGTCCACCGTTGTCTGAAAACTGCACTTTTCTGACCTCTGACCTCACTGGACGGTCCGCCACACTTTTCTTTACACCTCTCGGGCTTATCCGAGAGTGTGGCGTTGTAGGGGAGGTGTCCCCGCACGCGTGCGTATGTCAGAAGTGTCGGCAGTGTCCACCGGCGCCGGTCCAGTGTCCACCGTTGTCTGAAAACTGCACTTTTCTGACCTCTGACCTCACTGGACGGTCCGCCACACTTTTCTTTACGCCTCTCGGGCTTATCCGAGAGTCTGGCGTTGTAGGGGAGGTGTCCCCGCACGCGTGCGTATGTCAGAAGTGGCGGCAGTGTCCGCCGGCGCCGGTCCAGTGTCCACCGTATGTCAGAAGTGTCGGCAGTGTCCGCCGGCGCCGGTCCAGTGTCCACCGTTGTCTGAAAACTGCACTTTTCTGACCTCTGACCTCACTGGACGGTCCACCACACTTTTCTTTACACCTCTCGGGCTTATCCGAGAGTGTGGCGTTGTAGGGGAGGTGTCCCCGCACGTGTGCGTATGTCAGAAGTGTCGGCAGTGTCCGCCGGCGCCGGTCCAGTGTCCACCGTTGTCTGAAAACTGCACTTTTCTGACCTCTGACCTCACTGGACGGTCCGCCACACTTTTCTTTACACCTCTCGGGCTTATCCGAGAGTCTGGCGTTGTAGGGGAGGTGTCCCCGCACGCGTGCGTATGTCAGAAGTGTCGGCAGTGTCCGCCGGCGCCGGTCCAGTGTCCACCGTTGTCTGAAAACTGCACTTTTCTGACCTCTGACCTCACTGGACGGTCCGCCACACTTTTCTTTACACCTCTCGGGCTTATCCGAGAGTGTGGCGTTGTAGGGGAGGTGTCCCCGCACGCGTGCGTATGTCAGAAGTGTCGGCAGTGTCCACCGGTGCCTGTCCAGTGTCCACTGTTGTCTGAAAACGGCACTTTTCTGACCTCTGACCTCACTGGACGGTCCGCCACACTTTTTTTTACGCCTCTCGGGCTTATCCGAGAGTGTGGCGTTGTAGGGGAGGTGTCCCCGCACGCGTGCGTATGTCAGAAGTGTCGGCAGTGTCCGCCGGCGCCGGTCCAGTGTCCACCGTTGTCTGAAAACTGCACTTTTCTGACCTCTGACCTCACTGGACGGTCCGCCACACTTTTTTTTACATCTCTCGGGCTTATCCGAGAGGGTGGCGTTGTAGGGGAGGTGTCCCCGCACGCGTGCGTATGTCAGAAGTGTCGGCAGTGTCCGCCGGCGCCGGTCCAGTGTCCACCGTTGTCTGAAAACTGCACTTTTCTGACCTCTGACCTCACTGGACGGTCCGCCACACTTTTCTTTACCCCTCTCGGGCTTATCCGAGAGTCCGGCGTTGTAGGGGAGGTGTCCCCGCACGCGTGCGTATGTCAGAAGTGTCGGCAGTGTCCGCCGGCGCCGGTCCAGTGTCCACCGTTGTCTGAAAACTGCACTTTTCTGACCTCTGACCTCACTGGACGGTCCGCCACACTTTTCTTTACACCTCTCGGGCTTATCCGAGAGTCCGGCGTTGTAGGGGAGGTGTCCCCGCACGCGTGCGTATGTCAGAAGTGTCGGCAGTGTCCGCCGGCGCCGGTCCAGTGTCCACCGTTGTCTGAAAACTGCACTTTTCTGACCTCTGACCTCACTGGACGGTCCGCCACACTTTTTTTACATCTCTCGGGCTTATCCGAGAGTGTGACGTTGTAGGGGAGGTGTCCCCGCACGCGTGCGTATGTCAGAAGTGTCGGCAGTGTCCGCCGGCGCCGGTCCAGTGTCCACCGTTGTCTGAAAACTGCACTTTTCTGACCTCTGACCTCACTGGACGGTCCGCCACACTTTTCTTTACACCTCTCGGGCTTATCCGAGAGTCTGGCGTTGTAGGGGAGGTGTCCCCGCACGCGTGCGTATGTCAGAAGTGTCGGCAGTGTCCGCCGGCGCCGGTCCAGTGTCCACCGTTGTCTGAAAACTGCACTTTTCTGACCTCTGACCTCACTGGACGGTCCGCCACACTTTTCTTTACACCTCTCGGGCTTATCCGAGAGTGTGGCGTTGTAGGGGAGGTGTCCCCGCACTCGTGCGTATGTCAGAAGTGTCCGCAGTGTCCACCGGTGCCTGTCCAGTGTCCACTGTTGTCTGAAAACGGTACTTTTCTGACCTCTGACCTCACTGGACGGTCCGCCACACTTTTTTTTACACCTCTCGGGCTTATCCGAGAGTGTGGCGTTGTAGGGGAGGTGTCCCCGCACGCGTGCGTATGTCAGAAGTGTCGGCAGTGTCCGCCGGCGCCGGTCCAGTGTCCACCGTTGTCTGAAAACTGCACTTTTCTGACCTCTGACCTCACTGGACGGTCCGCCACACTTTTTTTTACATCTCTCGGGCTTATCCGAGAGTGTGGCGTTGTAGGGGAGGTGTCCCCGCACGCGTGCGTATGTCAGAAGTGTCGGCAGTGTCCGCCGGCGCCGGTCCAGTGTCCACCGTTGTCTGAAAACTGCACTTTTCTGACCTCTGACCTCACTGGACGGTCCGCCACACTTTTTTTTACATCTCTCGGGCTTATCCGAGAGTGTGGCGTTGTAGGGGAGGTGTCCCCGCACGCGTGCGTATGTCAGAAGTGTCGGCAGTGTCCGCCGGCGCCGGTCCAGTGTCCACCGTTGTCTGAAAACTGCACTTTTCTGACCTCTGACCTCACTGGACGGTCCGCCACACTTTTTTTACATCTCTCGGGCTTATCCAAGAGTGTGGCGTTGTAGGGGAGGTGTCCCCGCACGCGTGCGTATGTCAGAAGTGTCGGCAGTGTCCGCCGGCGCCGGTCCAGTGTCCACCGTTGTCTGAAAACTGCACTTTTCTGACCTCTGACCTCACTGGACGGTCCGCCACACTTTTCTTTACACCTCTCGGGCTTATCCGAGAGTCTGGCGTTGTAGGGGAGGTGTCCCCGCACGCGTGCGTATGTCAGAAGTGTCGGCAGTGTCCGCCGGCGCCGGTCCAGTGTCCACCGTTGTCTGAAAACTGCACTTTTCTGACCTCTGACCTCACTGGACGGTCCGCCACACTTTTCTTTACACCTCTCGGGCTTATCCGAGAGTGTGGCGTTGTAGGGGAGGTGTCCCCGCACGCGTGCGTATGTCAGAAGTGTCGGCATTGTCCACCGGTGCCTGTCCAGTGTCCACTGTTGTCTGAAAACGGCACTTTTCTGACCTCTGACCTCACTGGACGGTCCGCCACACTTTTTTTTACACCTCTCGGGCTTATCCGAGAGTGTGGCGTTGTAGGGGAGGTGTCCCCGCACGCGTGCGTATGTCAGAAGTGTCGGCAGTGTCCGCCGGCGCCGGTCCAGTGTCCACCGTTGTCTGAAAACTGCACTTTTCTGACCTCTGACCTCACTGGACGGTCCGCCACACTTTTTTTTACATCTCTCGGGCTTATCCGAGAGTGTGGCGTTGTAGGGGAGGTGTCCCCGCACGCGTGCGTATGTCAGAAGTGTCGGCAGTGTCCGCCGGCGCCGGTCCAGTGTCCACCGTTGTCTGAAAACTGCACTTCTCTGACCTCTGACCTCACTGGACGGTCCGCCACACTTTTTTTTACATCTCTCGGGCTTATCCGAGAGTTAGGCGTTGTAGGGGAGGTGTCCCCGCACGCGTGCGTATGTCAGAAGTGTCGGCAGTGTCCGCCGGCGCCGGTCCAGTGTCCACCGTTGTCTGAAAACTGCACTTTTCTGACCTCTGACCTCACTGGACGGTCCGCCACACTTTTTTTTACATCTCTCGGGCTTATCCGAGAGTGTGGCGTTGTAGGGGAGGTGTCCCCGCACGCGTGCGTATGTCAGAAGTGTCGGCAGTGTCCGCCGGCGCCGGTCCAGTGTCCACCGTTGTCTGAAAACTGCACTTTTCTGACCTCTGACCTCACTGGACGGTCCGCCACACTTTTTTTCACATCTCTCGGGCTTATCCGAGAGTGTGGCGTTGTAGGGGAGGTGTCCCCGCACGCGTGCGTATGTCAGAAGTGTCGGCAGTGTCCGCCGGCGCCGGTCCAGTGTCCACCGTTGTCTGAAAACTGCACTTTCTGACCTCTGACCTCACTGGACGGTCCGCCACACTTTTCTTTACACCTCTCGGGCTTATCCGAGAGTCTGGCGTTGTAGGGGAGGTGTCCCCGCACGCGTGCGTATGTCAGAAGTGTCGGCAGTGTCCGCCGGCGCCGGTCCAGTGTCCACCGTTGTCTGAAAACGGCACTTTTCTGACCTCTGACCTCACTGGACGGTCCGCCACACTTTT
Source organism: Gymnoscopelus braueri (assembly GCF_963280865.1). Classification (NCBI taxonomy): domain Eukaryota; kingdom Metazoa; phylum Chordata; class Actinopteri; order Myctophiformes; family Myctophidae; genus Gymnoscopelus; species Gymnoscopelus braueri. The sequence goes on along the minus strand of NC_137619.1, from coordinate 50,107,459 downwards.
CTTTACACCTCTCGGGCTTATCCGAGAGTGTGGCGTTGTAGGGGAGGTGTCCCCGCACGCGTGCGTATGTCAGAAGTGTCGGCAGTGTCCGCCGGCGCCGGTCCAGTGTCCACCGTTGTCTGAAAACTGCACTTTTCTGAGCTCTGACCTCACTGGACGGTCCGCCACACTTTTTTTTACATCTCTCGGGCTTATCCGAGAGGGTGGCGTTGTAGGGGAGGTGTCCCCGCACGCGTGCGTATGTCAGAAGTGTCGGCAGTGTCCGCCGGCGCCGGTCCAGTGTCCACCGTTGTCTGAAAACTGCACTTTTCTGACCTCTGACCTCACTGGACGGTCCGCCACACTTTTCTTTACACCTCTCGGGCTTATCCGAGAGTCTGGCGTTGTAGGGGAGGTGTCCCCGCACGCGTGCGTATGTCAGAAGTGTCGGCAGTGTCCGCCGGCGCCGGTCCAGTGTCCACCGTTGTCTGAAAACTGCACTTTTCTGACCTCTGACCTCACTGGACGGTCCGCCACACTTTTTTTTACACCTCTCGGGCTTATCCGAGAGTGTGGCGTTGTAGGGGAGGTGTCCCCGCACGCGTGCGTATGTCAGAAGTGTCGGCAGTGTCCGCCGGCGCCGGTCCAGTGTCCACTGTTGTCTGAAAACGGCACTTTTCTGACCTCTGACCTCACTGGACGGTCCGCCACACTTTTCTTTACACCTCTCGGGCTTATCCGAGAGTGTGGCGTTGTAGGGGAGGTGTCCCCGCACGCGTGCGTATGTCAGAAGTGTCGGCAGTGTCCGCCGGCGCCGGTCCAGTGTCCACCGTTGTCTGAAAACTGCACTTTTCTGACCTCTGACCTCACTGGACGGTCCGCCACACTTTTTTTTACATCTCTCGGGCTTATCCGAGAGGGTGGCGTTGTAGGGGAGGTGTCCCCGCACGCGTGCGTATGTCAGAAGTGTCGGCAGTGTCCGCCGGCGCCGGTCCAGTGTCCACCGTTGTCTGAAAACTGCACTTTTCTGACCTCTGACCTCACTGGACGGTCCGCCACACTTTTCTTTACACCTCTCGGGCTTATCCGAGAGTGTGGCGTTGTAGGGGAGGTGTCCCCGCACGCGTGCGTATGTCAGAAGTGTCCGCAGTGTCCACCGGTGCCTGTCCAGTGTCCACTGTTGTCTGAAAACGGCACTTTTCTGACCTCTGACCTCACTGGACGGTCCGCCACACTTTTTTTTACACCTCTCGGGCTTATCCGAGAGTGTGGCGTTGTAGGGGAGGTGTCCCCGCACGCGTGCGTATGTCAGAAGTGTCGGCAGTGTCCGCCGGCGCCGGTCCAGTGTCCACCGTTGTCTGAAAACTGCACTTTTCTGACCTCTGACCTCACTGGACGGTCCGCCACACTTTTTTTTACATCTCTCGGGCTTATCCGAGAGTGTGGCGTTGTAGGGGAGGTGTCCCCGCACGCGTGCGTATGTCAGAAGTGTCGGCAGTGTCCGCCGGCGCCGGTCCAGTGTCCACCGTTGTCTGAAAACTGCACTTTTCTGACCTCTGACCTCACTGGACGGTCCGCCACACTTTTTTTTACATCTCTCGGGCTTATCCGAGAGTGTGGCGTTGTAGGGGAGGTGTCCCCGCACGCGTGCGTATGTCAGAAGTGTCGGCAGTGTCCGCCGGCGCCGGTCCAGTGTCCACCGTTGTCTGAAAACTGCACTTTTCTGACCTCTGACCTCACTGGACGGTCCGCCACACTTTTTTTACATCTCTCGGGCTTATCCAAGAGTGTGGCGTTGTAGGGGAGGTGTCCCCGCACGCGTGCGTATGTCAGAAGTGTCGGCAGTGTCCGCCGGCGCCGGTCCAGTGTCCACCGTTGTCTGAAAACTGCACTTTTCTGACCTCTGACCTCACTGGACGGTCCGCCACACTTTTCTTTACACCTCTCGGGCTTATCCGAGAGTCTGGCGTTGTAGGGGAGGTGTCCCCGCACGCGTGCGTATGTCAGAAGTGTCGGCAGTGTCCGCCGGCGCCGGTCCAGTGTCCACCGTTGTCTGAAAACTGCACTTTTCTGACCTCTGACCTCACTGGACGGTCCGCCACACTTTTCTTTACACCTCTCGGGCTTATCCGAGAGTGTGGCGTTGTAGGGGAGGTGTCCCCGCACGCGTGCGTATGTCAGAAGTGTCGGCAGTGTCCGCCGGCGCCGGTCCAGTGTCCACCGTTGTCTGAAAACTGCACTTTTCTGAGCTCTGACCTCACTGGACGGTCCGCCACACTTTTTTTTACATCTCTCGGGCTTATCCGAGAGGGTGGCGTTGTAGGGGAGGTGTCCCCGCACGCGTGCGTATGTCAGAAGTGTCGGCAGTGTCCGCCGGCGCCGGTCCAGTGTCCACTGTTGTCTGAAAACGGCACTTTTCTGACCTCTGACCTCACTGGACGGTCCGCCACACTTTTCTTTACACCTCTCGGGCTTATCCGAGAGTGTGGCGTTGTAGGGGAGGTGTCCCCGCACGCGTGCGTATGTCAGAAGTGTCGGCAGTGTCCGCCGGCGCCGGTCCAGTGTCCACCGTTGTCTGAAAACTGCACTTTTCTGACCTCTGACCTCACTGGACGGTCCGCCACACTTTTTTTTACATCTCTCGGGCTTATCCGAGAGGGTGGCGTTGTAGGGGAGGTGTCCCCGCACGCGTGCGTATGTCAGAAGTGTCGGCAGTGTCCGCCGGCGCCGGTCCAGTGTCCACCGTTGTCTGAAAACTGCACTTTTCTGACCTCTGACCTCACTGGACGGTCCGCCACACTTTTCTTTACACCTCTCGGGCTTATCCGAGAGTGTGGCGTTGTAGGGGAGGTGTCCCCGCACGCGTGCGTATGTCAGAAGTGTCCGCAGTGTCCACCGGTGCCTGTCCAGTGTCCACTGTTGTCTGAAAACGGCACTTTTCTGACCTCTGACCTCACTGGACGGTCCGCCACACTTTTTTTTACACCTCTCGGGCTTATCCGAGAGTGTGGCGTTGTAGGGGAGGTGTCCCCGCACGCGTGCGTATGTCAGAAGTGTCGGCAGTGTCCGCCGGCGCCGGTCCAGTGTCCACCGTTGTCTGAAAACTGCACTTTTCTGACCTCTGACCTCACTGGACGGTCCGCCACACTTTTTTTTACATCTCTCGGGCTTATCCGAGAGTGTGGCGTTGTAGGGGAGGTGTCCCCGCACGCGTGCGTATGTCAGAAGTGTCGGCAGTGTCCGCCGGCGCCGGTCCAGTGTCCACCGTTGTCTGAAAACTGCACTTTTCTGACCTCTGACCTCACTGGACGGTCCGCCACACTTTTTTTTACATCTCTCGGGCTTATCCGAGAGTGTGGCGTTGTAGGGGAGGTGTCCCCGCACGCGTGCGTATGTCAGAAGTGTCGGCAGTGTCCGCCGGCGCCGGTCCAGTGTCCACCGTTGTCTGAAAACTGCACTTTTCTGACCTCTGACCTCACTGGACGGTCCGCCACACTTTTTTTACATCTCTCGGGCTTATCCAAGAGTGTGGCGTTGTAGGGGAGGTGTCCCCGCACGCGTGCGTATGTCAGAAGTGTCGGCAGTGTCCGCCGGCGCCGGTCCAGTGTCCACCGTTGTCTGAAAACTGCACTTTTCTGACCTCTGACCTCACTGGACGGTCCGCCACACTTTTCTTTACACCTCTCGGGCTTATCCGAGAGTCTGGCGTTGTAGGGGAGGTGTCCCCGCACGCGTGCGTATGTCAGAAGTGTCGGCAGTGTCCGCCGGCGCCGGTCCAGTGTCCACCGTTGTCTGAAAACTGCACTTTTCTGACCTCTGACCTCACTGGACGGTCCGCCACACTTTTCTTTACACCTCTCGGGCTTATCCGAGAGTGTGGCGTTGTAGGGGAGGTGTCCCCGCACGCGTGCGTATGTCAGAAGTGTCGGCATTGTCCACCGGTGCCTGTCCAGTGTCCACTGTTGTCTGAAAACGGCACTTTTCTGACCTCTGACCTCACTGGACGGTCCGCCACACTTTTTTTTACACCTCTCGGGCTTATCCGAGAGTGTGGCGTTGTAGGGGAGGTGTCCCCGCACGCGTGCGTATGTCAGAAGTGTCGGCAGTGTCCGCCGGCGCCGGTCCAGTGTCCACCGTTGTCTGAAAACTGCACTTTTCTGACCTCTGACCTCACTGGACGGTCCGCCACACTTTTTTTTACATCTCTCGGGCTTATCCGAGAGTGTGGCGTTGTAGGGGAGGTGTCCCCGCACGCGTGCGTATGTCAGAAGTGTCGGCAGTGTCCGCCGGCGCCGGTCCAGTGTCCACCGTTGTCTGAAAACTGCACTTCTCTGACCTCTGACCTCACTGGACGGTCCGCCACACTTTTTTTTACATCTCTCGGGCTTATCCGAGAGTTAGGCGTTGTAGGGGAGGTGTCCCCGCACGCGTGCGTATGTCAGAAGTGTCGGCAGTGTCCGCCGGCGCCGGTCCAGTGTCCACCGTTGTCTGAAAACTGCACTTTTCTGACCTCTGACCTCACTGGACGGTCCGCCACACTTTTTTTTACATCTCTCGGGCTTATCCGAGAGTGTGGCGTTGTAGGGGAGGTGTCCCCGCACGCGTGCGTATGTCAGAAGTGTCGGCAGTGTCCGCCGGCGCCGGTCCAGTGTCCACCGTTGTCTGAAAACTGCACTTTTCTGACCTCTGACCTCACTGGACGGTCCGCCACACTTTTTTTCACATCTCTCGGGCTTATCCGAGAGTGTGGCGTTGTAGGGGAGGTGTCCCCGCACGCGTGCGTATGTCAGAAGTGTCGGCAGTGTCCGCCGGCGCCGGTCCAGTGTCCACCGTTGTCTGAAAACTGCACTTTCTGACCTCTGACCTCACTGGACGGTCCGCCACACTTTTCTTTACACCTCTCGGGCTTATCCGAGAGTCTGGCGTTGTAGGGGAGGTGTCCCCGCACGCGTGCGTATGTCAGAAGTGTCGGCAGTGTCCGCCGGCGCCGGTCCAGTGTCCACCGTTGTCTGAAAACGGCACTTTTCTGACCTCTGACCTCACTGGACGGTCCGCCACACTTTTCTTTACACCTCTCGGGCTTATCCGAGAGTGTGGCGTTGTAGGGGAGGTGTCCCCGCACGCGTGCGTATGTCAGAAGTGTCGGCAGTGTCCGCCGGCGCCGGTCCAGTGTCCACCGTTGTCTGAAAACTGCACTTTTCTGAGCTCTGACCTCACTGGACGGTCCGCCACACTTTTTTTTACATCTCTCGGGCTTATCCGAGAGGGTGGCGTTGTAGGGGAGGTGTCCCCGCACGCGTGCGTATGTCAGAAGTGTCGGCAGTGTCCGCCGGCGCCGGTCCAGTGTCCACCGTTGTCTGAAAACTGCACTTTTCTGACCTCTGACCTCACTGGACGGTCCGCCACACTTTTCTTTACACCTCTCGGGCTTATCCGAGAGTCTGGCGTTGTAGGGGAGGTGTCCCCGCACGCGTGCGTATGTCAGAAGTGTCGGCAGTGTCCGCCGGCGCCGGTCCAGTGTCCACCGTTGTCTGAAAACTGCACTTTTCTGACCTCTGACCTCACTGGACGGTCCGCCACACTTTTTTTTACACCTCTCGGGCTTATCCGAGAGTGTGGCGTTGTAGGGGAGGTGTCCCCGCACGCGTGCGTATGTCAGAAGTGTCGGCAGTGTCCGCCGGCGCCGGTCCAGTGTCCACTGTTGTCTGAAAACGGCACTTTTCTGACCTCTGACCTCACTGGACGGTCCGCCACACTTTTCTTTACACCTCTCGGGCTTATCCGAGAGTGTGGCGTTGTAGGGGAGGTGTCCCCGCACGCGTGCGTATGTCAGAAGTGTCGGCAGTGTCCGCCGGCGCCGGTCCAGTGTCCACCGTTGTCTGAAAACTGCACTTTTCTGACCTCTGACCTCACTGGACGGTCCGCCACACTTTTTTTTACATCTCTCGGGCTTATCCGAGAGGGTGGCGTTGTAGGGGAGGTGTCCCCGCACGCGTGCGTATGTCAGAAGTGTCGGCAGTGTCCGCCGGCGCCGGTCCAGTGTCCACCGTTGTCTGAAAACTGCACTTTTCTGACCTCTGACCTCACTGGACGGTCCGCCACACTTTTCTTTACACCTCTCGGGCTTATCCGAGAGTCTGGCGTTGTAGGGGAGGTGTCCCCGCACGCGTGCGCATGTCAGAAGTGTCGGCAGTGTCCGCCGGCGCCGGTCCAGTGTCCACCGTTGTCTGAAAACTGCACTTTTCTGACCTCTGACCTCACTGGACGGTCCGCCACACTTTTCTTTACACCTCTCGGGCTTATCCGAGAGTGTGGCGTTGTAGGGGAGGTGTCCCCGCACGCGTGCGTATGTCAGAAGTGTCGGCAGTGTCCACCGGTGCCTGTCCAGTGTCCACTGTTGTCTGAAAACGGCACTTTTCTGACCTCTGACCTCACTGGACGGTCCGCCACACTTTTTTTTACACCTCTCGGGCTTATCCGAGAGTGTGGCGTTGTAGGGGAGGCACTTTTCTGACCTCTGACCTCACTCTGACTCTGACCTCTGACCTCACTGGACGGTCCGCCACACTTTTTTTTACATCTCTCGGGCTTATCCGAGAGTGTGGCGTTGTAGGGGAGGTGTCCCCGCACGCGTGCGTATGTCAGAAGTGTCGGCAGTGTCCGCCGGCGCCGGTCCAGTGTCCACCGTTGTCTGAAAACTGCACTTTTCTGACCTCTGACCTCACTGGACGGTCCGCCACACTTTTCTTTACATCTCTCGGGCTTATCCGAGAGTCTGGCGTTGTAGGGGAGGTGTCCCCGCACGCGTGCGTATGTCAGAAGTGTCGGCAGTGTCCGCCGGCGCCGGTCCAGTGTCTACCGTTGTCTGAAAACTGCACTTTTCTGACCTCTGACCTCACTGGACGGTCCGCCACACTTTTCTTTACATCTCTCGGGCTTATCCGAGAGTGTGGCGTTGTAGGGGAGGTGTCCCCGCACGCGTGCGTATGTCAGAAGTGTCGGCAGTGTCCGCCGGCGCCGGTCCAGTGTCCACCGTTGTCTGAAAACTGCACTTTTCTGACCTCTGACCTCACTGGACGGTCCGCCACACTTTTTTTTACATCTCTCGGGCTTATCCGAGAGTGTGGCGTTGTAGGGGAGGTGTCCCCGCACGCGTGCGTATGTCAGAAGTGTCGGCAGTGTCCACCGGTGCCTGTCCAGTGTCCACTGTTGTCTGAAAACGGCACTTTTCTGACCTCTGACCTCACTGGACGGTCCGCCACACTTTTTTTTACGCCTCTCGGGATTATCCGAGAGTGTGGCGTTGTAGGGGAGGTGTCCCCGCACGCGTGCGTATGTCAGAAGTGTCGGCAGTGTCCGCCGGCGCCGGTCCAGTGTCCACCGTTGTCTGAAAACTGCACTTTTCTGACCTCTGACCTCACTGGACGGTCCGCCACACTTTTCTTTACATCTCTCGGGCTTATCCGAGAGTCTGGCGTTGTAGGGGAGGTGTCCCCGCACGCGTGCGTATGTCAGAAGTGTCGGCAGTGTCCGCCGGCGCCGGTCCAGTGTCTACCGTTGTCTGAAAACTGCACTTTTCTGACCTCTGACCTCACTGGACGGTCCGCCACACTTTTCTTTACATCTCTCGGGCTTATCCGAGAGTGTGGCGTTGTAGGGGAGGTGTCCCCGCACGCGTGCGTATGTCAGAAGTGTCGGCAGTGTCCGCCGGCGCCGGTCCAGTGTCCACCGTTGTCTGAAAACTGCACTTTTCTGACCTCTGACCTCACTGGACGGTCCGCCACACTTTTCTTTACACCTCTCGGGCTTATCCGAGAGTCTGGCGTTGTAGGGGAGGTGTCCCCGCACGCGTGCGTATGTCAGAAGTGTCGGCAGTGTCCGCCGGCGCCGGTCCAGTGTCCACCGTTGTCTGAAAACTGCACTTTTCTGACCTCTGACCTCACTGGACGGTCCGCCACACTTTTCTTTACACCTCTCGGGCTTATCCGAGAGTGTGGCGTTGTAGGGGAGGTGTCCCCGCACGCGTGCGTATGTCAGAAGTGTCGGCAGTGTCCACCGGTGCCTGTCCAGTGTCCACTGTTGTCTGAAAACGGCACTTTTCTGACCTCTGACCTCACTGGACGGTCCGCCACACTTTTTTTTACGCCTCTCGGGATTATCCGAGAGTGTGGCGTTGTAGGGGAGGTGTCCCCGCACGCGTGCGTATGTCAGAAGTGTCGGCAGTGTCCGCCGGCGCCGGTCCAGTGTCCACCGTTGTCTGAAAACTGCACTTTTCTGACCTCTGACCTCACTGGACGGTCCGCCACACTTTTCTTTACATCTCTGGGGCTTATCCGAGAGTCTGGCGTTGTAGGGGAGGTGTCCCCGCACGCGTGCGTATGTCAGAAGTGTCGGCAGTGTCCGCCGGCGCCGGTCCAGTGTCTACCGTTGTCTGAAAACTGCACTTTTCTGACCTCTGACCTCACTGGACGGTCCGCCACACTTTTCTTTACATCTCTCGGGCTTATCCGAGAGTGTGGCGTTGTAGGGGAGGTGTCCCCGCACGCGTGCGTATGTCAGAAGTGTCGGCAGTGTCCGCCGGCGCCGGTCCAGTGTCCACCGTTGTCTGAAAACTGCACTTTTCTGACCTCTGACCTCACTGGACGGTCCGCCACACTTTTCTTTACACCTCTCGGGCTTATCCGAGAGTCTGGCGTTGTAGGGGAGGTGTCCCCGCACGCGTGCGTATGTCAGAAGTGTCGGCAGTGTCCGCCGGCGCCGGTCCAGTGTCCACCGTTGTCTGAAAACTGCACTTTTCTGACCTCTGACCTCACTGGACGGTCCGCCACACTTTTCTTTACACCTCTCGGGCTTATCCGAGAGTGTGGCGTTGTAGGGGAGGTGTCCCCGCACGCGTGCGTATGTCAGAAGTGTCGGCAGTGTCCACCGGTGCCTGTCCAGTGTCCACTGTTGTCTGAAAACGGCACTTTTCTGACCTCTGACCTCACTGGACGGTCCGCCACACTTTTTTTTACGCCTCTCGGGCTTATCCGAGAGTGTGGCGTTGTAGGGGAGGTGTCCCCGCACGCGTGCGTATGTCAGAAGTGTCGGCAGTGTCCGCCGGCGCCGGTCCAGTGTCCACCGTTGTCTGAAAACTGCACTTTCTGACCTCTGACCTCACTGGACGGTCCGCCACACTTTTCTTTACACCTCTCGGGCTTATCCGAGAGTCTGGCGTTGTAGGGGAGGTGTCCCCGCACGCGTGCGTATGTCAGAAGTGTCGGCAGTGTCCGCCGGCGCCGGTCCAGTGTCCACCGTTGTCTGAAAACTGCACTTTTCTGACCTCTGACCTCACTGGACGGTCCGCCACACTTTTCTTTACACCTCTCGGGCTTATCCGAGAGTGTGGCGTTGTAGGGGAGGTGTCCCCGCACGCGTGCGTATGTCAGAAGTGTCGGCAGTGTCCGCCGGCGCCGGTCCAGTGTCCACCGTTGTCTGAAAACTGCACTTTTCTGACCTCTGACCTCACTGGACGGTCCGCCACACTTTTTTTTACATCTCTCGGGCTTATCCGAGAGTGTGGCGTTGTAGGGGAGGTGTCCCCGCACGCGTGCGTATGTCAGAAGTGTCGGCAGTGTCCACCGGTGCCTGTCCAGTGTCCACTGTTGTCTGAAAACGGCACTTTTCTGACCTCTGACCTCACTGGACGGTCCGCCACACTTTTTTTTACGCCTCTCGGGATTATCCGAGAGTGTGGCGTTGTAGGGGAGGTGTCCCCGCACGCGTGCGTATGTCAGAAGTGTCGGCAGTGTCCGCCGGCGCCGGTCCAGTGTCCACCGTTGTCTGAAAACTGCACTTTTCTGACCTCTGACCTCACTGGACGGTCCGCCACACTTTTCTTTACATCTCTCGGGCTTATCCGAGAGTCTGGCGTTGTAGGGGAGGTGTCCCCGCACGCGTGCGTATGTCAGAAGTGTCGGCAGTGTCCGCCGGCGCCGGTCCAGTGTCTACCGTTGTCTGAAAACTGCACTTTTCTGACCTCTGACCTCACTGGACGGTCCGCCACACTTTTCTTTACATCTCTCGGGCTTATCCGAGAGTGTGGCGTTGTAGGGGAGGTGTCCCCGCACGCGTGCGTATGTCAGAAGTGTCGGCAGTGTCCGCCGGCGCCGGTCCAGTGTCCACCGTTGTCTGAAAACTGCACTTTTCTGACCTCTGACCTCACTGGACGGTCCGCCACACTTTTCTTTACACCTCTCGGGCTTATCCGAGAGTCTGGCGTTGTAGGGGAGGTGTCCCCGCACGCGTGCGTATGTCAGAAGTGTCGGCAGTGTCCGCCGGCGCCGGTCCAATGTCCACCGTTGTCTGAAAACTGCACTTTTCTGACCTCTGACCTCACTGGACGGTCCGCCACACTTTTCTTTACACCTCTCGGGCTTATCCGAGAGTGTGGCGTTGTAGGGGAGGTGTCCCCGCACGCGTGCGTATGTCAGAAGTGTCGGCAGTGTCCACCGGTGCCTGTCCAGTGTCCACTGTTGTCTGAAAACGGCACTTTTCTGACCTCTGACCTCACTGGACGGTCCGCCACACTTTTTTTTACGCCTCTCGGGCTTATCCGAGAGTGTGGCGTTGTAGGGGAGGTGTCCCCGCACGCGTGCGTATGTCAGAAGTGTCGGCAGTGTCCGCCGGCGCCGGTCCAGTGTCCACCGTTGTCTGAAAACTGCACTTTTCTGACCTCTGACCTCACTGGACGGGCCGCCACACTTTTTTTTACATCTCTCGGGCTTATCCGAGAGGGTGGCGGTGTAGGGGAGGTGTCCCCGCACGCGTGCGTATGTCAGAAGTGTCGGCAGTGTCCGCCGGCGCCGGTCCAGTGTCCACCGTTGTCTGAAAACTGCACTTTTCTGACCTCTGACCTCACTGGACGGTCCGCCACACTTTTCTTTACACCTCTCGGGCTTATCCGAGAGTCTGGCGTTGTAGGGGAGGTGTCCCAGCACGCGTGCGTATGTCAGAAGTGTCGGCAGTGTCCGCCGGCGCCGGTCCAGTGTCCACTGTTGTCTGAAAACGGCACTTTTCTGACCTCTGACCTCACTGGACGGTCCGCCACACTTTTCTTTACACCTCTCGGGCTTATCCGAGAGTCTGGCGTTGTAGGGGAGGTGTCCCCGCACGCGTGCGTATGTCAGAAGTGTCGGCAGTGTCCGCCGGCGCCGGTCCAGTGTCCACCGTTGTCTGAAAACTGCACTTTTCTGACCTCTGACCTCACTGGACGGTCCGCCACACTTTTCTTTACACCTCTCGGGCTTATCCGAGAGTGTGGCGTTGTAGGGGTGGTGTCCCCGCACGCGTGCGTATGTCAGAAGTGTCGGCAGTGTCCACCGGTGCCTGTCCAGTGTCCACTGTTGTCTGAAAACGGCACTTTTCTGACCTCTGACCTCACTGGACGGTCCGCCACACTTTTTTTTACACCTCTCGGGCTTATCCGAGAGTGTGGCGTTGTAGGGGAGGTGTCCCCGCACGCGTGCGTATGTCAGAAGTGTCGGCAGTGTCCGCCGGCGCCGGTCCAGTGTCCACCGTTGTCTGAAAACTGCACTTTTCTGACCTCTGACCTCACTGGACGGTCCGCCACAATTTTTTTTACATCTCTCGGGCTTATCCGAGAGTGTGGCGTTGTAGGGGAGGTGTCCCCGCACGCGTGCGTATGTCAGAAGTGTCGGCAGTGTCCGCCGGCGCCGGTCCAGTGTCCACCGTTGTCTGAAAACTGCACTTTTCTGACCTCTGACCTCACTGGACGGTCCGCCACACTTTTTTTTACATCTCTCGGGCTTATCCGAGAGTGTGGCGTTGTAGGGGAGGTGTCCCCGCACGCGTGCGTATGTCAGAAGTGTCGGCAGTGTCCGCCGGCGCCGGTCCAGTGTCCACCGTTGTCTGAAAACTGCACTTTTCTGACCTCTGACCTCACTGGACGGTCCGCCACACTTTTTTTTACATCTCTCGGGCTTATCCGAGAGTGTGGCGTTGTAGGGGAGGTGTCCCCGCACGCGTGCGTATGTCAGAAGTGTCGGCAGTGTCCGCCGGCGCCGGTCCAGTGTCCACCGTTGTCTGAAAACTGCACTTTTCTGACCTCTGACCTCACTGGACGGTCCGCCACACTTTTTTTCACATCTCTCGGGCTTATCCGAGAGTGTGGCGTTGTAGGGGAGGTGTCCCCGCACGCGTGCGTATGTCAGAAGTGTCGGCAGTGTCCGCCGGCGCCGGTCCAGTGTCCACCGTTGTCTGAAAACTGCACTTTCTGACCTCTGACCTCACTGGACGGTCCGCCACACTTTTCTTTACACCTCTCGGGCTTATCCGAGAGTGTGGCGTTGTAGGGGAGGTGTCCCCGCACGCGTGCGTATGTCAGAAGTGTCGGCAGTGTCCGCCGGCGCCGGTCCAGTGTCCACCGTTGTCTGAAAACTGCACTTTTCTGACCTCTGACCTCACTGGACGGTCCGCCACACTTTTCTTTACACCTCTCGGGCTTATCCGAGAGTGTGGCGTTGTAGGGGAGGTGTCCCCGCACGCGTGCGTATGTCAGAAGTGTCGGCAGTGTCCGCCGGCGCCGGTCCAGTGTCCACCGTTGTCTGAAAACTGCACTTTTCTGACCTCTGACCTCACTGGACGGTCCGCCACACTTTTTTTTACATCTCTCGGGCTTATCCGAGAGTGTGGCGTTGTAGGGGAGGTGTCCCCGCACGTGTGCGTATGTCAGAAGTGTCGGCAGTGTCCGCCGGCGCCGGTCCAGTGTCCACCGTTGTCTGAAAACTGCACTTTTCTGACCTCTGACCTCACTGGACGGTCCGCCACACTTTTCTTTACACCTCTCGGGCATATCCGAGAGTCTGGCGTTGTAGGGGAGGTGTCCCAGCACGCGTGCGTATGTCAGAAGTGTCGGCAGTGTCCGCCGGCGCCGGTCCAGTGTCCACTGTTGTCTGAAAACGGCACTTTTCTGACCTCTGACCTCACTGGACGGTCCGCCACACTTTTTTTTACACCTCTCGGGCTTATCCGAGAGTGTGGCGTTGTAGGGGAGGTGTCCCCGCACGCGTGCGTATGTCAGAAGTGTCGGCAGTGTCCACCGGTGCCTGTCCAGTGTCCACTGTTGTCTGAAAACGGCACTTTTCTGACCTCTGACCTCACTGGACGGTCCGCCACACTTTTTTTTACACCTCTCGGGCTTATCCGAGAGTGTGGCGTTGTAGGGGAGGTGTCCCCGCACGCGTGCGTATGTCAGAAGTGTCGGCAGTGTCCGCCGGCGCCGGTCCAGTGTCCACCGTTGTCTGAAAACTGCACTTTTCTGACCTCTGACCTCACTGGACGGTCCGCCACACTTTTTTTACATCTCTCGGGCTTATCCGAGAGTGTGGCGTTGTAGGGGAGGTGTCCCCGCACGCGTGCGTATGTCAGAAGTGTCGGCAGTGTCCGCCGGCGCCGGTCCAGTGTCCACCGTTGTCTGAAAACTGCACTTTTCTGACCTCTGACCTCACTGGACGGTCCGCCACACTTTTCTTTACACCTCTCGGGCTTATCCGAGAGTCTGGCGTTGTAGGGGAGGTGTCCCCGCACGCGTGCGTATGTCAGAAGTGTCGGCAGTGTCCGCCGGCGCCGGTCCAGTGTCCACCGTTGTCTGAAAACTGCACTTTTCTGACCTCTGACCTCACTGGACGGTCCGCCACACTTTTCTTTACACCTCTCGGGCTTATCCGAGAGTGTGGCGTTGTAGGGGTGGTGTCCCCGCACGCGTGCGTATGTCAGAAGTGTCGGCAGTGTCCACCGGTGCATGTCCAGTGTCAACTGTTGTCTGAAAACGGCACTTTTCTGACCTCTGACCTCACTGGACGGTCCGCCACACTTTTTTTTACACCTCTCGGGCTTATCCGAGAGTGTGGCGTTGTAGGGGAGGTGTCCCCGCACGCGTGCGTATGTCAGAAGTGTCGGCAGTGTCCGCCGGCGCCGGTCCAGTGTCCACCGTTGTCTGAAAACTGCACTTTTCTGACCTCTGACCTCACTGGACGGTCCGCCACAATTTTTTTTACATCTCTCGGGCTTATCCGAGAGTGTGGCGTTGTAGGGGAGGTGTCCCCGCACGCGTGCGTATGTCAGAAGTGTCGGCAGTGTCCGCCGGCGCCGGTCCAGTGTCCACCGTTGTCTGAAAACTGCACTTTTCTGACCTCTGACCTCACTGGACGGTCCGCCACACTTTTTTTTACATCTCTCGGGCTTATCCGAGAGTGTGGCGTTGTAGGGGAGGTGTCCCCGCACGCGTGCGTATGTCAGAAGTGTCGGCAGTGTCCGCCGGCGCCGGTCCAGTGTCCACCGTTGTCTGAAAACTGCACTTTTCTGACCTCTGACCTCACTGGACGGTCCGCCACACTTTTTTTTACATCTCTCGGGCTTATCCGAGAGTGTGGCGTTGTAGGGGAGGTGTCCCCGCACGCGTGCGTATGTCAGAAGTGTCGGCAGTGTCCGCCGGCGCCGGTCCAGTGTCCACCGTTGTCTGAAAACTGCACTTTTCTGACCTCTGACCTCACTGGACGGTCCGCCACACTTTTTTTCACATCTCTCGGGCTTATCCGAGAGTGTGGCGTTGTAGGGGAGGTGTCCCCGCACGCGTGCGTATGTCAGAAGTGTCGGCAGTGTCCGCCGGCGCCGGTCCAGTGTCCACCGTTGTCTGAAAACTGCACTTTCTGACCTCTGACCTCACTGGACGGTCCGCCACACTTTTCTTTACACCTCTCGGGCTTATCCGAGAGTGTGGCGTTGTAGGGGAGGTGTCCCCGCACGCGTGCGTATGTCAGAAGTGTCGGCAGTGTCCGCCGGCGCCGGTCCAGTGTCCACCGTTGTCTGAAAACTGCACTTTTCTGACCTCTGACCTCACTGGACGGTCCGCCACACTTTTCTTTACACCTCTCGGGCTTATCCGAGAGTGTGGCGTTGTAGGGGAGGTGTCCCCGCACGCGTGCGTATGTCAGAAGTGTCGGCAGTGTCCGCCGGCGCCGGTCCAGTGTCCACCGTTGTCTGAAAACTGCACTTTTCTGACCTCTGACCTCACTGGACGGTCCGCCACACTTTTTTTTACATCTCTCGGGCTTATCCGAGAGTGTGGCGTTGTAGGGGAGGTGTCCCCGCACGTGTGCGTATGTCAGAAGTGTCGGCAGTGTCCGCCGGCGCCGGTCCAGTGTCCACCGTTGTCTGAAAACTGCACTTTTCTGACCTCTGACCTCACTGGACGGTCCGCCACACTTTTCTTTACACCTCTCGGGCTTATCCGAGAGTCTGGCGTTGTAGGGGAGGTGTCCCAGCACGCGTGCGTATGTCAGAAGTGTCGGCAGTGTCCGCCGGCGCCGGTCCAGTGTCCACTGTTGTCTGAAAACGGCACTTTTCTGACCTCTGACCTCACTGGACGGTCCGCCACACTTTTTTTTACACCTCTCGGGCTTATCCGAGAGTGTGGCGTTGTAGGGGAGGTGTCCCCGCACGCGTGCGTATGTCAGAAGTGTCGGCAGTGTCCACCGGTGCCTGTCCAGTGTCCACTGTTGTCTGAAAACGGCACTTTTCTGACCTCTGACCTCACTGGACGGTCCGCCACACTTTTTTTTACACCTCTCGGGCTTATCCGAGAGTGTGGCGTTGTAGGGGAGGTGTCCCCGCACGCGTGCGTATGTCAGAAGTGTCGGCAGTGTCCGCCGGCGCCGGTCCAGTGTCCACCGTTGTCTGAAAACTGCACTTTTCTGACCTCTGACCTCACTGGACGGTCCGCCACACTTTTTTTACATCTCTCGGGCTTATCCGAGAGTGTGGCGTTGTAGGGGAGGTGTCCCCGCACGCGTGCGTATGTCAGAAGTGTCGGCAGTGTCCGCCGGCGCCGGTCCAGTGTCCACCGTTGTCTGAAAACTGCACTTTTCTGACCTCTGACCTCACTGGACGGTCCGCCACACTTTTCTTTACACCTCTCGGGCTTATCCGAGAGTCTGGCGTTGTAGGGGAGGTGTCCCCGCACGCGTGCGTATGTCAGAAGTGTCGGCAGTGTCCGCCGGCGCCGGTCCAGTGTCCACCGTTGTCTGAAAACTGCACTTTTCTGACCTCTGACCTCACTGGACGGTCCGCCACACTTTTCTTTACACCTCTCGGGCTTATCCGAGAGTGTGGCGTTGTAGGGGTGGTGTCCCCGCACGCGTGCGTATGTCAGAAGTGTCGGCAGTGTCCACCGGTGCCTGTCCAGTGTCCACTGTTGTCTGAAAACGGCACTTTTCTGACCTCTGACCTCACTGGACGGTCCGCCACACTTTTTTTTACACCTCTCGGGCTTATCCGAGAGTGTGGCGTTGTAGGGGAGGTGTCCCCGCACGCGTGCGTATGTCAGAAGTGTCGGCAGTGTCCGCCGGCGCCGGTCCAGTGTCCACCGTTGTCTGAAAACTGCACTTTTCTGACCTCTGACCTCACTGGACGGTCCGCCACAATTTTTTTTACATCTCTCGGGCTTATCCGAGAGTGTGGCGTTGTAGGGGAGGTGTCCCCGCACGCGTGCGTATGTCAGAAGTGTCGGCAGTGTCCGCCGGCGCCGGTCCAGTGTCCACCGTTGTCTGAAAACTGCACTTTTCTGACCTCTGACCTCACTGGACGGTCCGCCACACTTTTTTTTACATCTCTCGGGCTTATCCGAGAGTGTGGCGTTGTAGGGGAGGTGTCCCCGCACGCGTGCGTATGTCAGAAGTGTCGGCAGTGTCCGCCGGCGCCGGTCCAGTGTCCACCGTTGTCTGAAAACTGCACTTTTCTGACCTCTGACCTCACTGGACGGTCCGCCACACTTTTTTTTACATCTCTCGGGGTTATCCGAGAGTGTGGCGTTGTAGGGGAGGTGTCCCCGCACGCGTGCGTATGTCAGAAGTGTCGGCAGTGTCCGCCGGCGCCGGTCCAGTGTCCACCGTTGTCTGAAAACTGCACTTTTCTGACCTCTGACCTCACTGGACGGTCCGCCACACTTTTTTTCACATCTCTCGGGCTTATCCGAGAGTGTGGCGTTGTAGGGGAGGTGTCCCCGCACGCGTGCGTATGTCAGAAGTGTCGGCAGTGTCCGCCGGCGCCGGTCCAGTGTCCACCGTTGTCTGAAAACTGCACTTTCTGACCTCTGACCTCACTGGACGGTCCGCCACACTTTTCTTTACACCTCTCGGGCTTATCCGAGAGTGTGGCGTTGTAGGGGAGGTGTCCCCGCACGCGTGCGTATGTCAGAAGTGTCGGCAGTGTCCGCCGGCGCCGGTCCAGTGTCCACCGTTGTCTGAAAACTGCACTTTTCTGACCTCTGACCTCACTGGACGGTCCGCCACACTTTTCTTTACACCTCTCGGGCTTATCCGAGAGTGTGGCGTTGTAGGGGAGGTGTCCCCGCACGCGTGCGTATGTCAGAAGTGTCGGCAGTGTCCGCCGGCGCCGGTCCAGTGTCCACCGTTGTCTGAAAACTGCACTTTTCTGACCTCTGACCTCACTGGACGGTCCGCCACACTTTTTTTTACATCTCTCGGGCTTATCCGAGAGTGTGGCGTTGTAGGGGAGGTGTCCCCGCACGTGTGCGTATGTCAGAAGTGTCGGCAGTGTCCGCCGGCGCCGGTCCAGTGTCCACCGTTGTCTGAAAACTGCACTTTTCTGACCTCTGACCTCACTGGACGGTCCGCCACACTTTTCTTTACACCTCTCGGGCTTATCCGAGAGTCTGGCGTTGTAGGGGAGGTGTCCCCGCACGCGTGCGTATGTCAGAAGTGTCGGCAGTGTCCGCCGGCGCCGGTCCAGTGTCCACCGTTGTCTGAAAACTGCACTTTTCTGACCTCTGACCTCACTGGACGGTCCGCCACACTTTTCTTTACACCTCTCGGGCTTATCCGAGAGTGTGGCGTTGTAGGGGAGGTGTCCCCGCACGCGTGCGTATGTCAGAAGTGTCGGCAGTGTCCGCCGGCGCCGGTCCAGTGTCCACCGTTGTCTGAAAACTGCACTTTTCTGACCTCTGACCTCACTGGACGGTCCGCCACACTTTTCTTTACACCTCTCGGGCTTATCCGAGAGTGTGGCGTTGTAGGGGAGGTGTCCCCGCACGCGTGCGTATGTCAGAAGTGTCGGCAGTGTCCGCCGGCGCCGGTCCAGTGTCCACCGTTGTCTGAAAACTGCACTTTTCTGACCTCTGACCTCACTGGACGGTCCGCCACACTTTTCTTTACACCTCTCGGGCTTATCCGAGAGTGTGGCGTTGTAGGGGAGGTGTCCCCGCACGCGTGCGTATGTCAGAAGTGTCGGCAGTGTCCGCCGGCGCCGGTCCAGTGTCCACCGTTGTCTGAAAACTGCACTTTTCTGACCTCTGACCTCACTGGACGGTCCGCCACACTTTTTTTCACATCTCTCGGGCTTATCCGAGAGTGTGGCGTTGTAGGGGAGGTGTCCCCGCACGTGTGCGTATGTCAGAAGTGTCGGCAGTGTCCGCCGGCGCCGGTCCAGTGTCCACCGTTGTCTGAAAACTGCACTTTTCTGACCTCTGACCTCACTGGACGGTCCGCCAAACTTTTCTTTACACCTCTCGGGCTTATCCGAGAGTCTGGCGTTATAGGGGAGGTGTCCCCGCACGCGTGCGTATGTCAGAAGTGTCGGCAGTGTCCGCCGGCGCCGGTCCAGTGTCCACCGTTGTCTGAAAACTGCACTTTTCTGACCTCTGACCTCACTGGACGGTCCGCCACACTTTTCTTTACACCTCTCGGGCTTATCCGAGAGTGTGGCGTTGTAGGGGAGGTGTCCCCGCACGCGTGCGTATGTCAGAAGTGTCGGCAGTGTCCGCCGGCGCCGGTCCAGTGTCCACCGTTGTCTGAAAACTGCACTTTTCTGACCTCTGACCTCACTGGACGGTCCGCCACACTTTTTTTTACATCTCTCGGGCTTATCCGAGAGTGTGGCGTTGTAGGGGAGGTGTCCCTGCACGCGTGCGTATGTCAGAAGTGTCGGCAGTGTCCGCCGGCGCCGGTCCAGTGTCCACCGTTGTCTGAAAACTGCACTTTTCTGACCTCTGACCTCACTGGACGGTCCGCCACACTTTTCTTTACACCTCTCGGGCTTATCCGAGAGTGTGGCGTTGTAGGGGAGGTGTCCCCGCACGCGTGCGTATGTCAGAAGTGTCGGCAGTGTCCGCCGGCGCCGGTCCAGTGTCCACCGTTGTCTGAAAACTGCACTTTTCTGACCTCTGACCTCACTGGACGGTCCGCCACACTTTTCTTTACACCTCTCGGGCTTATCCGAGAGTGTGGCGTTGTAGGGGAGGTGTCCCCGCACGCGTGCGTATGTCAGAAGTGTCGGCAGTGTCCGCCGGCGCCGGTCCAGTGTCCACCGTTGTCTGAAAACTGCACTTTTCTGACCTCTGACCTCACTGGACGGTCCGCCACACTTTTCTTTACACCTCTCGGGCTTATCCGAGAGTCTGGCGTTGTAGGGGAGGTGTCCCCGCACGCGTGCGTATGTCAGAAGTGTCGGCAGTGTCCGCCGGCGCCGGTCCAGTGTCCACCGTTGTCTGAAAACTGCACTTTTCTGACCTCTGACCTCACTGGACAGTCCGCCACACTTTTCTTTACACCTCTCGGGCTTATCCGAGAGTGTGGCGTTGTA
The DNA here is from genome assembly GCF_963280865.1 of Gymnoscopelus braueri. Classification (NCBI taxonomy): domain Eukaryota; kingdom Metazoa; phylum Chordata; class Actinopteri; order Myctophiformes; family Myctophidae; genus Gymnoscopelus; species Gymnoscopelus braueri. The sequence continues at coordinate 50,087,824 of NC_137619.1, read as the reverse complement.
GGGGAGGTGTCCCCGCACGCGTGCGTATGTCAGAAGTGTCGGCAGTGTCCGCCGGCGCCGGTCCAGTGTCCACCGTTGTCTGAAAACTGCACTTTTCTGACCTCTGACCTCACTGGACGGTCCGCCACACTTTTCTTTACACCTCTCGGTTTTATCCGAGAGTTTGGCGTTGTAGGGGAGGTGTCCCCGCACGCGTGCGTATGTCAGAAGTGTCGGCAGTGTCCGCCGGCGCCGGTCCGGTGTCCACCGTTGTCTGAAAACTGCACTTTTCTGACCTCTGACCTCACTGGACGGTCCGCCACACTTTTCTTTACACCTCTCGGGCTTATCCGAGAGTGTGGCGTTGTAGGGGAGGTGTCCCCGCACGCGTGCGTATGTCAGAAGTGTCGGCAGTGTCCGCCGGTGCCTGTCCAGTGTCCACTGTTGTCTGAAAACGGCACTTTTCTGACCTCTGACCTCACTGGACGGTCCGCCACACTTTTTTTTACACCTCTCGGGCTTATCCGAGAGTGTGGCGTTGTAGGGGAGGTGTCCCTGCACGCGTGCGTATGTCAGAAGTGTCGGCAGTGTCCGCCGGCGCCGGTCCAGTGTCCACCGTTGTCTGAAAACTGCACTTTTCTGACCTCTGACCTCACTGGACGGTCCGCCACACTTTTCTTTACACCTCTCGGGCTTATCCGAGAGTGTGGCGTTGTAGGGGAGGTGTCCCCGCACGCGTGCGTATGTCAGAAGTGTCGGCAGTGTCCGCCGGCGCCGGTCCAGTGTCCACCGTTGTCTGAAAACTGCACTTTTCTGACCTCTGACCTCACTGGACGGTCCGCCACACTTTTTTTCACATCTCTCGGGCTTATCCGAGAGTGTGGCGTTGTAGGGGAGGTGTCCCCGCACGCGTGCGTATGTCAGAAGTGTCGGCAGTGTCCGCCGGCGCCGGTCCAGTGTCCACCGTTGTCTGAAAACTGCACTTTTCTGACCTCTGACCTCACTGGACGGTCCGCCAAACTTTTCTTTACACCTCTCGGGCTTATCCGAGAGTCTGGCGTTGTAGGGGAGGTGTCCCCGCACGCGTGCGTATGTCAGAAGTGTCGGCAGTGTCCGCCGGCGCCGGTCCAGTGTCCACCGTTGTCTGAAAACTGCACTTTTCTGACCTCTGACCTCACTGGACGGTCCGCCACACTTTTCTTTACACCTCTCGGGCTTATCCGAGAGTGTGGCGTTGTAGGGGAGGTGTCCCCGCACGCGTGCGTATGTCAGAAGTGTCGGCAGTGTCCGCCGGCGCCGGTCCAGTGTCCACCGTTGTCTGAAAACTGCACTTTTCTGACCTCTGACCTCACTGGACGGTCCGCCACACTTTTTTTTACATCTCTCGGGCTTATCCGAGAGTGTGGCGTTGTAGGGGAGGTGTCCCTGCACGCGTGCGTATGTCAGAAGTGTCGGCAGTGTCCGCCGGCGCCGGTCCAGTGTCCACCGTTGTCTGAAAACTGCACTTTTCTGACCTCTGACCTCACTGGACGGTCCGCCACACTTTTCTTTACACCTCTCGGGCTTATCCGAGAGTGTGGCGTTGTAGGGGAGGTGTCCCCGCACGCGTGCGTATGTCAGAAGTGTCGGCAGTGTCCGCCGGCGCCGGTCCAGTGTCCACCGTTGTCTGAAAACTGCACTTTTCTGACCTCTGACCTCACTGGACGGTCCGCCACACTTTTCTTTACACCTCTCGGGCTTATCCGAGAGTGTGGCGTTGTAGGGGAGGTGTCCCCGCACGCGTGCGTATGTCAGAAGTGTCGGCAGTGTCCGCCGGCGCCGGTCCAGTGTCCACCGTTGTCTGAAAACTGCACTTTTCTGACCTCTGACCTCACTGGACGGTCCGCCACACTTTTCTTTACACCTCTCGGGCTTATCCGAGAGTCTGGCGTTGTAGGGGAGGTGTCCCCGCACGCGTGCGTATGTCAGAAGTGTCGGCAGTGTCCGCCGGCGCCGGTCCAGTGTCCACCGTTGTCTGAAAACTGCACTTTTCTGACCTCTGACCTCACTGGACAGTCCGCCACACTTTTCTTTACACCTCTCGGGCTTATCCGAGAGTGTGGCGTTGTAGGGGAGGTGTCCCCGCACGCGTGCGTATGTCAGAAGTGTCGGCAGTGTCCGCCGGCGCCGGTCCAGTGTCCACCGTTGTCTGAAAACTGCACTTTTCTGACCTCTGACCTCACTGGACGGTCCGCCACACTTTTCTTTACACCTCTCGGTTTTATCCGAGAGTTTGGCGTTGTAGGGGAGGTGTCCCCGCACGCGTGCGTATGTCAGAAGTGTCGGCAGTGTCCGCCGGCGCCGGTCCGGTGTCCACCGTTGTCTGAAAACTGCACTTTTCTGACCTCTGACCTCACTGGACGGTCCGCCACACTTTTCTTTACACCTCTCGGGCTTATCCGAGAGTGTGGCGTTGTAGGGGAGGTGTCCCCGCACGCGTGCGTATGTCAGAAGTGTCGGCAGTGTCCGCCGGTGCCTGTCCAGTGTCCACTGTTGTCTGAAAACGGTACTTTTCTGACCTCTGACCTCACTGGACGGTCCGCCACACTTTTTTTTACACCTCTCGGGCTTATCCGAGAGTGTGGCGTTGTAGGGGAGGTGTCCCTGCACGCGTGCGTATGTCAGAAGTGTCGGCAGTGTCCGCCGGCGCCGGTCCAGTGTCCACCGTTGTCTGAAAACTGCACTTTTCTGACCTCTGACCTCACTGGACGGTCCGCCACACTTTTCTTTACACCTCTCGGGCTTATCCGAGAGTGTGGCGTTGTAGGGGAGGTGTCCCCGCACGCGTGCGTATGTCAGAAGTGTCGGCAGTGTCCGCCGGCGCCGGTCCAGTGTCCACCGTTGTCTGAAAACCGCACTTTTCTGACCTCTGACCTCACTGGACGGTCCGCCACACTTTTCTTTACACCTCTCGGGCTTATCCGAGAGTCTGGCGTTGTAGGGGAGGTGTCCCCGCACGCGTGCGTATGTCAGAAGTGTCGGCAGTGTCCGCCGGCGCCGGTCCAGTGTCCACCGTTGTCTGAAAACTGCACTTTTCTGACCTCTGACCTCACTGGATGGTCCGCCACACTTTTCTTTACACCTCTCGGGCTTATCCGAGAGTGTGGCGTTGTAGGGGAGGTGTCCCCGCACGCGTGCGTATGTCAGAAGTGTAGGCAGTGTCCGCCGGCGCCGGTCCAGTGTCCACCGTTGTCTGAAAACTGCACTTTTCTGACCTCTGATCTCACTGGACGGTCCGCCACACTTCTTTTTACATCTCTCGGGCTTATCCGAGAGTGTGGCGTTGTAGGGGAGGTGTCCCCGCACGCGTGCGTATGTCAGAAGTGTCGGCAGTGTCCGCCGGCGCCGGTCCAGTGTCCACCGTTGTCTGAAAACTGCACTTTTCTGACCTCTGACCTCACTGGACGGTCCGCCACACTTTTCTTTACACCTCTCGGGCTTATCCGAGAGTCTGGCGTTGTAGGGGAGGTGTCCCCGCACGCGTGCGTATGTCAGAAGTGTCGGCAGTGTCCGCCGGCGCCGGTCCAGTGTCCACCGTTGTCTGAAAACTGCACTTTTCTGACCTCTGACCTCACTGGACGGTCCGCCACACTTTTCTTTACACCTCTCGGGCTTATCCGAGAGTCTGGCGTTGTAGGGGAGGTGTCCCCGCACGCGTGCGTATGTCAGAAGTGTCGGCAGTGTCCGCCGGCGCCGGTCCAGTGTCCACCGTTGTCTGAAAACTGCACTTTTCTGACCTCTGACCACACTGGACGGTCCGCCACACTTTTCTTTACACCTCTCGGGCTTATCCGAGAGTGTGGCGTTGTAGGGGAGGTGTCCCCGCACGCGTGCGTATGTCAGAAGTGTCGGCAGTGTCCGCCGGCGCCGGTCCAGTGTCCACCGTTGTCTGAAAACTGCACTTTTCTGACCTCTGACCTCACTGGACGGTCCGCCACACTTTTCTTTACATCTCTCGGGCTTATCCGAGAGTGTGGCGTTGTAGGGGAGGTGTCCCCGCACGCGTGCGTATGTCAGAAGTGTCGGCAGTGTCCGCCGGCGCCGGTCCAGTGTCCACCGTTGTCTGAAAACCGCACTTTTCTGACCTCTGACCTCACTGGACGGTCCGCCACACTTTTCTTTACACCTCTCGGGCTTATCCGAGAGTCTGGCGTTGTAGGGGAGGTGTCCCCGCACGTGTGCGTATGTCAGAAGTGTCGGCAGTGTCCGCCGGCGCCGGTCCAGTGTCCACCGTTGTCTGAAAACTGCACTTTTCTGACCTCTGACCTCACTGGACGGTCCGCCACACTTTTCTTTACACCTCTCGGGCTTATCCGAGAGTGTGGCGTTGTAGGGGAGGTGTCCCCGCACGCGTGCGTATGTCAGAAGTGTAGGCAGTGTCCGCCGGCGCCGGTCCAGTGTCCACCGTTGTCTGAAAACTGCACTTTTCTGACCTCTGATCTCACTGGACGGTCCGCCACACTTTTTTTTACATCTCTCGGGCTTATCCGAGAGTGTGGCGTTGTAGGGGAGGTGTCCCCGCACGCGTGCGTATGTCAGAAGTGTCGGCAGTGTCCGCCGGCGCCGGTCCAGTGTCCACCATTGTCTGAAAACTGCACTTTTCTGACCTCTGACCTCACTGGACGGTCCGCCACACTTTTCTTTACACCTCTCGGGCTTATCCGAGAGTCTGGCGTTGTAGGGGAGGTGTCCCCGCACGCGTGCGTATGTCAGAAGTGTCGGCAGTGTCCGCCGGCGCCGGTCCAGTGTCCACCGTTGTCTGAAAACTGCACTTTTCTGACCTCTGACCTCACTGGACGGTCCGCCACACTTTTCTTTACACCTCTCGGGCTTATCCGAGAGTGTGGCGTTGTAGGGGAGGTGTCCCCGCACGCGTGCGTATGTCAGAAGTGTCGGCAGTGTCCACCGGTGCCTGTCCAGTGTCCACTGTTGTCTGAAAACTGCACTTTTCTGACCTCTGACCTCACTGGACGGTCCACCACACTTTTCTTTACACCTCTCGGGCTTATCCGAGAGTGTGGCGTTGTAAGGGAGGTGTCCCCGCACGCGTGCGTATGTCAGAAGTGTCGGCAGTGTCCGCCGGCGCCGGTCCAGTGTCCACCGTTGTCTGAAAACTGCACTTTTCTGACCTCTGACCTCACTGGACGGTCCGCCACACTTTTTTTTACATCTCTCGGGCTTATCCGAGAGTGTGGCGTTGTAGGGGAGGTGTCCCCGCACGCGTGCGTATGTCAGAAGTGTCGGCAGTGTCCGCCGGCGCCGGTCCAGTGTCCACCGTTGTCTGAAAAACGCACTTTTCTGACCTCTGACCTCACTGGACGGTCCGCCACACTTTTCTTTACACCTCTCGGGCTTATCCGAGAGTCTGGCGTTGTAGGGGAGGTGTCCCCGCACGCGTGCGTATGTCAGAAGTGTCGGCAGTGTCCGCCGGCGCCGGTCCAGTGTCCACCGTTGTCTGAAAACTGCACTTTTCTGACCTCTGACCTCACTGGACGGTCCGCCACACTTTTCTTTACACCTCTCGGGCTTATCCGAGAGTGTGGCGTTGTAGGGGAGGTGTCCCCGCACGCGTGCGTATGTCAGAAGTGTAGGCAGTGTCCGCCGGCGCCGGTCCAGTGTCCACCGTTGTCTGAAAACTGCACTTTTCTGACCTCTGATCTCACTGGACGGTCCGCCACACTTTTTTTTACATCTCTCGGGCTTATCCGAGAGTGTGGCGTTGTAGGGGAGGTGTCCCCGCACGCGTGCGTATGTCAGAAGTGTCGGCAGTGTCCGCCGGCGCCGGTCCAGTGTCCACCGTTGTCTGAAAACTGCAAATTCTGACATCTGACCTCACTGGACGGTCCGCCACACTTTTCTTTACACCTCTCGGGCTTATCCGAGAGTCTGGCGTTGTAGGGGAGGTGTCCCCGCACGCGTGCGTATGTCAGAAGTGTCGGCAGTGTCCGCCGGCGCCGGTCCAGTGTCCACCGTTGTCTGAAAACTGCACTTTTCTGACCTCTGACCTCACTGGACGGTCCGCCACACTTTTCTTTACACCTCTCGGGCTTATCCGAGAGTATGGCGTTGTAGGGGAGGTGTCCCCGCACGCGTGCGTATGTCAGAAGTGTCGGCAGTGTCCACCGGTGCCTGTCCAGTGTCCACTGTTGTCTGAAAACTGCACTTTTCTGACCTCTGACCTCACTGGACGGTCCGCCACACTTTTCTTTACACCTCTCGGGCTTATCCGAGAGTGTGGCGTTGTAGGGGAGGTGTCCCCGCACGCGTGCGTATGTCAGAAGTGTCGGCAGTGTCCGCCGGCGCCGGTCCAGTGTCCACCGTTGTCTGAAAACTGCACTTTTCTGACCTCTGACCTCACTGGACGGTCCGCCACACTTTTTTTTACATCTCTCGGGCTTATCCGAGAGTGTGGCGTTGTAGGGGAGGTGTCCCCGCACGCGTGCGTATGTCAGAAGTGTCGGCAGTGTCCGCCGGCGCCGGTCCAGTGTCCACCGTTGTCTGAAAACCTCACTTTTCTGACCTCTGACCTCACTGGACGGTCCGCCACACTTTTCTTTACAACTCTCGGGCTTATCCGAGAGTGTGGCGTTGTAGGGGAGGTGTCCCCGCACGCGTGCGTATGTCAGAAGTGTAGGCAGTGTCCGCCGGCGCCGGTCCAGTGTCCACCGTTGTCTGAAAACTGCACTTTTCTGACCTCTGATCTCACTGGACGGTCCGCCACACTTTTTTTTACATCTCTCGGGCTTATCCGAGAGTGTGGCGTTGTAGGGGAGGTGTCCCCGCACGCGTGTGTATGTCAGAAGTGTCGGCAGTGTCCGCCGGCGCCGGTCCAGTGTCCACCGTTGTCTGAAAACTGCACTTTTCTGACCTCTGACCTCACTGGACGGTCCGCCACACTTTTCTTTACACCTCTCGGGCTTATCCGAGAGTCTGGCGTTGTAGGGGAGGTGTCCCCGCACGCGTGCGTATGTCAGAAGTGTCGGCAGTGTCCGCCGGCGCCGGTCCAGTGTCCACCGTTGTCTGAAAACTGCACTTTTCTGACCTCTGACCTCACTGGACGGTCCGCCACACTTTTCTTTACACCTCTCGGGCTTATCCGAGAGTGTGGCGTTGTAGGGGAGGTGTCCCCGCACGCGTGCGTATGTCAGATGTGTCGGCAGTGTCCACCGGTGCCTGTCCAGTGTCCACTGTTGTCTGAAAACTGCACTTTTCTGACCTCTGACCTCACTGGACGGTCCGCCACACTTTTCTTTACACCTCTCGGGCTTATCCGAGAGTGTGGCGTTGTAGGGGAGGTGTCCCCGCACGCGTGCGTATGTCAGAAGTGTCGGCAGTGTCCGCCGGCGCCGGTCCAGTGTCCACCGTTGTCTGAAAACTGCACTTTTCTGACCTCTGACCTCACTGGACGGTCCGCCACACTTTTTTTTACATCTCTCGGGCTTATCCGAGAGTGTGGCGTTGTAGGGGAGGTGTCCCCGCACGCGTGCGTATGTCAGAAGTGTCGGCAGTGTCCGCCGGCGCCGGTCCAGTGTCCACCGTTGTCTGAAAACCGCACTTTTCTGACCTCTGACCTCACTGGACGGTCCGCCACACTTTTCTTTACACCTCTCGGGCTTATCCGAGAGTCTGGCGTTGTAGGGGAGGTGTCCCCGCACGCGTGCGTATGTCAGAAGTGTCAGCAGTGTCCGCCGGCGCCGGTCCAGTGTCCACCGTTGTCTGAAAACTGCACTTTTCTGACCTCTGACCTCACTGGACGGTCCGCCACACTTTTCTTTACACCTCTCGGGCTTATCCGAGAGTGTGGCGTTGTAGGGGAGGTGTCCCCGCACGCGTGCGTATGTCAGAAGTGTAGGCAGTGTCCGCCGGCGCCGGTCCAGTGTCCACCGTTGTCTGAAAACTGCACTTTTCTGACCTCTGATCTCACTGGACGGTCCGCCACACTTTTTTTTACATCTCTCGGGCTTATCCGAGAGTGTGGCGTTGTAGGGGAGGTGTCCCCGCACGCGTGCGTATGTCAGAAGTGTCGGCAGTGTCCGCCGGCGCCGGTCCAGTGTCCACCGTTGTCTGAAAACTGCACTTTTCTGACCTCTGACCTCACTGGACGGTCCGCCACACTTTTCTTTACACCTCTCGGGCTTATCCGAGAGTCTGGCGTTGTAGGGGAGGTGTCCCCGCACGCGTGCGTATGTCAGAAGTGTCGGCAGTGTCCGCCGGCGCCGGTCCAGTGTCCACCGTTGTCTGAAAACTGCACTTTTCTGACCTCTGACCTCACTGGACGGTCCGCCACACTTTTCTTTACACCTCTCGGGCTTATCCGAGAGTCTGGCGTTGTAGGGGAGGTGTCCCCGCACGCGTGCGTATGTCAGAAGTGTCGGCAGTGTCCGCCGGCGCCGGTCCAGTGTCCACCGTTGTCTGAAAACTGCACTTTTCTGACCTCTGACCTCACTGGACGGTCCGCCACACTTTTCTTTACACCTCTCGGGCTTATCCGAGAGTCTGGCGTTGTAGGGGAGGTGTCCCCGCACGCGTGCGTATGTCAGAAGTGTCGGCAGTGTCCGCCGGCGCCGGTCCAGTGTCCACCGTTGTCTGAAAACTGCACTTTTCTGACCTCTGACCACACTGGACGGTCCGCCACACTTTTCTTTACACCTCTCGGGCTTATCCGAGAGTGTGGCGTTGTAGGGGAGGTGTCCCCGCACGCGTGCGTATGTCAGAAGTGTCGGCAGTGTCCGCCGGCGCCGGTCCAGTGTCCACCGTTGTCTGAAAACTGCACTTTTCTGACCTCTGACCTCACTGGACGGTCCGCCACACTTTTTTTTACATCTCTCGGGCTTATCCGAGAGTGTGGCGTTGTAGCGGAGGTGTCCCCGCACGCGTGCGTATGTCAGAAGTGTCGGCAGTGTCCGCCGGCGCCGGTCCAGTGTCCACCGTTGTCTGAAAACTGCACTTTTCTGACCTCTGACCTCACTGGACGGTCCGCCACACTTTTCTTTACACCTCTCGGGCTTATCCGAGAGTCTGGCGTTGTAGGGGAGGTGTCCCCGCACGCGTGCGTATGTCAGAAGTGTCGGCAGTGTCCGCCGGCGCCGGTCCAGTGTCCACCGTTGTCTGAAAACTGCACTTTTCTGACCTCTGACCTCACTGGACGGTCCGCCACACTTTTCTTTACACCTCTCGGGCTTATCCGAGAGTGTGGCGTTGTAGGGGAGGTGTCCCCGCACGCGTGCGTATGTCAGAAGTGTCGGCAGTGTCCACCGGTGCCTGTCCAGTGTCCACTGTTGTCTGAAAACTGCACTTTTCTGACCTCTGACCTCATTGGACGGTCCGCCACACTTTTCTTTACACCTCTCGGGCTTATCCGAGAGTGTGGCGTTGTAGGGGAGGTGTCCCCGCACGCGTGCGTATGTCAGAAGTGTCGGCAGTGTCCGCCGGCGCCGGTCCAGTGTCCACCGTTGTCTGAAAACTGCACTTTTCTGACCTCTGACCTCACTGGACGGTCCGCCACACTTTTTTTTACATCTCTCGGGCTTATCCGAGAGTGTGGCGTTGTAGGGGAGGTGTCCCCGCACGCGTGCGTATGTCAGAAGTGTCGGCAGTGTCCACCGGTGCCTGTCCAGTGTCCACTGTTGTCTGAAAACTGCACTTTTCTGACCTCTGACCTCACTGGACGGTCCGCCACACTTTTCTTTACACCTCTCGGGCTTATCCGAGAGTGTGGCGTTGTAGGGGAGGTGTCCCCGCACGCGTGCGTATGTCAGAAGTGTCGGCAGTGTCCGCCGGCGCCGGTCCAGTGTCCACCGTTGTCTGAAAACTGCACTTTTCTGACCTCTGACCTCACTGGACGGTCCGCCACACTTTTTTTTACATCTCTCGGGCTTATCCGAGAGTGTGGCGTTGTAGGGGAGGTGTCCCCGCACGCGTGCGTATGTCAGAAGTGTCGGCAGTGTCCGCCGGCGCCGGTCCAGTGTCCACCGTTGTCTGAAAACCGCACTTTTCTGACCTCTGACCTCACTGGACGGTCCGCCACACTTTTCTTTACACCTCTCGGGCTTATCCGAGAGTGTGGCGTTGTAGGGGAGGTGTCCCCGCACGCGTGCGTATGTCAGAAGTGTCGGCAGTGTCCGCCGGCGCCGGTCCAGTGTCCACCGTTGTCTGAAAAGTGCACTTTTCTGACCTCTGACCTCACTGGACGGTCCGCCACACTTTTTTTTACATCTCTCGGGCTTATCCGAGAGTGTGGCGTTGTAGGGGAGGTGTCCCCGCACGCGTGCGTATGTCAGAAGTGTCGGCAGTGTCCGCCGGCGCCGGTCCAGTGTCCACCGTTGTCTGAAAACCGCACTTTTCTGACCTCTGACCTCACTGGACGGTCCGCCACACTTTTCTTTACACCTCTCGGGCTTATCCGAGAGTGTGGCGTTGTAGGGGAGGTGTCCCCGCACGCGTGCGTATGTCAGAAGTGTCGGCAGTGTCCGCCGGCGCCGGTCCAGTGTCCACCGTTGTCTGAAAACTGCACTTTTCTGACCTCCAGTGTCCACCGTTGTCTGAAAACCGCACTTTTCTGACCTCTGACCTCACTGGACGGTCCGCCGAGAGTGAGAGTGAGAGTGTGGCGTTGTAGGGGAGGTGTCCCCGCACGCGTGCGTATGTCAGAAGTGTAGGCAGTGTCCGCCGGCGCCGGTCCAGTGTCAACCGTTGTCTGAAAACTGCACTTTTCTGACCTCTGACCTCACTGGACGGTCCGCCACACTTTTCTTTACACCTCTCGGGCTTATCCGAGAGTGTGGCGTTGTAGGGGAGGTGTCCCCGCACGCGTGCGTATGTCAGAAGTGTCGGCAGTGTCCGCCGGCGCCGGTCCAGTGTCCACCGTTGTCTGAAAACTGCACTTTTCTGACCTCTGACCTCACTGGACGGTCCGCCACACTTTTCTTTACACCTCTCGGGCTTATCCGAGAGTCTGGCGTTGTAGGGGAGGTGTCCCCGCACGCGTGCGTATGTCAGAAGTGTCGGCAGTGTCCGCCGGCGCCGGTCCAGTGTCCACCGTTGTCTGAAAACTGCACTTTTCTGACCTCTGACCTCACTGGACGGTCCGCCACACTTTTCTTTACACCTCTCGGGCTTATCCGAGAGTGTGGCGTTGTAGGGGAGGTGTCCCCGCACGCGTGCGTATGTCAGAAGTGTCGGCAGTGTCCACCGGTGCCTGTCCAGTGTCCACTGTTGTCTGAAAACTGCACTTTTCTGACCTCTGACCTCATTGGACGGTCCGCCACACTTTTCTTTACACCTCTCGGGCTTATCCGAGAGTGTGGCGTTGTAGGGGAGGTGTCCCCGCACGCGTGCGTATGTCAGAAGTGTCGGCAGTGTCCGCCGGCGCCGGTCCAGTGTCCACCGTTGTCTGAAAACTGCACTTTTCTGACCTCTGACCTCACTGGACGGTCCGCCACACTTTTTTTTACATCTCTCGGGCTTATCCGAGAGTGTGGCGTTGTAGGGGAGGTGTCCCCGCACGCGTGCGTATGTCAGAAGTGTCGGCAGTGTCCACCGGTGCCTGTCCAGTGTCCACTGTTGTCTGAAAACTGCACTTTTCTGACCTCTGACCTCACTGGACGGTCCGCCACACTTTTCTTTACACCTCTCGGGCTTATCCGAGAGTGTGGCGTTGTAGGGGAGGTGTCCCCGCACGCGTGCGTATGTCAGAAGTGTCGGCAGTGTCCGCCGGCGCCGGTCCAGTGTCCACCGTTGTCTGAAAACTGCACTTTTCTGACCTCTGACCTCACTGGACGGTCCGCCACACTTTTTTTTACATCTCTCGGGCTTATCCGAGAGTGTGGCGTTGTAGGGGAGGTGTCCCCGCACACGTGCGTATGTCAGAAGTGTCGGCAGTGTCCGCCGGCGCCGGTCCAGTGTCCACCGTTGTCTGAAAACCGCACTTTTCTGACCTCTGACCTCACTGGACGGTCCGCCACACTTTTCTTTACACCTCTCGGGCTTATCCGAGAGTGTGGCGTTGTAGGGGAGGTGTCCCCGCACGCGTGCGTATGTCAGAAGTGTCGGCAGTGTCCGCCGGCGCCGGTCCAGTGTCCACCGTTGTCTGAAAAGTGCACTTTTCTGACCTCTGACCTCACTGGACGGTCCGCCACACTTTTTTTTACATCTCTCGGGCTTATCCGAGAGTGTGGCGTTGTAGGGGAGGTGTCCCCGCACGCGTGCGTATGTCAGAAGTGTCGGCAGTGTCCGCCGGCGCCGGTCCAGTGTCCACCGTTGTCTGAAAACCGCACTTTTCTGACCTCTGACCTCACTGGACGGTCCGCCACACTTTTCTTTACACCTCTCGGGCTTATCCGAGAGTGTGGCGTTGTAGGGGAGGTGTCCCCGCACGCGTGCGTATGTCAGAAGTGTCGGCAGTGTCCGCCGGCGCCGGTCCAGTGTCCACCGTTGTCTGAAAACTGCACTTTTCTGACCTCTGACCTCACTGGACGGTCCGCCACACTTTTTTTTACATCTCTCGGGCTTATCCGAGAGTGTGGCGTTGTAGGGGAGGTGTCCCCGCACGCGTGCGTATGTCAGAAGTGTCGGCAGTGTCCGCCGGCGCCGGTCCAGTGTCCACGTTGTCTGAAAACCGCACTTTTCTGACCTCTGACCTCACTGGACGGTCCGCCACACTTTTCTTTACACCTCTCGGGCTTATCCGAGAGTCTGGCGTTGTAGGGGAGGTGTCCCCGCACGCGTGCGTATGTCAGAAGTGTCGGCAGTGTCCGCCGGCGCCGGTCCAGTGTCCACCGTTGTCTGAAAACTGCACTTTTCTGACCTCTGACCTCACTGGACGGTCCGCCACACTTTTCTTTACACCTCTCGGGCTTATCCGAGAGTGTGGCGTTGTAGGGGAGGTGTCCCCGCACGCGTGCGTATGTCAGAAGTGTAGGCAGTGTCCGCCGGCGCCGGTCCAGTGTCAACCGTTGTCTGAAAACTGCACTTTTCTGACCTCTGACCTCACTGGACGGTCCGCCACACTTTTCTTTACACCTCTCGGGCTTATCCGAGAGTTTGGCGTTGTAGGGGAGGTGTCCCCGCACGCGTGCGTATGTCAGAAGTGTCGGCAGTGTCCGCCGGCGCCGGTCCAGTGTCCACCGTTGTCTGAAAACTGCACTTTTCTGACCTCTGACCTCACTGGACGGTCCGCCACACTTTTTTTTACATCTCTCGGGCTTATCCGAGAGTGTGGCGTTGTAGGGGAGGTGTCCCCGCACGCGTGCGTATGTCAGAAGTGTCGGCAGTGTCCGCCGGCGCCGGTCCAGTGTCCACCGTTGTCTGAAAACCGCACTTTTCTGACCTCTGACCTCACTGGACGGTCCGCCACACTTTTCTTTACACCTCTCGGGCTTATCCGAGAGTCTGGCGTTGTAGGGGAGGTGTCCCCGCACGCGTGGGTATGTCAGAAGTGTCGGCAGTGTCCGCCGGCGCCGGTCCAGTGTCCACCGTTGTCTGAAAACTGCACTTTTCTGACCTCTGACCTCACTGGACGGTCCGCCACACTTTTTTTTACATCTCTCGGGCTTATCCGAGAGTGTGGCGTTGTAGGGGAGGTGTCCCCGCACGCGTGCGTATGTCAGAAGTGTCGGCAGTGTCCGCCGGCGCCGGTCCAGTGTCCACCGTTGTCTGAAAACCGCACTTTTCTGACCTCTGACCTCACTGGACGGTCCGCCACACTTTTCTTTACACCTCTCGGGCTTATCCGAGAGTCTGGCGTTGTAGGGGAGGTGTCCCCGCACGCGTGCGTATGTCAGAAGTGTCGGCAGTGTCCACCGGTGCCTGTCCAGTGTCCACTGTTGTCTGAAAACTGCACTTTTCTGACCTCTGACCTCACTGGACGGTCCGCCACACTTTTCTTTACACCTCTCGGGCTTATCCGAGAGTGTGGCGTTGTAGGGGAGGTGTCCCCGCACGCGTGCGTATGTCAGAAGTGTCGGCAGTGTCCGCCGGCGCCGGTCCAGTGTCCACCGTTGTCTGAAAACTGCACTTTTCTGACCTCTGACCTCACTGGACGGTCCGCCACACTTTTCTTTACACCTCTCGGGCTTATCCGAGAGTCTGGCGTTGTAGGGGAGGTGTCCCCGTACGCGTGCGTATGTCAGAAGTGTCGGCAGTGTCCGCCGGCGCCGGTCCAGTGTCCACCGTTGTCTGAAAACTGCACTTTTCTGACCTCTGACCTCACTGGACGGTCCGCCACACTTTTCTTTACACCTCTCGGGCTTATCCGAGAGTGTGGCGTTGTAGGGGAGGTGTCCCCGCACGCGTGCGTATGTCAGAAGTGTAGGCAGTGTCCGCCGGCGCCGGTCCAGTGTCCACCGTTGTCTGAAAACTGCACTTTTCTGACCTCTGACCTCACTGGACGGTCCGCCACACTTTTCTTTACACCTCTCGGGCTTATCCGAGAGTCTGGCGTTGTAGGGGAGGTGTCCCCGCACGCGTGCGTATGTCAGAAGTGTCGGCAGTGTCCGCCGGCGCCGGTCCAGTGTCCACCGTTGTCTGAAAACTGCACTTTTCTGACCTCTGACCTCACTGGACGGTCCGCCACACTTTTCTTTACACCTCTCGGGCTTATCCGAGAGTGTGGCGTTGTAGGGGAGGTGTCCCCGCACGCGTGCGTATGTCAGAAGTGTCGGCAGTGTCCGCCGGCGCCGGTCCAGTGTCCACCGTTGTCTGAAAACTGCACTTTTCTGACCTCTGACCTCACTGGACGGTCCGCCACACTTTTCTTTACACCTCTCGGGCTTATCCGAGAGTCTGGCGTTGTAGGGGAGGTGTCCCCGCACGAGTGCGTATGTCAGAAGTGTCGGCAGTGTCCGCCGGCGCCAGTCCAGTGTCCACCGTTGTCTGAAAACTGCACTTTTCTGACCTCTGACCTCACTGGACGGTCCGCCACACTTTTCTTTACACCTCTCGGGCTTATCCGAGAGTCTGGCGTTGTAGGGGAGGTGTCCCCGCACGCGTGCGTATGTCAGAAGTGTCGGCAGTGTCCGCCGGCGCCGGTCCAGTGTCCACCGTTGTCTGAAAACTGCACTTTTCTGACCTCTGACCACACTGGACGGTCCGCCACACTTTTCTTTACACCTCTCGGGCTTATCCGAGAGTGTGGCGTTGTAGGGGAGGTGTCCCCGCACGCGTGCGTATGTCAGAAGTGTCGGCAGTGTCCGCCGGCGCCGGTCCAGTGTCCACCGTTGTCTGAAAACTGCACTTTTCTGACCTCTGACCTCACTGGACGGTCCGCCACACTTTTTTTCACATCTCTCGGGCTTATCCGAGAGTGTGGCGTTGTAGGGGAGGTGTCCCCGCACGCGTGCGTATGTCAGAAGTGTCGGCAGTGTCCGCCGGCGCCGGTCCAGTGTCCACCGTTGTCTGAAAACTGCACTTTTCTGACCTCTGACCTCACTGGACGGTCCGCCACACTTTTCTTTACACCTCTCGGGCTTATCCGAGAGTCTGGCGTTGTAGGGGAGGTGTCCCCGCACGCGTGCGTATGTCAGAAGTGTAGGCAGTGTCCGCCGGCGCCGGTCCAGTGTCCACCGTTGTCTGAAAACTGCACTTTTCTGACCTCTGATCTCACTGGACGGTCCGCCACACTTTTTTTTACATCTCTCGGGCTTATCCGAGAGTGTGGCGTTGTAGGGGAGGTGTCCCCGCACGCGTGCGTATGTCAGAAGTGTCGGCAGTGTCCGCCGGCGCCGGTCCAGTGTCCACCGTTGTCTGAAAACTGCAAATTCTGACATCTGACCTCACTGGACGGTCCGCCACACTTTTCTTTACACCTCTCGGGCTTATCCGAGAGTCTGGCGTTGTAGGGGAGGTGTCCCCGCACGCGTGCGTATGTCAGAAGTGTCGGCAGTGTCCGCCGGCGCCGGTCCAGTGTCCACCGTTGTCTGAAAACTGCACTTTTCTGACCTCTGACCTCACTGGACGGTCCGCCACACTTTTCTTTACACCTCTCGGGCTTATCCGAGAGTATGGCGTTGTAGGGGAGGTGTCCCCGCACGCGTGCGTATGTCAGAAGTGTCGGCAGTGTCCACCGGTGCCTGTCCAGTGTCCACTGTTGTCTGAAAACTGCACTTTTCTGACCTCTGACCTCACTGGACGGTCCGCCACACTTTTCTTTACACCTCTCGGGCTTATCCGAGAGTGTGGCGTTGTAGGGGAGGTGTCCCCGCACGCGTGCGTATGTCAGAAGTGTCGGCAGTGTCCGCCGGCGCCGGTCCAGTGTCCACCGTTGTCTGAAAACTGCACTTTTCTGACCTCTGACCTCACTGGACGGTCCGCCACACTTTTTTTTACATCTCTCGGGCTTATCCGAGAGTGTGGCGTTGTAGGGGAGGTGTCCCCGCACGCGTGCGTATGTCAGAAGTGTCGGCAGTGTCCGCCGGCGCCGGTCCAGTGTCCACCGTTGTCTGAAAACCGCACTTTTCTGACCTCTGACCTCACTGGACGGTCCGCCACACTTTTCTTTACAACTCTCGGGCTTATCCGAGAGTGTGGCGTTGTAGGGGAGGTGTCCCCGCACGCGTGCGTATGTCAGAAGTGTAGGCAGTGTCCGCCGGCGCCGGTCCAGTGTCCACCGTTGTCTGAAAACTGCACTTTTCTGACCTCTGATCTCACTGGACGGTCCGCCACACTTTTTTTTACATCTCTCGGGCTTATCCGAGAGTGTGGCGTTGTAGGGGAGGTGTCCCCGCACGCGTGTGTATGTCAGAAGTGTCGGCAGTGTCCGCCGGCGCCGGTCCAGTGTCCACCGTTGTCTGAAAACTGCACTTTTCTGACCTCTGACCTCACTGGACGGTCCGCCACACTTTTCTTTACACCTCTCGGGCTTATCCGAGAGTCTGGCGTTGTAGGGGAGGTGTCCCCGCACGCGTGCGTATGTCAGAAGTGTCGGCAGTGTCCGCCGGCGCCGGTCCAGTGTCCACCGTTGTCTGAAAACTGCACTTTTCTGACCTCTGACCTCACTGGACGGTCCGCCACACTTTTCTTTACACCTCTCGGGCTTATCCGAGAGTGTGGCGTTGTAGGGGAGGTGTCCCCGCACGCGTGCGTATGTCAGATGTGTCGGCAGTGTCCACCGGTGCCTGTCCAGTGTCCACTGTTGTCTGAAAACTGCACTTTTCTGACCTCTGACCTCACTGGACGGTCCGCCACACTTTTCTTTACACCTCTCGGGCTTATCCGAGAGTGTGGCGTTGTAGGGGAGGTGTCCCCGCACGCGTGCGTATGTCAGAAGTGTCGGCAGTGTCCGCCGGCGCCGGTCCAGTGTCCACCGTTGTCTGAAAACTGCACTTTTCTGACCTCTGACCTCACTGGACGGTCCGCCACACTTTTTTTTACATCTCTCGGGCTTATCCGAGAGTGTGGCGTTGTAGGGGAGGTGTCCCCGCACGCGTGCGTATGTCAGAAGTGTCGGCAGTGTCCGCCGGCGCCGGTCCAGTGTCCACCGTTGTCTGAAAACCGCACTTTTCTGACCTCTGACCTCACTGGACGGTCCGCCACACTTTTCTTTACACCTCTCGGGCTTATCCGAGAGTCTGGCGTTGTAGGGGAGGTGTCCCCGCACGCGTGCGTATGTCAGAAGTGTCAGCAGTGTCCGCCGGCGCCGGTCCAGTGTCCACCGTTGTCTGAAAACTGCACTTTTCTGACCTCTGACCTCACTGGACGGTCCGCCACACTTTTCTTTACACCTCTCGGGCTTATCCGAGAGTGTGGCGTTGTAGGGGAGGTGTCCCCGCACGCGTGCGTATGTCAGAAGTGTAGGCAGTGTCCGCCGGCGCCGGTCCAGTGTCCACCGTTGTCTGAAAACTGCACTTTTCTGACCTCTGATCTCACTGGACGGTCCGCCACACTTTTTTTTACATCTCTCGGGCTTATCCGAGAGTGTGGCGTTGTAGGGGAGGTGTCCCCGCACGCGTGCGTATGTCAGAAGTGTCGGCAGTGTCCGCCGGCGCCGGTCCAGTGTCCACCGTTGTCTGAAAACTGCACTTTTCTGACCTCTGACCTCACTGGACGGTCCGCCACACTTTTCTTTACACCTCTCGGGCTTATCCGAGAGTCTGGCGTTGTAGGGGAGGTGTCCCCGCACGCGTGCGTATGTCAGAAGTGTCGGCAGTGTCCGCCGGCGCCGGTCCAGTGTCCACCGTTGTCTGAAAACTGCACTTTTCTGACCTCTGACCTCACTGGACGGTCCGCCACACTTTTCTTTACACCTCTCGGGCTTATCCGAGAGTCTGGCGTTGTAGGGGAGGTGTCCCCGCACGCGTGCGTATGTCAGAAGTGTCGGCAGTGTCCGCCGGCGCCGGTCCAGTGTCCACCGTTGTCTGAAAACTGCACTTTTCTGACCTCTGACCTCACTGGACGGTCCGCCACACTTTTCTTTACACCTCTCGGGCTTATCCGAGAGTCTGGCGTTGTAGGGGAGGTGTCCCCGCACGCGTGCGTATGTCAGAAGTGTCGGCAGTGTCCGCCGGCGCCGGTCCAGTGTCCACCGTTGTCTGAAAACTGCACTTTTCTGACCTCTGACCACACTGGACGGTCCGCCACACTTTTCTTTACACCTCTCGGGCTTATCCGAGAGTGTGGCGTTGTAGGGGAGGTGTCCCCGCACGCGTGCGTATGTCAGAAGTGTCGGCAGTGTCCGCCGGCGCCGGTCCAGTGTCCACCGTTGTCTGAAAACTGCACTTTTCTGACCTCTGACCTCACTGGACGGTCCGCCACACTTTTTTTTACATCTCTCGGGCTTATCCGAGAGTGTGGCGTTGTAGCGGAGGTGTCCCCGCACGCGTGCGTATGTCAGAAGTGTCGGCAGTGTCCGCCGGCGCCGGTCCAGTGTCCACCGTTGTCTGAAAACTGCACTTTTCTGACCTCTGACCTCACTGGACGGTCCGCCACACTTTTCTTTACACCTCTCGGGCTTATCCGAGAGTCTGGCGTTGTAGGGGAGGTGTCCCCGCACGCGTGCGTATGTCAGAAGTGTCGGCAGTGTCCGCCGGCGCCGGTCCAGTGTCCACCGTTGTCTGAAAACTGCACTTTTCTGACCTCTGACCTCACTGGACGGTCCGCCACACTTTTCTTTACACCTCTCGGGCTTATCCGAGAGTGTGGCGTTGTAGGGGAGGTGTCCCCGCACGCGTGCGTATGTCAGAAGTGTCGGCAGTGTCCACCGGTGCCTGTCCAGTGTCCACTGTTGTCTGAAAACTGCACTTTTCTGACCTCTGACCTCATTGGACGGTCCGCCACACTTTTCTTTACACCTCTCGGGCTTATCCGAGAGTGTGGCGTTGTAGGGGAGGTGTCCCCGCACGCGTGCGTATGTCAGAAGTGTCGGCAGTGTCCGCCGGCGCCGGTCCAGTGTCCACCGTTGTCTGAAAACTGCACTTTTCTGACCTCTGACCTCACTGGACGGTCCGCCACACTTTTTTTTACATCTCTCGGGCTTATCCGAGAGTGTGGCGTTGTAGGGGAGGTGTCCCCGCACGCGTGCGTATGTCAGAAGTGTCGGCAGTGTCCACCGGTGCCTGTCCAGTGTCCACTGTTGTCTGAAAACTGCACTTTTCTGACCTCTGACCTCACTGGACGGTCCGCCACACTTTTCTTTACACCTCTCGGGCTTATCCGAGAGTGTGGCGTTGTAGGGGAGGTGTCCCCGCACGCGTGCGTATGTCAGAAGTGTCGGCAGTGTCCGCCGGCGCCGGTCCAGTGTCCACCGTTGTCTGAAAACTGCACTTTTCTGACCTCTGACCTCACTGGACGGTCCGCCACACTTTTTTTTACATCTCTCGGGCTTATCCGAGAGTGTGGCGTTGTAGGGGAGGTGTCCCCGCACGCGTGCGTATGTCAGAAGTGTCGGCAGTGTCCGCCGGCGCCGGTCCAGTGTCCACCGTTGTCTGAAAACCGCACTTTTCTGACCTCTGACCTCACTGGACGGTCCGCCACACTTTTCTTTACACCTCTCGGGCTTATCCGAGAGTGTGGCGTTGTAGGGGAGGTGTCCCCGCACGCGTGCGTATGTCAGAAATGTCGGCAGTGTCCGCCGGCGCCGGTCCAGTGTCCACCGTTGTCTGAAAAGTGCACTTTTCTGACCTCTGACCTCACTGGACGGTCCGCCACACTTTTTTTTACATCTCTCGGGCTTATCCGAGAGTGTGGCGTTGTAGGGGAGGTGTCCCCGCACGCGTGCGTATGTCAGAAGTGTCGGCAGTGTCCGCCGGCGCCGGTCCAGTGTCCACCGTTGTCTGAAAACTGCACTTTTCTGACCTCTGACCACACTGGACGGTCCGCCACACTTTTCTTTACACCTCTCGGGCTTATCCGAGAGTGTGGCGTTGTAGGGGAGGTGTCCCCGCACGCGTGCGTATGTCAGAAGTGTCGGCAGTGTCCGCCGGCGCCGGTCCAGTGTCCACCGTTGTCTGAAAACTGCACTTTTCTGACCTCTGACCTCACTGGACGGTCCGCCACACTTTTTTTTACATCTCTCGGGCTTATCCGAGAGTGTGGCGTTGTAGCGGAGGTGTCCCCGCACGCGTGCGTATGTCAGAAGTGTCGGCAGTGTCCGCCGGCGCCGGTCCAGTGTCCACCGTTGTCTGAAAACTGCACTTTTCTGACCTCTGACCTCACTGGACGGTCCGCCACACTTTTCTTTACACCTCTCGGGCTTATCCGAGAGTCTGGCGTTGTAGGGGAGGTGTCCCCGCACGCGTGCGTATGTCAGAAGTGTCGGCAGTGTCCGCCGGCGCCGGTCCAGTGTCCACCGTTGTCTGAAAACTGCACTTTTCTGACCTCTGACCTCACTGGACGGTCCGCCACACTTTTCTTTACACCTCTCGGGCTTATCCGAGAGTGTGGCGTTGTAGGGGAGGTGTCCCCGCACGCGTGCGTATGTCAGAAGTGTCGGCAGTGTCCACCGGTGCCTGTCCAGTGTCCACTGTTGTCTGAAAACTGCACTTTTCTGACCTCTGACCTCATTGGACGGTCCGCCACACTTTTCTTTACACCTCTCGGGCTTATCCGAGAGTGTGGCGTTGTAGGGGAGGTGTCCCCGCACGCGTGCGTATGTCAGAAGTGTCGGCAGTGTCCGCCGGCGCCGGTCCAGTGTCCACCGTTGTCTGAAAACTGCACTTTTCTGACCTCTGACCTCACTGGACGGTCCGCCACACTTTTTTTTACATCTCTCGGGCTTATCCGAGAGTGTGGCGTTGTAGGGGAGGTGTCCCCGCACGCGTGCGTATGTCAGAAGTGTCGGCAGTGTCCACCGGTGCCTGTCCAGTGTCCACTGTTGTCTGAAAACTGCACTTTTCTGACCTCTGACCTCACTGGACGGTCCGCCACACTTTTCTTTACACCTCTCGGGCTTATCCGAGAGTGTGGCGTTGTAGGGGAGGTGTCCCCGCACGCGTGCGTATGTCAGAAGTGTCGGCAGTGTCCGCCGGCGCCGGTCCAGTGTCCACCGTTGTCTGAAAACTGCACTTTTCTGACCTCTGACCTCACTGGACGGTCCGCCACACTTTTTTTTACATCTCTCGGGCTTATCCGAGAGTGTGGCGTTGTAGGGGAGGTGTCCCCGCACGCGTGCGTATGTCAGAAGTGTCGGCAGTGTCCGCCGGCGCCGGTCCAGTGTCCACCGTTGTCTGAAAACCGCACTTTTCTGACCTCTGACCTCACTGGACGGTCCGCCACACTTTTCTTTACACCTCTCGGGCTTATCCGAGAGTGTGGCGTTGTAGGGGAGGTGTCCCCGCACGCGTGCGTATGTCAGAAGTGTCGGCAGTGTCCGCCGGCGCCGGTCCAGTGTCCACCGTTGTCTGAAAAGTGCACTTTTCTGACCTCTGACCTCACTGGACGGTCCGCCACACTTTTTTTTACATCTCTCGGGCTTATCCGAGAGTGTGGCGTTGTAGGGGAGGTGTCCCCGCACGCGTGCGTATGTCAGAAGTGTCGGCAGTGTCCGCCGGCGCCGGTCCAGTGTCCACCGTTGTCTGAAAACCGCACTTTTCTGACCTCTGACCTCACTGGACGGTCCGCCACACTTTTCTTTACACCTCTCGGGCTTATCCGAGAGTGTGGCGTTGTAGGGGAGGTGTCCCCGCACGCGTGCGTATGTCAGAAGTGTCGGCAGTGTCCGCCGGCGCCGGTCCAGTGTCCACCGTTGTCTGAAAACTGCACTTTTCTGACCTCTGACCTCACTGGACGGTCCGCCACACTTTTTTTTACATCTCTCGGGCTTATCCGAGAGTGTGGCGTTGTAGGGGAGGTGTCCCCGCACGCGTGCGTATGTCAGAAGTGTCGGCAGTGTCCGCCGGCGCCGGTCCAGTGTCCACGTTGTCTGAAAACCGCACTTTTCTGACCTCTGACCTCACTGGACGGTCCGCCACACTTTTCTTTACACCTCTCGGGCTTATCCGAGAGTCTGGCGTTGTAGGGGAGGTGTCCCCGCACGCGTGCGTATGTCAGAAGTGTCGGCAGTGTCCGCCGGCGCCGGTCCAGTGTCCACCGTTGTCTGAAAACTGCACTTTTCTGACCTCTGACCTCACTGGACGGTCCGCCACACTTTTCTTTACACCTCTCGGGCTTATCCGAGAGTGTGGCGTTGTAGGGGAGGTGTCCCCGCACGCGTGCGTATGTCAGAAGTGTAGGCAGTGTCCGCCGGCGCCGGTCCAGTGTCAACCGTTGTCTGAAAACTGCACTTTTCTGACCTCTGACCTCACTGGACGGTCCGCCACACTTTTCTTTACACCTCTCGGGCTTATCCGAGAGTGTGGCGTTGTAGGGGAGGTGTCCCCGCACGCGTGCGTATGTCAGAAGTGTCGGCAGTGTCCGCCGGCGCCGGTCCAGTGTCCACCGTTGTCTGAAAACTGCACTTTTCTGACCTCTGACCTCACTGGACGGTCCGCCACACTTTTTTTTACATCTCTCGGGCTTATCCGAGAGTGTGGCGTTGTAGGGGAGGTGTCCCCGCACGCGTGCGTATGTCAGAAGTGTCGGCAGTGTCCGCCGGCGCCGGTCCAGTGTCCACCGTTGTCTGAAAACCGCACTTTTCTGACCTCTGACCTCACTGGACGGTCCGCCACACTTTTCTTTACACCTCTCGGGCTTATCCGAGAGTCTGGCGTTGTAGGGGAGGTGTCCCCGCACGCGTGGGTATGTCAGAAGTGTCGGCAGTGTCCGCCGGCGCCGGTCCAGTGTCCACCGTTGTCTGAAAACTGCACTTTTCTGACCTCTGACCTCACTGGACGGTCCGCCACACTTTTTTTTACATCTCTCGGGCTTATCCGAGAGTGTGGCGTTGTAGGGGAGGTGTCCCCGCACGCGTGCGTATGTCAGAAGTGTCGGCAGTGTCCGCCGGCGCCGGTCCAGTGTCCACCGTTGTCTGAAAACCGCACTTTTCTGACCTCTGACCTCACTGGACGGTCCGCCACACTTTTCTTTACACCTCTCGGGCTTATCCGAGAGTCTGGCGTTGTAGGGGAGGTGTCCCCGCACGCGTGCGTATGTCAGAAGTGTCGGCAGTGTCCACCGGTGCCTGTCCAGTGTCCACTGTTGTCTGAAAACTGCACTTTTCTGACCTCTGACCTCACTGGACGGTCCGCCACACTTTTCTTTACACCTCTCGGGCTTATCCGAGAGTGTGGCGTTGTAGGGGAGGTGTCCCCGCACGCGTGCGTATGTCAGAAGTGTCGGCAGTGTCCGCCGGCGCCGGTCCAGTGTCCACCGTTGTCTGAAAACTGCACTTTTCTGACCTCTGACCTCACTGGACGGTCCGCCACACTTTTCTTTACACCTCTCGGGCTTATCCGAGAGTCTGGCGTTGTAGGGGAGGTGTCCCCGTACGCGTGCGTATGTCAGAAGTGTCGGCAGTGTCCGCCGGCGCCGGTCCAGTGTCCACCGTTGTCTGAAAACTGCACTTTTCTGACCTCTGACCTCACTGGACGGTCCGCCACACTTTTCTTTACACCTCTCGGGCTTATCCGAGAGTGTGGCGTTGTAGGGGAGGTGTCCCCGCACGCGTGCGTATGTCAGAAGTGTAGGCAGTGTCCGCCGGCGCCGGTCCAGTGTCCACCGTTGTCTGAAAACTGCACTTTTCTGACCTCTGACCTCACTGGACGGTCCGCCACACTTTTCTTTACACCTCTCGGGCTTATCCGAGAGTCTGGCGTTGTAGGGGAGGTGTCCCCGCACGCGTGCGTATGTCAGAAGTGTCGGCAGTGTCCGCCGGCGCCGGTCCAGTGTCCACCGTTGTCTGAAAACTGCACTTTTCTGACCTCTGACCTCACTGGACGGTCCGCCACACTTTTCTTTACACCTCTCGGGCTTATCCGAGAGTGTGGCGTTGTAGGGGAGGTGTCCCCGCACGCGTGCGTATGTCAGAAGTGTCGGCAGTGTCCGCCGGCGCCGGTCCAGTGTCCACCGTTGTCTGAAAACTGCACTTTTCTGACCTCTGACCTCACTGGACGGTCCGCCACACTTTTCTTTACACCTCTCGGGCTTATCCGAGAGTCTGGCGTTGTAGGGGAGGTGTCCCCGCACGAGTGCGTATGTCAGAAGTGTCGGCAGTGTCCGCCGGCGCCAGTCCAGTGTCCACCGTTGTCTGAAAACTGCACTTTTCTGACCTCTGACCTCACTGGACGGTCCGCCACACTTTTCTTTACACCTCTCGGGCTTATCCGAGAGTCTGGCGTTGTAGGGGAGGTGTCCCCGCACGCGTGCGTATGTCAGAAGTGTCGGCAGTGTCCGCCGGCGCCGGTCCAGTGTCCACCGTTGTCTGAAAACTGCACTTTTCTGACCTCTGACCACACTGGACGGTCCGCCACACTTTTCTTTACACCTCTCGGGCTTATCCGAGAGTGTGGCGTTGTAGGGGAGGTGTCCCCGCACGCGTGCGTATGTCAGAAGTGTCGGCAGTGTCCGCCGGCGCCGGTCCAGTGTCCACCGTTGTCTGAAAACTGCACTTTTCTGACCTCTGACCTCACTGGACGGTCCGCCACACTTTTTTTCACATCTCTCGGGCTTATCCGAGAGTGTGGCGTTGTAGGGGAGGTGTCCCCGCACGCGTGCGTATGTCAGAAGTGTCGGCAGTGTCCGCCGGCGCCGGTCCAGTGTCCACCGTTGTCTGAAAACTGCACTTTTCTGACCTCTGACCTCACTGGACGGTCCGCCACACTTTTCTTTACACCTCTCGGGCTTATCCGAGAGTCTGGCGTTGTAGGGGAGGTGTCCCCGCACGCGTGCGTATGTCAGAAGTGTCGGCAGTGTCCGCCGGCGCCGGTCCAGTGTCCACCGTTGTCTGAAAACTGCACTTTTCTGACCTCTGACCTCACTGGACGGTCCGCCACACTTTTCTTTACACCTCTCGGGATTATCCGAGAGTGTGGCGTTGTAGGGGAGGTGTCCCCGCACGCGTGCGTATGTCAGAAGTGTCGGCAGTGTCCGCCGGCGCCGGTCCAGTGTCCACCGTTGTCTGAAAACTGCACTTTTCTGACCTCTGACCTCACTGGACGGTCCGCCACACTTTTTTTTACATCTCTCGGGCTTATCCGAGAGTGTGGCGTTGTAGGGGAGGTGTCCCCGCACGCGTGCGTATGTCAGAAGTGTCGGCAGTGTCCGCCGGCGCCGGTCCAGTGTCCACCGTTGTCTGAAAACCGCACTTTTCTGACCTCTGACCTCACTGGACGGTCCGCCACACTTTTCTTTACACCTCTCGGGCTTATCCGAGAGTCTGGCGTTGTAGGGGAGGTGTCCCCGCACGCGTGCGTATGTCAGAAGTGTCGGCAGTGTCCGCCGGCGCCGGTCCAGTGTCCACCGTTGTCTGAAAACTGCACTTTTCTGACCTCTGACCTCACTGGATGGTCCGCCACACTTTTCTTTACACCTCTCGGGCTTATCCGAGAGTATGGCGTTGTAGGGGAGGTGTCCCCGCACGCGTGCGTATGTCAGAAGTGTAGGCAGTGTCCACCGGCGCCGGTCCAGTGTCCACCGTTGTCTGAAAACTGCACTTTTCTGACCTCTGATCTCACTGGACGGTCCGCCACACTTTTTTTTACATCTCTCGGGCTTATCCGAGAGTGTGGCGTTGTAGGGGAGGTGTCCCCGCACGCGTGCGTATGTCAGAAGTGTCGGCAGTGTCCGCCGGCGCCGGTCCAGTGTCCACCGTTGTCTGAAAACTGCACTTTTCTGACCTCTGACCTCACTGGACGGTCCGCCACACTTTTCTTTACACCTCTCGGGCTTATCCGAGAGTCTGGCGTTGTAGGGGAGGTGTCCCCGCACGCGTGCGTATGTCAGAAGTGTCGGCAGTGTCCGCCGGCGCCGGTCCAGTGTCCACCGTTGTCTGAAAACTGCACTTTTCTGACCTCTGACCTCACTGGACGGTCCGCCACACTTTTCTTTACACCTCTCGGGCTTATCCGAGAGTCTGGCGTTGTAGGGGAGGTGTCCCCGCACGCGTGCGTATGTCAGAAGTGTCGGCAGTGTCCGCCGGCGCCGGTCTAGGGTCCACCGTTGTCTGAAAACTGCACTTTTCTGACCTCTGACCACACTGGACGGTCCGCCACACTTTTCTTTACATCTCTCGGGCTTATCCGAGAGTGTGGCGTTGTAGGGGAGGTGTCCCCGCACGCGTGCGTATGTCAGAAGTGTCGGCATTGTCCGCCGGCGCCGGTCCAGTGTCCACCGTTGTCTGAAAACTGCACTTTTCTGACCTCTGACCTCACTGGACGGTCCGCCACACTTTTTTTTACATCTCTCGGGCTTATCCGAGAGTGTGGCGTTGTAGGGGAGGTGTCCCCGCACGCGTGCGTATGTCAGAAGTGTCGGCAGTGTCCGCCGGCGCCGGTCCAGTGTCCACCGTTGTCTGAAAACCGCACTTTTCTGACCTCTGACCTCACTGGACGGTCCGCCACACTTTTCTTTACACCTCTCGGGCTTATCCGAGAGTCTGGCGTTGTAGGGGAGGTGTCCCCGCACGCGTGCGTATGTCAGAAGTGTCGGCAGTGGCCGCCGGCGCCGGTCCAGTGTCCACCGTTGTCTGAAAACTGCACTTTTCTGACCTCTGACCTCACTGGACGGTCCGCCACACTTTTCTTTACACCTCTCGGGCTTATCCGAGAGTGTGGCGTTGTAGGGGAGGTGTCCCCGCACGCGTGCGTATGTCAGAAGTGTAGGCAGTGTCCGCCGGCGCCGGTCCAGTGTCCACCGTTGTCTGAAAACTGCACTTTTCTGACCTCTGATCTCACTGGACGGTCCGCCACACTTTTTTTTACATCTCTCGGGCTTATCCGAGAGTGTGGCGTTGTAGGGGAGGTGTCCCCGCACGCGTACGTATGTCAGAAGTGTCGGCAGTGTCCGCCGGCGCCGGTCCAGTGTCCACCGTTGTCTGAAAACTGCACTTTTCTGACCTCTGACCTCACTGGACGGTCCGCCACACTTTTCTTTACACCTCTCGGGCTTATCCGAGAGTCTGGCGTTGTAGGGGAGGTGTCCCCGCACGCGTGCGTATGTCAGAAGTGTCGGCAGTGTCCGCCGGCGCCGGTCCAGTGTCCACCGTTGTCTGAAAACTGCACTTTTCTGACCTCTGACCTCACTGGACGGTCCGCCACACTTTTCTTTACACCTCTCGGGCTTATCCGAGAGTCTGGCGTTGTAGGGGAGGTGTCCCCGCACGCGTGCGTATGTCAGAAGTGTCGGCAGTGTCCGCCGGCGCCGGTCCAGTGTCCACCGTTGTCTGAAAACTGCACTTTTCTGACCTCTGACCTCACTGGACGGTCCGCCACACTTTTCTTTACACCTCTCGGGCTTATCCGAGAGTCTGGCGTTGTAGGGGAGGTGTCCCCGCACGCGTGCGTATGTCAGAAGTGTCGGCAGTGTCCGCCGGCGCCGGTCCAGTGTCCACCGTTGTCTGAAAACTGCACTTTTCTGACCTCTGACCTCACTGGACGGTCCGCCACACTTTTCCTTACACCTCTCGGGCTTATCCGAGAGTGTGGCGTTGTAGGGGAGGTGTCCCCGCACGCGTGCGTATGTCAGAAGTGTCGGCAGTGTCCACCGGTGCCTGTCCAGTGTCCACTGTTGTCTGAAAACTGCACTTTTCTGACCTCTGACCTCACTGGACGGTCCGCCACACTTTTCTTTACACCTCTCGGGCTTATCCGAGAGTCTGGCGTTGTAGGGGAGGTGTCCCCGCACGCGTGCGTATGTCAGAAGTGTCGGCAGTGTCCGCCGGCGCCGGTCCAGTGTCCACCGTTGTCTGAAAACTGCACTTTTCTGACCTCTGACCTCACTGGACGGTCCGCCACACTTTTCTTTACACCTCTCGGGCTTATCCGAGAGTCTGGCGTTGTAGGGGAGGTGTCCCCGCACGCGTGCGTATGTCAGAAGTGTCGGCAGTGTCCGCCGGCGCCGGTCCAGTGTCCACCGTTGTCTGAAAACTGCACTTTTCTGACCTCTGACCTCACTGGACGGTCCGCCACACTTTTCTTTACACCTCTCGGGCTTATCCGAGAGTGTGGCGTTGTAGGGGAGGTGTCCCCGCACGCGTGCGTATGTCAGAAGTGTAGGCAGTGTCCGCCGGCGCCGGTCCAGTGTCCACCGTTGTCTGAAAACTGCACTTTTCTGACCTCTGACCTCACTGGACGGTCCGCCACACTTTTCTTTACACCTCTCGGGCTTATCCGAGAGTCTGGCGTTGTAGGGGAGGTGTCCCCGCACGCGTGCGTATGTCAGAAGTGTCGGCAGTGTCCGCCGGCGCCGGTCCAGTGTCCACCGTTGTCTGAAAACTGCACTTTTCTGACCTCTGACCTCACTGGACGGTCCGCCACACTTTTCTTTACACCTCTCGGGCTTATCCGAGAGTGTGGCGTTGTAGGGGAGGTGTCCCCGCACGCGTGCGTATGTCAGAAGTGTCGGCAGTGTCCGCCGGCGCCGGTCCAGTGTCCACCGTTGTCTGAAAACTGCACTTTTCTGACCTCTGACCTCACTGGACGGTCCGCCACACTTTTCTTTACACCTCTCGGGCTTATCCGAGAGTCTGGCGTTGTAGGGGAGGTGTCCCCGCACGCGTGCGTATGTCAGAAGTGTCGGCAGTGTCCGCCGGCGCCGGTCCAGTGTCCACCGTTGTCTGAAAACTGCACTTTTCTGACCTCTGACCTCACTGGACGGTCCGCCACACTTTTCTTTACACCTCTCGGGCTTATCCGAGAGTCTGGCGTTGTAGGGGAGGTGTCCCCGCACGCGTGCGTATGTCATAAGTGTCGGCAGTGTCCGCCGGCGCCGGTCCAGTGTCCACCGTTGTCTGAAAACTGCACTTTTCTGACCTCTGACCACACTGGACGGTCCGCCACACTTTTCTTTACACCTCTCGGGCTTATCCGAGAGTGTGGCGTTGTAGGGGAGGTGTCCCCGCACGCGTGCGTATGTCAGAAGTGTCGGCAGTGTCCACCGGTGCCTGTCCAGTGTCCACTGTTGTCTGAAAACTGCACTTTTCTGACCTCTGACCTCACTGGACGGTCCGCCACACTTTTCTTTACACCAGTGTATATCAACCTTTTTTGTGCCAAGGCACACCTGGCATACCCAAAAGATCCCAGGGCACAC
Organism: Gymnoscopelus braueri; assembly: GCF_963280865.1. Classification (NCBI taxonomy): domain Eukaryota; kingdom Metazoa; phylum Chordata; class Actinopteri; order Myctophiformes; family Myctophidae; genus Gymnoscopelus; species Gymnoscopelus braueri. Next base: position 50,058,193 of record NC_137619.1, on the reverse strand, counting down.
CTAGATATACGGTATATATATATATAATTATATATATATATATATACGGTATATATATATATACACACACACTAGGGGTGTGCCGATACACTAATTTCACGAAACGATGCAAACTTGTAGCTTGTCAGACATGCAAACTTGTAGTTTTATTTCAAATATTCACTCGATGTCTCGCCTATGGGAGAGCGCCCTCTGGCGTGATCACAGAAGCATTACCTTATAAACTCCAGACAAACCTTTGGCTGGATTCTGACCTCCCTCTGACTGGAGGGCCCGCCCTCCATCCTATATAAGTCAGGGGAGAGTCATTTTCCGTAATTCAGTTTTTCTTCTCGTTCGATCGAGGAAGCACCTTCTCAGTCCACCTTATGGAGTCGGCACGGCGAAAGTCTCATCAGGACAGGATAATATCTTGGACCGCGAGACGCTGCTGACGGTAGGTGTTGACTTTCTTTACAAAACCTGTGACAATATCGCACGGTTCTTCCTAGAGGAACTTAACATGTTCCCTAGTTTTTCTAGCTTAAATTGCTAACGTGTAGTATAGTCTGCTACTTCTCAGTCTAGTAGCCGTGAGCCAGGGGATGAGCCTAATAAGCTCTCCTCAGCCCCACGGGCTGCTAGCCACAGTTAGCCCCGAGCTAGCTAGGAGAAAAACAAACACGCCAGCATAGTCTGCTCGGCCCCCGTGTTTTGTTTTTCCCTCCTCCCTGTTCCGTTCTTCAAGCTTAAAACGCTTAACGTGAACATGGCCTCCGCAGCTCCGAAGAGCCGGACCGGGTCCAACAGAGCCCCGGTCCCGCAGAAAGAGTGCGAGACGCCACCGACTAGCATCATATACTACCAGCTAGCGTAGCGCGTCGTCACCGGGAGCTTAACAAGCTCCCACTAGCGACACTGCTTGCAGGCTATCATGCTAACACAGAGTAAACACGACATCTTAAGATCGTGTTTTTCTCCAGGGTGACTTCTTACCCACGAGCTAACACCGAGTAAACACACCAGCGTCGTCCGCTCTTAGTGTGCTTTCTCCGGGTCAGCGCTGCACGCCACCAACTAGCATCATAGAATACCAGCTAGTTTTTAGCATGTTGTCACCGGTGAGTTTAATAAACTCCCACTAACAACACGTTTGGCAGGCTACAGCAAACACGGCAGCATCTCTGCTTTACATCGTGGTTTTCTCCGAGGTGATTCTTAGCCAAGAGCTAAAACACTGAACAAACACACCAGTGTTTACACTCTTAGTGTGTTTTTTCTCTGGGACAGCCCTGCACGCCACCAACTAGCATAATACGCTACCAGCTAGCTTAGTGCGTTGCCATCGGTGAGCTTAACAAGCTCCCACTAGCAACACGTTACACACTGCGTGCTGACACAGAGTAAACACGACAGCATAACCTGCTTCACATCGTGTTTTCTCTCCGAGGTGGTTTTTAGCCATGAGCTAAACACCGGGCAAACACACCAGCGTCGTCCGCTCCTACTGTGTTCTTTCAGAGACAGCCCTGCACGCCACCAACTAGCATAATATGCTACCAGCTTGCTTAGCACGTTGCCATCGGTAAGCTTAGAGCTCCCACTAGCAACACGTTTTGCACACTGCGTGCTATCACCGAGTAAAACACGACAGCATCACTGCTCCACATCGTGTTTTTCTCTCTAAGGTGGCCTCTTAGCCACGAGCTAAAACCGAGCAAACACACCAGCGTCTTCCGCTCTTAGTGTTTTTCTTTGGGACAGCTCTGCAAGCCACCAGCTAGCAGCATAAACTACCAGCTGGGCAGGCTACAGTTAGCTACACGCTAACACCGACATCGTGTTGTTTCTCTGGGACAATAAAAGCTTAGCAAGTTTTTCTCCCATACACGACTCCCCTGTTTTACAGACCTTGCCACAAACAGGCTCCACGCGTGTTGTGAACAATGACCGCTGCAGCCCAGCAACGAAGGGACCCCTGTCCCTCGAAAGAGTGCGGGGTCTGCGGGAACAGAATGTCGTGTCACGACGGACACAACTCATGTGTTATTTGCCTGGGACCGACCCACGCAGCCCGAGGGCCGTGTGAGGAAGGTCCGTTCCGCATAGCATGCGGACTGACTGAACCTAGGTTCGTCAGAAAACGGGCCATACATTTCCAAATGTTTGACCCGGCCATAGGAGTCCACGTCCACCGGGGCGGAGGGGGACGAACCCCCCCAAACCCCGCGAGGCGTCCCTTCTACACCAAGTTAGGAAGAGGACACGGACGAGGCCCAACTACTCCAGGGTACAGAATATGTCCCCTATAACCAGGTCATTGAGCAGGCGATTGGCCAGTAAAACGAGCCTCTCCCCACGACTCATACTCGACCTCGAGTTACCAGCGGCGTAGCCTATGGCCACAGCCGCAGCCAGTATGGGAGAACGGTTTAATGCCTACTCCCGTTGGCAACCAGCACTGGGACAACAGTTGACGTGTCCTGGGCTGAGCCCTACTCTTCCCGCTACCCGTGGAAGAAGGGGTTGCCACACACCTCACGTCAGAAGCCACGGCTCTGACACGAGAGCCCAACTCCATTGCGAAGCACGCGTCGCCTAAACGGCAGGCGCTCCTGCTTGCAACCTGCACCCTAGCCAGCCAGAGGCAGGCCTCGGGCAGCTACTCTACAAGAGCGAAATAAAGAAAGGAGAGGGACATGGCTGGGACTATGTCAGGAGGAGACGGTGGACACCGCCTCCCCCTCTCTCTCTGGTGGTCCTAGAGTTCTGGTGACCGGGCGGGGCGGGGTGAACACGCTCCACCACCCGATGGAAGGGAGAATGACTTTACACACTATACATTATGTGGATAATGTTGTGTGAATGTAAACATGGGTTACGACTGTAACCCCGGTTCGCTGATACTATGACCAAGATGTCTCCTTTGGCAAGACATCGGAGTGGTTATTAGAAATTGAACCCTCTCTACCTGTTTCTCCAATAAAATTTCAAACCGTTACAGCCTGATTTTCAGGGGCACGGCAAAAAGAAATGAAACAGGACAAAACCAGAACATAAGGGACACGAGCTCGCTACCACAGAGGTCTCACGGACACTTCATGGTAGCGGGGCGAATGCTCGCCATGGGGAGAGGACGATTACGCCCTGTCCCCAAGGGAACGGCTCACGGTCGACTCTGTTCAACCACTATACAGCTGCACTCTATATCCAGGGGATATATACTACAGTTCGCCTCGAGACCTCCCCATGCTAGTGAAAGCTATTTTCTCTTAAGCAGGGGACTGGCGGGCGACTTTCTACAGGAAGACAATTCTCCCTGTTGGGAAAAAGAACTGTACAAGAAATACCCAGAGACCAAGCGAACAGCGGGCTCTACTCGTGCTATTTCCTGGTCAAAAAGAAGGGGGGGGGGCTGCGTCCGATACTGGACCTAAGAGCCCTCAATCAGTATCTAAAGGTGTTCAAATTCAGGATGTTATCAAATCCGTCTCTCCTCCGCGTGGTGCGCCAGAGAGACTGGTTCACATCGATAGACCTAAAAGACGCCTATTTTCATGCTCCTTTTACCCACCACACAGAAATCTCTGCGGTTAGGGTTCTGAGGTTGAAATTACGAATACACGGTGCTACCGTTTGTAACGTCCTCAGCCCCAGAGTATTCGTCGAATTCATGCAGGTTGCGATTGGCCCTCTGAGAAGAGAAGGCACTCGCATAGCGTCTTACATAGACGATGGGCTGCTACAAGCCGACTCAAGAATCGGCGGCAAGGCAGCATACTCAGAAAGTGGTGTCTCACCTACTGAAATCGGGTTTTCAGGGTCAACTGCGTGTTGGTGCCTGCACAGACGGCGAATTTCATAGGCAGGACTCTGAACTCGCTATCGTTCAGAGCCAGCCCGCCACCGAAAAGGATCAGTCCTTTTTGTCCTGCCTAGCACAATTTTACACGGGCCGGAGGGTCTCCTTCAAAGTGTGCATGGAAATGTCAGGTATGATGGCCTTAGCCGTATCGCTAAGACGTTTGGGCAGTTGCTGTCGTGTGTTGGTCACAGAGGAATGTGTAACAACGCTGTGTCGCTGGAGGAATCTGTGATTCCTCTCAGACGAATGGTCTCTGCACCCGGAGATACCAGGACAGATCTGGGATCCTTTGATCGCCCCCAGATGGATCTTTTTGCTTCACTGGAAGACACAGGATGTCCGTTGTTCTTCCCAGTGGAGGGTGCAGTGCCTCTGGGTCGAAATGCACTAGTGCACGAATGGCTCAGAACTCTTTTTATGCTTTCCTCCGCTGTCCCTGTTGGGTCCCACACTCGTGAGAGTGAGGGACCAGGGGCTGATGGTGATACTGGTGGCCCCAGAATGGGGTCACTGGGTGTCAGTCGAACCTCTCCTGTGCGACCGCTTGTGGCTGCTTCCGTTACGCGGAAACATGCTAACGCTAGCAGGGGGCGAGATATTTTGTCCCTGACCAGAACATCTGACTCTCTGGGCTCAGCCCATGAGGGGATGAATCTGAGTACTGAGGGGTTACCCCAGAACGGTTTTGAGATAAGGTGCGAGAAGTCTCGCACTGTGCCGTCCTAAGCCCATGTCCATTAAGTCCTTTTCTACAGGATTTAATGGATAAGGGCAGAGCCTTTTCCACAATAAAAGTCTACTTGGCGGCTATCTCAGCCTGCCGTATTTGCTTGAGGCCGAGACGGTGGGTCAGCACCGCCTGATTTGTCGGTTCATGGAAGGGACCGGACGTCTCTTCCCGAGTCAAAGTCCCCGGTGTCACCCTGGGATTTGAGCCTGGTGTTGGACTCCTTATCTCGGTCACTTTTCGAGCCTCTGAGTCAAATTGACAGAACAACTGTCAGTCAAGACTGCGTTACTGATGGCTTCAGTGACTACTGGAGAGCTCAGTAATCTTCATGCACTGTCAGTACACGAGGAGTGTACACAGTCAAGGAAGGGGCTACAAGGGTGGTTGTCAGACCCAGACCTGGGTATGTGCCAAAGAACCCCTTGGTACCAAGTGTCCTTGTGACCTTGAATGCGTTTCACCCGCCTCTTTTCGCCTCATAGGAGGATGAAAGGTTACATTGCCTTTGTCCGGTTCGGGCTTTGGAAATGTGCATTGGCAGATCTAGGGCTTTGAGAAAGTCAGATCAGCTATTTGTGTCATGGGCTCCACGGATGGTGGGCAAGCCCATTGCATAACAGACACTTTCCCACTGGATTGTAGAGGCTATTCAGTTAGCCTATTCCAGTGGTGGGATGCTGCCCCAGTGGGACTGAGGGCACATTCTACAAGGGAAATAGCGACATCATGGGCCCTCTTCGGGGGGGTCTCCATTTGGGATGTCTGCAGTGTGGCATGTTGGGCTTAGGCCTTGACATTTGCCAGGTTCTACAGTTTGGACGTAACTGCAGCCCCTGTGGCGCATACGGTCCATAGTGTAGCCTCCAGACGGGGGTCAGGCCCCTAGGCTGGTTATTCTGGACTTCGAGATAACAATCAGGGAGTTTACTATATCTCCCATAGGCGAGACATCGAGTGAATATTTGAAATAAAACTATAGGTTACTGGACGTAACCCCGGTTTTATGATAATATGAGCGAGATGTCTCGAAAGACACCCTTCTTGTTTACGAACGAGAAGAAAAATGTTATCTTGAATTACGGAAAATGACTCTCCCCTGACTTATATAGGATGGAGGGCGGGCCCTCCAGTCAGAGGGAGGTCAGAATCCAGCCAAAGGTTTGTCTGGAGTTTATAAGGTAATGCTTCTGTGATCACGCCAGAGGGCGCTCTCCCATAGGCGAGACATCTCGCTCATATTATCATAAAACCGGGGTTACGTCCAGTAACCTATAGCTTTTCAGCTTCCACAAGCTTCCACCTCGGGGCTGTTTGCATGCCTGATTATTATTAATGTAAAAAAAAAAAAAAAAAAGTTTTTTTTTTTTTTTTTCAAAATTATATTTTTTCAAACCTTCTTCAAACGGCGCGGCACACCTCAGCAGTAGCCCCGGCACAAAATTGGGACGTTTGCCAGGGTTGATATACACTGCTTTACACCTCTCGGGCTTATCCGAGAGTGTGGCGTTGTAGGGGAGGTGTCCCCGCACGCGTGCGTATGTCAGAAGTGTCGGCAGTGTCCGCCGGCGCCGGTCCAGTGTCCACCGTTGTCTGAAAACTGCACTTTTCTGACCTCTGACCTCACTGGACGGTCCGCCACACTTTTCTTTACATCTCTCGGGCTTATCCGAGAGTGTGGCGTTGTAGGGGAGGTGTCCCCGCTCGCGTGCGTATGTCAGAAGTGTCGGCAGTGTCTGCCGGCGCCGGTCCAGTGTCCACCGTTGTCTGAAAACTGCACTTTTCTGACCTCTGACCTCACTGGACGGTCCGCCACACTTTTCTTTACATCTCTCGGGCTTATCCGAGAGTGTGGCGTTGTAGGGGAGGTGTCCCCGCTCACGTGCGTATGTCAGAAGTGTCGGCAGTGTCCGCCGGCGCCGGTCCAGTGTCCACCGTTGTCTGAAAACTGCACTTTTCTGACCTCTGACCTCACTGGACGGTCCGCCACACTTTTCTTTACACCTCTCGGGCTTATCCGAGAGTCTGGCGTTGTAGGGGAGGTGTCCCCGCACGCGTGCGTATGTCAGAAGTGTCGGCAGTGTCCGCCGGCGCCGGTCCAGTGTCCACCGTTGTCTGAAAACTGCACTTTTCTGACCTCTGACCTCACTGGACGGTCCGCCACACTTTTCTTTACACCTCTCGGGCTTATCCGAGAGTGTGGCGTTGTAGGGGAGGTGTCCCCGCACGCGTGCGTATGTCAGAAGTGTAGGCAGTGTCCGCCGGCGCCGGTCCAGTGTCCACCGTTGTCTGAAAACTGCACTTTTCTGACCTCTGATCTCACTGGACGGTCCGCCACACTTTTTTTTACATCTCTCGGGCTTATCCGAGAGTGTGGCGTTGTAGGGGAGGTGTCCCCGCACGCGTGCGTATGTCAGAAGTGTCGGCAGTGTCCGCCGTCGCCGGTCCAGTGTCCACCGTTGTCTGAAAACTGCACTTTTCTGACCTCTGACCTCACTGGACGGTCCGCCACACTTTTCTTTACACCTCTCGGGCTTATCCGAGAGTCTGGCGTTGTAGGGGAGGTGTCCCCGCACGCGTGCGTATGTCAGAAGTGTCGGCAGTGTCCGCCGGCGCCGGTCCAGTGTCCACCGTTGTCTGAAAACTGCACTTTTCTGACCTCTGACCTCACTGGACGGTCCGCCACACTTTTCTTTACACCTCTCGGGCTTATCCGAGAGTCTGGCGTTGTAGGGGAGGTGTCCCCGCACGCGTGCGTATGTCAGAAGTGTCGGCAGTGTCCGCCGGCGCCGGTCCAGTGTCCACCGTTGTCTGAAAACTGCACTTTTCTGACCTCTGACCTCACTGGACGGTCCGCCACACTTTTCTTTACACCTCTCGGGCTTATCCGAGAGTGTGGCGTTGTAGGGGAGGTGTCCCCGCACGCGTGCGTATGTCAGAAGTGTCGGCAGTGTCCGCCGGCGCCGGTCCAGTGTCCAACGTTGTCTGAAAACTGCACTTTTCTGACCTCTGACCACACTGGACGGTCCGCCACACTTTTCTTTACACCTCTCGGGCTTATCCGAGAGTGTGGCGTTGTAGGGGAGGTGTCCCCGCACGCGTGCGTATGTCAGAAGTGTCGGCAGTGTCCGCCGGCGCCGGTCCAGTGTCCACCGTTGTCTGAAAACTGCACTTTTCTGACCTCTGACCTCACTGGACGGTCCTCCACACTTTTTTTTACATCTCTCAGGCTTATCCGAGAGTGTGGCGTTGTAGGGGAGGTGTCCCCGCACTCGTGCGTATGTCAGAAGTGTCGGCAGTGTCCGCCGGCGCCGGTCCAGTGTCCACCGTTGTCTGAAAACTGCACTTTTCTGACCTCTGACCTCACTGGACGGTCCGCCACACTTTTCTTTACACCTCTCGGGCTTATCCGAGAGTCTGGCGTTGTAGGGGAGGTGTCCCCGCACGCGTGCGTATGTCAGAAGTGTCGGCAGTGTCCGCCGGCGCCGGTCCAGTGTCCACCGTTGTCTGAAAACTGCACTTTTCTGACCTCTGACCTCACTGGACGGTCCGCCACACTTTTTTTTACACCTCTCGGGCTTATCCGAGAGTCTGGCGTTGTAGGGGAGGTGTCCCCACACGCGTGCGTATGTCAGAAGTGTCGGCAGTGTCCGCCGGCGCCGGTCCAGTGTCCACCGTTGTCTGAAAACTGCACTTTTCTGACCTCTGACCTCAATGGACGGTCCGCCACACTTTTCTTTACACCTCTCGGGCTTATCCGAGAGTGTGGCGTTGTAGGGGAGGTGTCCCCGCACGCGTGCGTATGTCAGAAGTGTCGGCAGTGTCCACCGGTGCCTGTCCAGTGTCCACTGTTGTCTGAAAACTGCACTTTTCTGACCTCTGACCTCACTGGACGGTCCGCCACACTTTTCTTTACACCTCTCGGGCTTATCCGAGAGTGTGGCGTTGTAGGGGAGGTGTCCCCGCACGCGTGCGTATGTCAGAAGTGTCGGCAGTGTCCGCCGGCGCCGGTCCAGTGTCCACCGTTGTCTGAAAACTGCACTTTTCTGACCTCTGACCTCACTGGACGGTCCGCCACACTTTTCTTTACACCTCTCGGGCTTATCCGAGAGTGTGGCGTTGTAGGGGAGGTGTCCCCGCACGCGTGCGTATGTCAGAAGTGTAGGCAGTGTCCGCCGGCGCCGGTCCAGTGTCCACCGTTGTCTGAAAACTGCACTTTTCTGACCTCTGACCTCACTGGACGGTCCGCCACACTTTTCTTTACACCTCTCGGGCTTATCCGAGAGTCTGGCGTTGTAGGGGAGGTGTCCCCGCACGCGTGCGTATGTCAGAAGTGTCGGCAGTGTCCGCCGGCGCCGGTCCAGTGTCCACCGTTGTCTGAAAACTGCACTTTTCTGACCTCTGACCTCACTGGACGGTCCGCCACACTTTTCTTTAAACCTCTCGGGCTTATCCGAGAGTGTGGCGTTGTAGGGGAGGTGTCCCCGCACGCGTGCGTATGTCAGAAGTGTCGGCAGTGTCCGCCGGCGCCGGTCCAGTGTCCACCGTTGTCTGAAAACTGCACTTTTCTGACCTCTGACCTCACTGGACGGTCCGCCACACTTTTCTTTACACCTCTCGGGCTTATCCGAGAGTCTGGCGTTGTAGGGGAGGTGTCCCCGCACGCGTGCGTATGTCAGAAGTGTCGGCAGTGTCCGCCGGCGCCGGTCCAGTGTCCACCGTTGTCTGAAAACTGCACTTTTCTGACCTCTGACCTCACTGGACGGTCCGCCACACTTTTCTTTACACCTCTCGGGCTTATCCGAGAGTCTGGCGTTGTAGGGGAGGTGTCCCCGCACGCGTGCGTATGTCAGAAGTGTCGGCAGTGTCCGCCGGCGCCGGTCCAGTGTCCACCGTTGTCTGAAAACTGCACTTTTCTGACCTCTGACCACACTGGACGGTCCGCCACACTTTTCTTTACACCTCTCGGGCTTATCCGAGAGTGTGGCGTTGTAGGGGAGGTGTCCCCGCACGCGTGCGTATGTCAGAAGTGTCGGCAGTGTCCACCGGTGCCTGTCCAGTGTCCACTGTTGTCTGAAAACTGCACTTTTCTGACCTCTGACCTCACTGGACGGTCCGCCACACTTTTCTTTACACCTCTCGGGCTTATCCGAGAGTGTGGCGTTGTAGGGGAGGTGTCCCCGCACGCGTGCGTATGTCAGAAGTGTCGGCAGTGTCCGCCGGCGCCGGTCCAGTGTCCACCGTTGTCTGAAAACCGCACTTTTCTGACCTCTGACCTCACTGGACGGTCCGCCACACTTTTCTTTACATCTCTCGGGCTTATCCGAGAGTGTGGCGTTGTAGGGGAGGTGTCCCCGCACGCGTGCGTATGTCAGAAGTGTCGGCAGTGTCCGCCGGCGCCGGTCCAGTGTCCACCGTTGTCTGAAAACCGCACTTTTCTGACCTCTGACCTCACTGGACGGTCCGCCACACTTTTCTTTACACCTCTCGGGCTTATCCGAGAGTCTGGCGCTGTAGGGGAGGTGTCCCCGCACGCGTGCGTATGTCAGAAGTGTCGGCAGTGTCCGCCGGCGCCGGTCCAGTGTCCACCGTTGTCTGAAAACTGCACTTTTCTGACCTCTGACCTCACTGGACGGTCCGCCACACTTTTCTTTACACCTCTCGGGCTTATCCGAGAGTCTGGCGTTGTAGGGGAGGTGTCCCCGCACGCGTGCGTATGTCAGAAGTGTAGGCAGTGTCCGCCGGCGCCGGTCCAGTGTCCACCGTTGTCTGAAAACTGCACTTTTCTGACCTCTGATCTCACTGGACGGTCCGCCACACTTTTTTTTACATCTCTCGGGCTTATCCGAGAGTGTGGCGTTGTAGGGGAGGTGTCCCCGCACGCGTGCGTATGTCAGAAGTGTCGGCAGTGTCCGCCGGCGCCGGTCCAGTGTCCACCGTTGTCTGAAAACTGCACTTTTCTGACCTCTGACCTCACTGGACGGTCCGCCACACTTTTCTTTACACCTCTCGGGCTTATCCGAGAGTCTGGCGTTGTAGGGGAGGTGTCCCCGCACGCGTGCGTATGTCAGAAGTGTCGGCAGTGTCCGCCGGCGCCGGTCCAGTGTCCACCGTTGTCTGAAAACTGCACTTTTCTGACCTCTGACCTCACTGGACGGTCCGCCACACTTTTCTTTACACCTCTCGGGCTTATCCGAGAGTCTGGCGTTGTAGGGGAGGTGTCCCCGCACGCGTGCGTATGTCAGAAGTGTCGGCAGTGTCCGCCGGCGCCGGTCCAGTGTCCACCGTTGTCTGAAAACTGCACTTTTCTGACCTCTGACCTCACTGGACGGTCCGCCACACTTTTCTTTACACCTCTCGGGCTTATCCGAGAGTGTGGCGTTGTAGGGGAGGTGTCCCCGCACGCGTGCGTATGTCAGAAGTGTAGGCAGTGTCCGCCGGCGCCGGTCCAGTGTCCACCGTTGTTTGAAAACTGCACTTTTCTGACCTCTGATCTCACTGGACGATCCGCCACACTTTTTTTTACATCTCTCGGGCTTATCCGAGAGTGTGGCGTTGTAGGGGAGGTGTCCCCGCACGCGTGCGTATGTCAGAAGTGTCGGCAGTGTCCGCCGGCGCCGGTCCAGTGTCCACCGTTGTCTGAAAACTGCACTTTTCTGACCTCTGACCTCACTGGACGGTCCGCCACACTTTTCTTTACATCTCTCGGGCTTATCCGAGAGTGTGGCGTTGTAGGGGAGGTGTCCCCGCACGCGTGCGTATGTCAGAAGTGTCGGCAGTGTCCGCCGGCGCCGGTCCAGTGTCCACCGTTGTCTGAAAACCGCACTTTTCTGACCTCTGACCTCACTGGACGGTCCGCCACACTTTTCTTTACACCTCTCGAGCTTATCCGAGAGTCTGGCGTTGTAGGGGAGGTGTCCCCGCACGCGTGCGTATGTCAGAAGTGTCGGCAGTGTCCGCCGGCGCCGGTCCAGTGTCCACCGTTGTCTGAAAACTGCACTTTTCTGACCTCTGACCTCACTGGACGGTCCGCCACACTTTTCTTTACACCTCTCGGGCTTATCCGAGAGTGTGGCGTTGTAGGGGAGGTGTCCCCGCACGCGTGCGTATGTCAGAAGTGTAGGCAGTGTCCGCCGGCGCCGGTCCAGTGTCCACCGTTGTCTGAAAACTGCACTTTTCTGACCTCTGATCTCACTGGACGGTCCGCCACACTTTTTTTTACATCTCTCGGGCTTATCCGAGGGTGTGGCGTTGTAGGGGAGGTGTCCCCGCACGCGTGCGTATGTCAGAAGTGTCGGCAGTGTCCGCCGGCGCCGGTCCAGTGTCCACCGTTGTCTGAAAACTGCACTTTTCTGACCTCTGACCTCACTGGACGGTCCGCCACACTTTTCTTTACACCTCTCGGGCTTATCCGAGAGTCTGGCGTTGTAGGGGAGGTGTCCCCGCACGCGTGCGTATGTCAGAAGTGTCGGCAGTGTCCGCCGGCGCCGGTCCAGTGTCCACCGTTGTCTGAAAACTGCACTTTTCTGACCTCTGACCTCACTGGACGGTCCGCCACACTTTTCTTTACACCTCTCGGGCTTATCCGAGAGTCTGGCGTTGTAGGGGAGGTGTCCCCGCACGCGTGCGTATGTCAGAAGTGTCGGCAGTGTCCGCCGGCGCCGGTCCAGTGTCCACCGTTGTCTGAAAACTGCACTTTTCTGACCTCTGACCTCACTGGACGGTCCGCCACACTTTTCTTTACATCTCTCGGGCTTATCCGAGAGTGTGGCGTTGTAGGGGAGGTGTCCCCGCACGCGTGCGTATGTCAGAAGTGTCGGCAGTGTCCGCCGGCGCCGGTCCAGTGTCCACCGTTGTCTGAAAACTGCACTTTTCTGACCTCTGACCTCACTGGACGGTCCGCCACACTTTTCTTTACATCTCTCGGGCTTATCCGAGAGTCTGGCGTTGTAGGGGAGGTGTCCCCGCACGCGTGCGTATGTCAGAAGTGTCGGCAGTGTCCGCCGGCGCCGGTCCAGTGTCCACCGTTGTCTGAAAACTGCACTTTTCTGACCTCTGACCTCACTGGACGGTCCGCCACACTTTTCTTTACACCTCTCGGGCTTATCCGAGAGTCTGGCGTTGTAGGGGAGGTGTCCCCGCACGCGTGCGTATGTCAGAAGTGTCGGCAGTGTCCGCCGGCGCCGGTCCAGTGTCCACCGTTGTCTGAAAACTGCACTTTTCTGACCTCTGACCTCACTGGACGGTCCGCCACACTTTTCTTTACACCTCTCGGGCTTATCCGAGAGAGTGGCGTTGTAGGGGAGGTGTCCCCGCACGCGTGCGTATGTCAGAAGTGTCGGCAGTGTCCGCCGGCGCCGGTCCAGTGTCCACCGTTGTCTGAAAACTGCACTTTTCTGACCTCTGACCTCACTGGACGGTCCGCCACACTTTTCTTTACACCTCTCGGGCTTATCCGAGAGTGTGGCGTTGTAGGGGAGGTGTCCCCGCACGCGTGCGTATGTCAGAAGTGTAGGCAGTGTCCGCCGGCGCCGGTCCAGTGTCCACCGTTGTTTGAAAACTGCACTTTTCTGACCTCTGATCTCACTGGACGGTCCGCCACACTTTTTTTTACATCTCTCGGGCTTATCCGAGAGTGTGGCGTTGTAGGGGAGGTGTCCCCGCACGCGTGCGTATGTCAGAAGTGTCGGCAGTGTCCGCCGGCGCCGGTCCAGTGTCCACCGTTGTCTGAAAACTGCACTTTTCTGACCTCTGACCTCACTGGACGGTCCGCCACACTTTTCTTTACATCTCTCGGGCTTATCCGAGAGTGTGGCGTTGTAGGGGAGGTGTCCCCGCACGCGTGCGTATGTCAGAAGTGTCGGCAGTGTCCGCCGGCGCCGGTCCAGTGTCCACCGTTGTCTGAAAACCGCACTTTTCTGACCTCTGACCTCACTGGACGGTCCGCCACACTTTTCTTTACACCTCTCGAGCTTATCCGAGAGTCTGGCGTTGTAGGGGAGGTGTCCCCGCACGCGTGCGTATGTCAGAAGTGTCGGCAGTGTCCGCCGGCGCCGGTCCAGTGTCCACCGTTGTCTGAAAACTGCACTTTTCTGACCTCTGACCTCACTGGACGGTCCGCCACACTTTTCTTTACACCTCTCGGGCTTATCCGAGAGTGTGGCGTTGTAGGGGAGGTGTCCCCGCACGCGTGCGTATGTCAGAAGTGTAGGCAGTGTCCGCCGGCGCCGGTCCAGTGTCCACCGTTGTCTGAAAACTGCACTTTTCTGACCTCTGATCTCACTGGACGGTCCGCCACACTTTTTTTTACATCTCTCGGGCTTATCCGAGGGTGTGGCGTTGTAGGGGAGGTGTCCCCGCACGCGTGCGTATGTCAGAAGTGTCGGCAGTGTCCGCCGGCGCCGGTCCAGTGTCCACCGTTGTCTGAAAACTGCACTTTTCTGACCTCTGACCTCACTGGACGGTCCGCCACACTTTTCTTTACACCTCTCGGGCTTATCCGAGAGAGTGGCGTTGTAGGGGAGGTGTCCCCGCACGCGTGCGTATGTCAGAAGTGTCGGCAGTGTCCGCCGGCGCCGGTCCAGTGTCCACCGTTGTCTGAAAACTGCACTTTTCTGACCTCTGACCTCACTGGACGGTCCGCCACACTTTTCTTTACACCTCTCGGGCTTATCCGAGAGTGTGGCGTTGTAGGGGAGGTGTCCCCGCACGCGTGCGTATGTCAGAAGTGTAGGCAGTGTCCGCCGGCGCCGGTCCAGTGTCCACCGTTGTTTGAAAACTGCACTTTTCTGACCTCTGATCTCACTGGACGGTCCGCCACACTTTTCTTTACATCTCTCGGGCTTATCCGAGAGTGTGGCGTTGTAGGGGAGGTGTCCCCGCACGCGTGCGTATGTCAGAAGTGTCGGCAGTGTCCGCCGGCGCCGGTCCAGTGTCCACCGTTGTCTGAAAACTGCACTTTTCTGACCTCTGACCTCACTGGACGGTCCGCCACACTTTTCTTTACATCTCTCGGGCTTATCCGAGAGTGTGGCGTTGTAGGGGAGGTGTCCCCGCACGCGTGCGTATGTCAGAAGTGTCGGCAGTGTCCGCCGGCGCCGGTCCAGTGTCCACCGTTGTCTGAAAACCGCACTTTTCTGACCTCTGACCTCACTGGACGGTCCGCCACACTTTTCTTTACACCTCTCGAGCTTATCCGAGAGTCTGGCGTTGTAGGGGAGGTGTCCCCGCACGCGTGCGTATGTCAGAAGTGTCGGCAGTGTCCGCCGGCGCCGGTCCAGTGTCCACCGTTGTCTGAAAACTGCACTTTTCTGACCTCTGACCTCACTGGACGGTCCGCCACATTTTTCTTTACACCTCTCGGGCTTATCCGAGAGTGTGGCGTTGTAGGGGAGGTGTCCCCGCACGCGTGCGTATGTCAGAAGTGTAGGCAGTGTCCGCCGGCGCCGGTCCAGTGTCCACCGTTGTCTGAAAACTGCACTTTTCTGACCTCTGATCTCACTGGACGGTCCGCCACACTTTTTTTTACATCTCTCGGGCTTATCCGAGGGTGTGGCGTTGTAGGGGAGGTGTCCCCGCACGCGTGCGTATGTCAGAAGTGTCGGCAGTGTCCGCCGGCGCCGGTCCAGTGTCCACCGTTGTCTGAAAACTGCACTTTTCTGACCTCTGACCTCACTGGACGGTCCGCCACACTTTTCTTTACACCTCTCGGGCTTATCCGAGAGTCTGGCGTTGTAGGGGAGGTGTCCCCGCACGCGTGCGTATGTCAGAAGTGTCGGCAGTGTCCGCCGGCGCCGGTCCAGTGTCCACCGTTGTCTGAAAACTGCACTTTTCTGACCTCTGACCTCACTGGACGGTCCGCCACACTTTTCTTTACACCTCTCGGGCTTATCCGAGAGAGTGGCGTTGTAGGGGAGGTGTCCCCGCACGCGTGCGTATGTCAGAAGTGTCGGCAGTGTCCGCCGGCGCCGGTCCAGTGTCCACCGTTGTCTGAAAACTGCACTTTTCTGACCTCTGACCTCACTGGACGGTCCGCCACACTTTTCTTTACACCTCTCGGGCTTATCCGAGAGTGTGGCGTTGTAGGGGAGGTGTCCCCGCACGCGTGCGTATGTCAGAAGTGTCGGCAGTGTCCGCCGGCGCCGGTCCAGTGTCCACCGTTGTCTGAAAACTGCACTTTTCTGACCTCTGACCTCACTGGACGGTCCGCCACACTTTTCTTTACACCTCTCGGGCTTATCCGAGAGTGTGGCGTTGTAGGGGAGGTGTCCCCGCACGCGTGCGTATGTCAGAAGTGTCGGCAGTGTCCGCCGGCGCCGGTCCAGTGTCCACCGTTGTCTGAAAACTGCACTTTTCTGACCTCTGACCTCACTGGACGGTCCGCCACACTTTTCTTTACATCTCTCGGGCTTATCCGAGAGTGTGGCGTTGTAGGGGAGGTGTCCCCGCACGCGTGCGTATGTCAGAAGTGTCGGCAGTGTCCGCCGGCGCCGGTCCAGTGTCCACCGTTGTCTGAAAACCGCACTTTTCTGACCTCTGACCTCACTGGACGGTCCGCCACACTTTTCTTTACACCTCTCGAGCTTATCCGAGAGTCTGGCGTTGTAGGGGAGGTGTCCCCGCACGCGTGCGTATGTCAGAAGTGTCGGCAGTGTCCGCCGGCGCCGGTCCAGTGTCCACCGTTGTCTGAAAACTGCACTTTTCTGACCTCTGACCTCACTGGACGGTCCGCCACACTTTTCTTTACACCTCTCGGGCTTATCCGAGAGTGTGGCGTTGTAGGGGAGGTGTCCCCGCACGCGTGCGTATGTCAGAAGTGTAGGCAGTGTCCGCCGGCGCCGGTCCAGTGTCCACCGTTGTCTGAAAACTGCACTTTTCTGACCTCTGACCTCACTGGACGGTCCGCCACACTTTTCTTTACACCTCTCGGGCTTATCCGAGAGTGTGGCGTTGTAGGGGAGGTGTCCCCGCACGCGTGCGTATGTCAGAAGTGTAGGCAGTGTCCGCCGGCGCCGGTCCAGTGTCCACCGTTGTCTGAAAACTGCACTTTTCTGACCTCTGACCTCACTGGACAGTCCGCCACACTTTTCTTTACACCTCTCGGGCTTATCCGAGAGTCTGGCGTTGTAGGGGAGGTGTCCCCGCACGCGTGCGTATGTCAGAAGTGTCGGCAGTGTCCGCCGGCGCCGGTCCAGTGTCCACCGTTGTCTGAAAACTGCACTTTTCTGACCTCTGACCTCACTGGACGGTCCGCCACACTTTTCTTTACACCTCTCGGGCTTATCCGAGAGAGTGGCGTTGTAGGGGAGGTGTCCCCGCACGCGTGCGTATGTCAGAAGTGTCGGCAGTGTCCGCCGGCGCCGGTCCAGTGTCCACCGTTGTCTGAAAACTGCACTTTTCTGACCTCTGACCTCACTGGACGGTCCGCCACACTTTTCTTTACACCTCTCGGGCTTATCCGAGAGTGTGGCGTTGTAGGGGAGGTGTCCCCGCACGCGTGCGTATGTCAGAAGTGTAGGCAGTGTCCGCCGGCGCCGGTCCAGTGTCCACCGTTGTTTGAAAACTGCACTTTTCTGACCTCTGATCTCACTGGACGGTCCGCCACACTTTTTTTTACATCTCTCGGGCTTATCCGAGAGTGTGGCGTTGTAGGGGAGGTGTCCCCGCACGCGTGCGTATGTCAGAAGTGTCGGCAGTGTCCGCCGGCGCCGGTCCAGTGTCCACCGTTGTCTGAAAACTGCACTTTTCTGACCTCTGACCTCACTGGACGGTCCGCCACACTTTTCTTTACATCTCTCGGGCTTATCCGAGAGTGTGGCGTTGTAGGGGAGGTGTCCCCGCACGCGTGCGTATGTCAGAAGTGTCGGCAGTGTCCGCCGGCGCCGGTCCAGTGTCCACCGTTGTCTGAAAACCGCACTTTTCTGACCTCTGACCTCACTGGACGGTCCGCCACACTTTTCTTTACACCTCTCGAGCTTATCCGAGAGTCTGGCGTTGTAGGGGAGGTGTCCCCGCACGCGTGCGTATGTCAGAAGTGTCGGCAGTGTCCGCCGGCGCCGGTCCAGTGTCCACCGTTGTCTGAAAACTGCACTTTTCTGACCTCTGACCTCACTGGACGGTCCGCCACACTTTTCTTTACACCTCTCGGGCTTATCCGAGAGTGTGGCGTTGTAGGGGAGGTGTCCCCGCACGCGTGCGTATGTCAGAAGTGTAGGCAGTGTCCGCCGGCGCCGGTCCAGTGTCCACCGTTGTCTGAAAACTGCACTTTTCTGACCTCTGATCTCACTGGACGGTCCGCCACACTTTTTTTTACATCTCTCGGGCTTATCCGAGGGTGTGGCGTTGTAGGGGAGGTGTCCCCGCACGCGTGCGTATGTCAGAAGTGTCGGCAGTGTCCGCCGGCGCCGGTCCAGTGTCCACCGTTGTCTGAAAACTGCACTTTTCTGACCTCTGACCTCACTGGACGGTCCGCCACACTTTTCTTTACACCTCTCGGGCTTATCCGAGAGAGTGGCGTTGTAGGGGAGGTGTCCCCGCACGCGTGCGTATGTCAGAAGTGTCGGCAGTGTCCGCCGGCGCCGGTCCAGTGTCCACCGTTGTCTGAAAACTGCACTTTTCTGACCTCTGACCTCACTGGACGGTCCGCCACACTTTTCTTTACACCTCTCGGGCTTATCCGAGAGTGTGGCGTTGTAGGGGAGGTGTCCCCGCACGCGTGCGTATGTCAGAAGTGTAGGCAGTGTCCGCCGGCGCCGGTCCAGTGTCCACCGTTGTTTGAAAACTGCACTTTTCTGACCTCTGATCTCACTGGACGGTCCGCCACACTTTTCTTTACATCTCTCGGGCTTATCCGAGAGTGTGGCGTTGTAGGGGAGGTGTCCCCGCACGCGTGCGTATGTCAGAAGTGTCGGCAGTGTCCGCCGGCGCCGGTCCAGTGTCCACCGTTGTCTGAAAACTGCACTTTTCTGACCTCTGACCTCACTGGACGGTCCGCCACACTTTTCTTTACATCTCTCGGGCTTATCCGAGAGTGTGGCGTTGTAGGGGAGGTGTCCCCGCACGCGTGCGTATGTCAGAAGTGTCGGCAGTGTCCGCCGGCGCCGGTCCAGTGTCCACCGTTGTCTGAAAACCGCACTTTTCTGACCTCTGACCTCACTGGACGGTCCGCCACACTTTTCTTTACACCTCTCGAGCTTATCCGAGAGTCTGGCGTTGTAGGGGAGGTGTCCCCGCACGCGTGCGTATGTCAGAAGTGTCGGCAGTGTCCGCCGGCGCCGGTCCAGTGTCCACCGTTGTCTGAAAACTGCACTTTTCTGACCTCTGACCTCACTGGACGGTCCGCCACATTTTTCTTTACACCTCTCGGGCTTATCCGAGAGTGTGGCGTTGTAGGGGAGGTGTCCCCGCACGCGTGCGTATGTCAGAAGTGTAGGCAGTGTCCGCCGGCGCCGGTCCAGTGTCCACCGTTGTCTGAAAACTGCACTTTTCTGACCTCTGATCTCACTGGACGGTCCGCCACACTTTTTTTTACATCTCTCGGGCTTATCCGAGGGTGTGGCGTTGTAGGGGAGGTGTCCCCGCACGCGTGCGTATGTCAGAAGTGTCGGCAGTGTCCGCCGGCGCCGGTCCAGTGTCCACCGTTGTCTGAAAACTGCACTTTTCTGACCTCTGACCTCACTGGACGGTCCGCCACACTTTTCTTTACACCTCTCGGGCTTATCCGAGAGTCTGGCGTTGTAGGGGAGGTGTCCCCGCACGCGTGCGTATGTCAGAAGTGTCGGCAGTGTCCGCCGGCGCCGGTCCAGTGTCCACCGTTGTCTGAAAACTGCACTTTTCTGACCTCTGACCTCACTGGACGGTCCGCCACACTTTTCTTTACACCTCTCGGGCTTATCCGAGAGAGTGGCGTTGTAGGGGAGGTGTCCCCGCACGCGTGCGTATGTCAGAAGTGTCGGCAGTGTCCGCCGGCGCCGGTCCAGTGTCCACCGTTGTCTGAAAACTGCACTTTTCTGACCTCTGACCTCACTGGACGGTCCGCCACACTTTTCTTTACACCTCTCGGGCTTATCCGAGAGTGTGGCGTTGTAGGGGAGGTGTCCCCGCACGCGTGCGTATGTCAGAAGTGTCGGCAGTGTCCGCCGGCGCCGGTCCAGTGTCCACCGTTGTCTGAAAACTGCACTTTTCTGACCTCTGACCTCACTGGACGGTCCGCCACACTTTTCTTTACACCTCTCGGGCTTATCCGAGAGTGTGGCGTTGTAGGGGAGGTGTCCCCGCACGCGTGCGTATGTCAGAAGTGTCGGCAGTGTCCGCCGGCGCCGGTCCAGTGTCCACCGTTGTCTGAAAACTGCACTTTTCTGACCTCTGACCTCACTGGACGGTCCGCCACACTTTTCTTTACATCTCTCGGGCTTATCCGAGAGTGTGGCGTTGTAGGGGAGGTGTCCCCGCACGCGTGCGTATGTCAGAAGTGTCGGCAGTGTCCGCCGGCGCCGGTCCAGTGTCCACCGTTGTCTGAAAACCGCACTTTTCTGACCTCTGACCTCACTGGACGGTCCGCCACACTTTTCTTTACACCTCTCGAGCTTATCCGAGAGTCTGGCGTTGTAGGGGAGGTGTCCCCGCACGCGTGCGTATGTCAGAAGTGTCGGCAGTGTCCGCCGGCGCCGGTCCAGTGTCCACCGTTGTCTGAAAACTGCACTTTTCTGACCTCTGACCTCACTGGACGGTCCGCCACACTTTTCTTTACACCTCTCGGGCTTATCCGAGAGTGTGGCGTTGTAGGGGAGGTGTCCCCGCACGCGTGCGTATGTCAGAAGTGTAGGCAGTGTCCGCCGGCGCCGGTCCAGTGTCCACCGTTGTCTGAAAACTGCACTTTTCTGACCTCTGATCTCACTGGACGGTCCGCCACACTTTTTTTTACATCTCTCGGGCTTATCCGAGGGTGTGGCGTTGTAGGGGAGGTGTCCCCGCACGCGTGCGTATGTCAGAAGTGTCGGCAGTGTCCGCCGGCGCCGGTCCAGTGTCCACCGTTGTCTGAAAACTGCACTTTTCTGACCTCTGACCTCACTGGACGGTCCGCCACACTTTTCTTTACACCTCTCGGGCTTATCCGAGAGAGTGGCGTTGTAGGGGAGGTGTCCCCGCACGCGTGCGTATGTCAGAAGTGTCGGCAGTGTCCGCCGGCGCCGGTCCAGTGTCCACCGTTGTCTGAAAACTGCACTTTTCTGACCTCTGACCTCACTGGACGGTCCGCCACACTTTTCTTTACACCTCTCGGGCTTATCCGAGAGTGTGGCGTTGTAGGGGAGGTGTCCCCGCACGCGTGCGTATGTCAGAAGTGTAGGCAGTGTCCGCCGGCGCCGGTCCAGTGTCCACCGTTGTTTGAAAACTGCACTTTTCTGACTTCTGATCTCACTGGACGGTCCGCCACACTTTTCTTTACATCTCTCGGGCTTATCCGAGAGTGTGGCGTTGTAGGGGAGGTGTCCCCGCACGCGTGCGTATGTCAGAAGTGTCGGCAGTGTCCGCCGGCGCCGGTCCAGTGTCCACCGTTGTCTGAAAACTGCACTTTTCTGACCTCTGACCTCACTGGACGGTCCGCCACACTTTTCTTTACATCTCTCGGGCTTATCCGAGAGTGTGGCGTTGTAGGGGAGGTGTCCCCGCACGCGTGCGTATGTCAGAAGTGTCGGCAGTGTCCGCCGGCGCCGGTCCAGTGTCCACCGTTGTCTGAAAACCGCACTTTTCTGACCTCTGACCTCACTGGACGGTCCGCCACACTTTTCTTTACACCTCTCGAGCTTATCCGAGAGTCTGGCGTTGTAGGGGAGGTGTCCCCGCACGCGTGCGTATGTCAGAAGTGTCGGCAGTGTCCGCCGGCGCCGGTCCAGTGTCCACCGTTGTCTGAAAACTGCACTTTTCTGACCTCTGACCTCACTGGACGGTCCGCCACACTTTTCTTTACACCTCTCGGGCTTATCCGAGAGAGTGGCGTTGTAGGGGAGGTGTCCCCGCACGCGTGCGTATGTCAGAAGTGTCGGCAGTGTCCGCCGGCGCCGGTCCAGTGTCCACCGTTGTCTGAAAACTGCACTTTTCTGACCTCTGACCTCAAACAACGGTGGACACTGGACCGGCGCCGGCGGACACTGCCGACACTTCTGACATACGCACGCGTGCGGGGACACCTCCCCTACAACGCCACACTGTCAGAAGTGTAGTCAGAAGTGTAGGCAGTGTCCGCCGGCGCCGGTCCAGTGTCCACCGTTGTTTGAAAACTGCACTTTTCTGACCTCTGATCTCACTGGACGGTCCGCCACACTTTTTTTTACATCTCTCGGGCTTATCCGAGAGTGTGGCGTTGTAGGGGAGGTGTCCCCGCACGCGTGCGTATGTCAGAAGTGTCGGCAGTGTCCGCCGGCGCCGGTCCAGTGTCCACCGTTGTCTGAAAACTGCACTTTTCTGACCTCTGACCTCACTGGACGGTCCGCCACACTTTTCTTTACATCTCTCGGGCTTATCCGAGAGTGTGGCGTTGTAGGGGAGGTGTCCCCGCACGCGTGCGTATGTCAGAAGTGTCGGCAGTGTCCGCCGGCGCCGGTCCAGTGTCCACCGTTGTCTGAAAACCGCACTTTTCTGACCTCTGACCTCACTGGACGGTCCGCCACACTTTTCTTTACACCTCTCGAGCTTATCCGAGAGTCTGGCGTTGTAGGGGAGGTGTCCCCGCACGCGTGCGTATGTCAGAAGTGTCGGCAGTGTCCGCCGGCGCCGGTCCAGTGTCCACCGTTGTCTGAAAACTGCACTTTTCTGACCTCTGACCTCACTGGACGGTCCGCCACACTTTTCTTTACACCTCTCGGGCTTATCCGAGAGTGTGGCGTTGTAGGGGAGGTGTCCCCGCACGCGTGCGTATGTCAGAAGTGTAGGCAGTGTCCGCCGGCGCCGGTCCAGTGTCCACCGTTGTCTGAAAACTGCACTTTTCTGACCTCTGATCTCACTGGACGGTCCGCCACACTTTTTTTTACATCTCTCGGGCTTATCCGAGGGTGTGGCGTTGTAGGGGAGGTGTCCCCGCACGCGTGCGTATGTCAGAAGTGTCGGCAGTGTCCGCCGGCGCCGGTCCAGTGTCCACCGTTGTCTGAAAACTGCACTTTTCTGACCTCTGACCTCACTGGACGGTCCGCCACACTTTTCTTTACACCTCTCGGGCTTATCCGAGAGTCTGGCGTTGTAGGGGAGGTGTCCCCGCACGCGTGCGTATGTCAGAAGTGTCGGCAGTGTCCGCCGGCGCCGGTCCAGTGTCCACCGTTGTCTGAAAACTGCACTTTTCTGACCTCTGACCTCACTGGACGGTCCGCCACACTTTTCTTTACACCTCTCGGGCTTATCCGAGAGTCTGGCGTTGTAGGGGAGGTGTCCCCGCACGCGTGCGTATGTCAGAAGTGTCGGCAGTGTCCGCCGGCGCCGGTCCAGTGTCCACCGTTGTCTGAAAACTGCACTTTTCTGACCTCTGACCTCACTGGACGGTCCGCCACACTTTTCTTTACACCTCTCGGGCTTATCCGAGAGAGTGGCGTTGTAGGGGAGGTGTCCCCGCACGCGTGCGTATGTCAGAAGTGTCGGCAGTGTCCGCCGGCGCCGGTCCAGTGTCCACCGTTGTCTGAAAACTGCACTTTTCTGACCTCTGACCTCACTGGACGGTCCGCCACACTTTTCTCCGCACGCGTGCGTCCGCCACACTTTTCCCCGCACGCGTGCGTATGTCAGAAGTGTTGGCAGTGTCCGCCGGCGCCGGTCCAGTGTCCACCGTTGTCTGAAAACTGCACTTTTCTGACCTCTGACCTCACTGGACGGTCCGCCACACTTTTCTTTACACCTCTCGGGCTTATCCGAGAGTCTGGCGTTGTAGGGGAGGTGTCCCCGCACGCGTGCGTATGTCAGAAGTGTAGGCAGTGTCCGCCGGCGCCGGTCCAGTGTCCACCGTTGTCTGAAAACTGCACTTTTCTGACCTCTGACCTCACTGGACGGTCCGCCACACTTTTCTTTACACCTCTCGGGCTTATCCGAGAGTCTGGCGTTGTAGGGGAGGTGTCCCCGCACGCGTGCGTATGTCAGAAGTGTCGGCAGTGTCCGCCGGCGCCGGTCCAGTGTCCACCGTTGTCTGAAAACTGCACTTTTCTGACCTCTGACCTCACTGGACGGTCCGCCACACTTTTCTTTACACCTCTCGGGCTTATCCGAGAGTGTGGCGTTGTAGGGGAGGTGTCCCCGCACGCGTGCG
The DNA here is from genome assembly GCF_963280865.1 of Gymnoscopelus braueri. Taxonomy (NCBI): domain Eukaryota; kingdom Metazoa; phylum Chordata; class Actinopteri; order Myctophiformes; family Myctophidae; genus Gymnoscopelus; species Gymnoscopelus braueri. Next base: position 50,034,340 of record NC_137619.1, on the reverse strand, counting down.
TATGTCAGAAGTGTAGGCAGTGTCCGCCGGCGCCGGTCCAGTGTCCACCGTTGTCTGAAAACTGCACTTTTCTGACCTCTGATCTCACTGGACGGTCCGCCACACTTTTTTTTACATCTCTCGGGCTTATCCGAGGGTGTGGCGTTGTAGGGGAGGTGTCCCCGCACGCGTGCGTATGTCAGAAGTGTCGGCAGTGTCCGCCGGCGCCGGTCCAGTGTCCACCGTTGTCTGAAAACTGCACTTTTCTGACCTCTGACCTCACTGGACGGTCCGCCACACTTTTCTTTACACCTCTCGGGCTTATCCGAGAGTCTGGCGTTGTAGGGGAGGTGTCCCCGCACGCGTGCGTATGTCAGAAGTGTCGGCAGTGTCCGCCGGCGCCGGTCCAGTGTCCACCGTTGTCTGAAAACTGCACTTTTCTGACCTCTGACCTCACTGGACGGTCCGCCACACTTTTCTTTACACCTCTCGGGCTTATCCGAGAGAGTGGCGTTGTAGGGGAGGTGTCCCCGCACGCGTGCGTATGTCAGAAGTGTCGGCAGTGTCCGCCGGCGCCGGTCCAGTGTCCACCGTTGTCTGAAAACTGCACTTTTCTGACCTCTGACCTCAAACAACGGTGGACACTGGACCGGCGCCGGCGGACACTGCCGACACTTCTGACATACGCACGCGTGCGGGGACACCTCCCCTACAACGCCACACTGTCAGAAGTGTAGTCAGAAGTGTAGGCAGTGTCCGCCGGCGCCGGTCCAGTGTCCACCGTTGTTTGAAAACTGCACTTTTCTGACCTCTGATCTCACTGGACGGTCCGCCACACTTTTTTTTACATCTCTCGGGCTTATCCGAGAGTGTGGCGTTGTAGGGGAGGTGTCCCCGCACGCGTGCGTATGTCAGAAGTGTCGGCAGTGTCCGCCGGCGCCGGTCCAGTGTCCACCGTTGTCTGAAAACTGCACTTTTCTGACCTCTGACCTCACTGGACGGTCCGCCACACTTTTCTTTACATCTCTCGGGCTTATCCGAGAGTGTGGCGTTGTAGGGGAGGTGTCCCCGCACGCGTGCGTATGTCAGAAGTGTCGGCAGTGTCCGCCGGCGCCGGTCCAGTGTCCACCGTTGTCTGAAAACCGCACTTTTCTGACCTCTGACCTCACTGGACGGTCCGCCACACTTTTCTTTACACCTCTCGAGCTTATCCGAGAGTCTGGCGTTGTAGGGGAGATGTCCCCGCACGCGTGCGTATGTCAGAAGTGTCGGCAGTGTCCGCCGGCGCCGGTCCAGTGTCCACCGTTGTCTGAAAACTGCACTTTTCTGACCTCTGACCTCACTGGACGGTCCGCCACACTTTTCTTTACACCTCTCGGGCTTATCCGAGAGTGTGGCGTTGTAGGGGAGGTGTCCCCGCACGCGTGCGTATGTCAGAAGTGTAGGCAGTGTCCGCCGGCGCCGGTCCAGTGTCCACCGTTGTCTGAAAACTGCACTTTTCTGACCTCTGATCTCACTGGACGGTCCGCCACACTTTTTTTTACATCTCTCGGGCTTATCCGAGGGTGTGGCGTTGTAGGGGAGGTGTCCCCGCACGCGTGCGTATGTCAGAAGTGTCGGCAGTGTCCGCCGGCGCCGGTCCAGTGTCCACCGTTGTCTGAAAACTGCACTTTTCTGACCTCTGACCTCACTGGACGGTCCGCCACACTTTTCTTTACACCTCTCGGGCTTATCCGAGAGTCTGGCGTTGTAGGGGAGGTGTCCCCGCACGCGTGCGTATGTCAGAAGTGTCGGCAGTGTCCGCCGGCGCCGGTCCAGTGTCCACCGTTGTCTGAAAACTGCACTTTTCTGACCTCTGACCTCACTGGACGGTCCGCCACACTTTTCTTTACACCTCTCGGGCTTATCCGAGAGTCTGGCGTTGTAGGGGAGGTGTCCCCGCACGCGTGCGTATGTCAGAAGTGTCGGCAGTGTCCGCCGGCGCCGGTCCAGTGTCCACCGTTGTCTGAAAACTGCACTTTTCTGACCTCTGACCTCACTGGACGGTCCGCCACACTTTTCTTTACACCTCTCGGGCTTATCCGAGAGAGTGGCGTTGTAGGGGAGGTGTCCCCGCACGCGTGCGTATGTCAGAAGTGTCGGCAGTGTCCGCCGGCGCCGGTCCAGTGTCCACCGTTGTCTGAAAACTGCACTTTTCTGACCTCTGACCTCACTGGACGGTCCGCCACACTTTTCTCCGCACGCGTGCGTCCGCCACACTTTTCCCCGCACGCGTGCGTATGTCAGAAGTGTTGGCAGTGTCCGCCGGCGCCGGTCCAGTGTCCACCGTTGTCTGAAAACTGCACTTTTCTGACCTCTGACCTCACTGGACGGTCCGCCACACTTTTCTTTACACCTCTCGGGCTTATCCGAGAGTCTGGCGTTGTAGGGGAGGTGTCCCCGCACGCGTGCGTATGTCAGAAGTGTAGGCAGTGTCCGCCGGCGCCGGTCCAGTGTCCACCGTTGTCTGAAAACTGCACTTTTCTGACCTCTGACCTCACTGGACGGTCCGCCACACTTTTCTTTACACCTCTCGGGCTTATCCGAGAGTCTGGCGTTGTAGGGGAGGTGTCCCCGCACGCGTGCGTATGTCAGAAGTGTCGGCAGTGTCCGCCGGCGCCGGTCCAGTGTCCACCGTTGTCTGAAAACTGCACTTTTCTGACCTCTGACCTCACTGGACGGTCCGCCACACTTTTCTTTACACCTCTCGGGCTTATCCGAGAGTGTGGCGTTGTAGGGGAGGTGTCCCCGCACGCGTGCGTATGTCAGAAGTGTAGGCAGTGTCCGCCGGCGCCGGTCCAGTGTCCACCGTTGTCTGAAAACTGCACTTTTCTGACCTCTGATCTCACTGGACGGTCCGCCACACTTTTTTTTACATCTCTCGGGCTTATCCGAGAGTGTGGCGTTGTAGGGGAGGTGTCCCCGCACGCGTGCGTATGTCAGAAGTGTCGGCAGTGTCCGCCGGCGCCGGTCCAGTGTCCACCGTTGTTTGAAAACTGCACTTTTCTGACCTCTGACCTCACTGGACGGTCCGCCACACTTTTCTTTACACCTCTCGGGCTTATCCGAGAGTCTGGCGTTGTAGGGGAGGTGTCCCCGCACGCGTGCGTATGTCAGAAGTGTCGGCAGTGTCCGCCGGCGCCGGTCCAGTGTCCACCGTTGTCTGAAAACTGCACTTTTCTGACCTCTGACCTCACTGGACGGTCCGCCACACTTTTCTTTACACCTCTCGGGCTTATCCGAGAGAGTGGCGTTGTAGGGGAGGTGTCCCCGCACGCGTGCGTATGTCAGAAGTGTCGGCAGTGTCCGCCGGCGCCGGTCCAGTGTCCACCGTTGTCTGAAAACTGCACTTTTCTGACCTCTGACCTCACTGGACGGTCCGCCACACTTTTCTCCGCACGCGTGCGTCCGCCACACTTTTCCCCGCACGCGTGCGTATGTCAGAAGTGTTGGCAGTGTCCGCCGGCGCCGGTCCAGTGTCCACCGTTGTCTGAAAACTGCACTTTTCTGACCTCTGACCTCACTGGACGGTCCGCCACACTTTTCTTTACACCTCTCGGGCTTATCCGAGAGTCTGGCGTTGTAGGGGAGGTGTCCCCGCACGCGTGCGTATGTCAGAAGTGTAGGCAGTGTCCGCCGGCGCCGGTCCAGTGTCCACCGTTGTCTGAAAACTGCACTTTTCTGACCTCTGACCTCACTGGACGGTCCGCCACACTTTTCTTTACACCTCTCGGGCTTATCCGAGAGTCTGGCGTTGTAGGGGAGGTGTCCCCGCACGCGTGCGTATGTCAGAAGTGTCGGCAGTGTCCGCCGGCGCCGGTCCAGTGTCCACCGTTGTCTGAAAACTGCACTTTTCTGACCTCTGACCTCACTGGACGGTCCGCCACACTTTTCTTTACACCTCTCGGGCTTATCCGAGAGTGTGGCGTTGTAGGGGAGGTGTCCCCGCACGCGTGCGTATGTCAGAAGTGTAGGCAGTGTCCGCCGGCGCCGGTCCAGTGTCCACCGTTGTCTGAAAACTGCACTTTTCTGACCTCTGATCTCACTGGACGGTCCGCCACACTTTTTTTTACATCTCTCGGGCTTATCCGAGAGTGTGGCGTTGTAGGGGAGGTGTCCCCGCACGCGTGCGTATGTCAGAAGTGTCGGCAGTGTCCGCCGGCGCCGGTCCAGTGTCCACCGTTGTTTGAAAACTGCACTTTTCTGACCTCTGACCTCACTGGACGGTCCGCCACACTTTTCTTTACACCTCTCGGGCTTATCCGAGAGTCTGGCGTTGTAGGGGAGGTGTCCCCGCACGCGTGCGTATGTCAGAAGTGTCGGCAGTGTCCGCCGGCGCCGGTCCAGTGTCCACCGTTGTCTGAAAACTGCACTTTTCTGACCTCTGACCTCACTGGACGGTCCGCCACACTTTTCTTTACACCTCTCGGGCTTATCCGAGAGTGTGGCGTTGTAGGGGAGGTGTCCCCGCACGCGTGCGTATGTCAGAAGTGTAGGCAGTGTTCGCCGGCGCCGGTCCAGTGTCCACCGTTGTCTGAAAACTGCACTTTTCTGACCTCTGATCTCACTGGACGGTCCGCCACACTTTTTTTTACATCTCTCGGGCTTATCCGAGAGTGTGGCGTTGTAGGGGAGGTGTCCCCGCACGCGTGCGTATGTCAAAAGTGTCGGCAGTGTCCGCCGGCGCCGGTCCAGTGTCCACCGTTGTCTGAAAACTGCACTTTTCTGACCTCTGACCTCACTGGACGGTCCGCCACACTTTTCTTTACACCTCTCGGGCTTATCCGAGAGTCTGGCGTTGTAGGGGAGGTGTCCCCGCACGCGTGCGTATGTCAGAAGTGTCGGCAGTGTCCGCCGGCGCCGGTCCAGTGTCCACCGTTGTCTGAAAACTGCACTTTTCTGACCTCTGACCTCACTGGACGGTCCGCCACACTTTTCTTTACACCTCTCGGGCTTATCCGAGAGTCTGGCGTTGTAGGGGAGGTGTCCCCGCACGCGTGCGTATGTCAGAAGTGTCGGCAGTGTCCGCCGGCGCCGGTCCAGTGTCCACCGTTGTCTGAAAACTGCACTTTTCTGACCTCTGACCTCACTGGACGGTCCGCCACACTTTTCTTTACACCTCTCGGGCTTATCCGAGAGTGTGGCGTTGTAGGGGAGGTGTCCCCGCACGCGTGCGTATGTCAGAAGTGTCGGCAGTGTCCGCCGGCGCCGGTCCAGTGTCCACCGTTGTCTGAAAACTGCACTTTTCTGACCTCTGACCTCACTGGACGGTCCGCCACACTTTTCTTTACACCTCTCGGGCTTATCCGAGAGTGTGGCGTTGTAGGGGAGGTGTCCCCGCACGCGTGCGTATGTCAGAAGTGTAGGCAGTGTCCGCCGGCGCCGGTCCAGTGTCCACCGTTGTCTGAAAACTGCACTTTTCTGACCTCTGATCTCACTGGACGGTCCGCCACACTTTTTTTTACATCTCTCGGGCTTATCCGAGAGTGTGGCGTTGTAGGGGAGGTGTCCCCGCACGCGTGCGTATGTCAGAAGTGTCGGCAGTGTCCGCCGGCGCCGGTCCAGTGTCCACCGTTGTCTGAAAACCGCACTTTTCTGACCTCTGACCTCACTGGACGGTCCGCCACACTTTTCTTTACACCTCTCGGGCTTATCCGAGAGTCTGGCGTTGTAGGGGAGGTGTCCCCGCACGCGTGCGTATGTCAGAAGTGTCGGCAGTGTCCGCCGGCGCCGGTCCAGTGTCCACCGTTGTCTGAAAACTGCACTTTTCTGACCTCTGACCTCACTGGACGGTCCGCCACACTTTTCTTTACACCTCTCGGGCTTATCCGAGAGTGTGGCGTTGTAGGGGAGGTGTCCCCGCACGCGTGCGTATGTCAGAAGTGTCGGCAGTGTCCGCCGGCGCCGGTCCAGTGTCCACCGTTGTCTGAAAACTGCACTTTTCTGACCTCTGACCTCACTGGACGGTCCGCCACACTTTTCTTTACACCTCTCGGGCTTATCCGAGAGTGTGGCGTTGTAGGGGAGGTGTCCCCGCACGCGTGCGTATGTCAGAAGTGTAGGCAGTGTCCGCCGGCGCCGGTCCAGTGTCCACCGTTGTCTGAAAACTGCACTTTTCTGACCTCTGATCTCACTGGACGGTCCGCCACACTTTTTTTTACATCTCTCGGGCTTATCCGAGAGTGTGGCGTTGTAGGGGAGGTGTCCCCGCACGCGTGCGTATGTCAGAAGTGTCGGCAGTGTCCGCCGGCGCCGGTCCAGTGTCCACCGTTGTTTGAAAACTGCACTTTTCTGACCTCTGACCTCACTGGACGGTCCGCCACACTTTTCTTTACACCTCTCGGGCTTATCCGAGAGTGTGGCGTTGTAGGGGAGGTGTCCCCGCACGCGTGCGTATGTCAGAAGTGTCGGCAGTGTCCGCCGGCGCCGGTCCAGTGTCCACCGTTGTCTGAAAACTGCACTTTTCTGACCTCTGACCTCACTGGACGGTCCGCCACACTTTTCTTTACACCTCTCGGGCTTATCCGAGAGTGTGGCGTTGTAGGGGAGGTGTCCCCGCACGCGTGCGTATGTCAGAAGTGTAGGCAGTGTCCGCCGGCGCCGGTCCAGTGTCCACCGTTGTCTGAAAACTGCACTTTTCTGACCTCTGATCTCACTGGACGGTCCGCCACACTTTTTTTTACATCTCTCGGGCTTATCCGAGAGTGTGGCGTTGTAGGGGAGGTGTCCCCGCACGCGTGCGTATGTCAGAAGTGTCGGCAGTGTCCGCCGGCGCCGGTCCAGTGTCCACCGTTGTCTGAAAACCGCACTTTTCTGACCTCTGACCTCACTGGACGGTCCGCCACACTTTTCTTTACACCTCTCGGGCTTATCCGAGAGTCTGGCGTTGTAGGGGAGGTGTCCCCGCACGCGTGCGTATGTCAGAAGTGTCGGCAGTGTCCGCCGGCGCCGGTCCAGTGTCCACCGTTGTCTGAAAACTGCACTTTTCTGACCTCTGACCTCACTGGACGGTCCGCCACACTTTTCTTTACACCTCTCGGGCTTATCCGAGAGTGTGGCGTTGTAGGGGAGGTGTCCCCGCACGCGTGCGTATGTCAGAAGTGTCGGCAGTGTCCGCCGGCGCCGGTCCAGTGTCCACCGTTGTCTGAAAACTGCACTTTTCTGACCTCTGACCTCACTGGACGGTCCGCCACACTTTTCTTTACACCTCTCGGGCTTATCCGAGAGTGTGGCGTTGTAGGGGAGGTGTCCCCGCACGCGTGCGTATGTCAGAAGTGTAGGCAGTGTCCGCCGGCGCCGGTCCAGTGTCCACCGTTGTCTGAAAACTGCACTTTTCTGACCTCTGATCTCACTGGACGGTCCGCCACACTTTTTTTTACATCTCTCGGGCTTATCCGAGAGTGTGGCGTTGTAGGGGAGGTGTCCCCGCACGCGTGCGTATGTCAGAAGTGTCGGCAGTGTCCGCCGGCGCCGGTCCAGTGTCCACCGTTGTTTGAAAACTGCACTTTTCTGACCTCTGACCTCACTGGACGGTCCGCCACACTTTTCTTTACACCTCTCGGGCTTATCCGAGAGTCTGGCGTTGTAGGGGAGGTGTCCCCGCACGCGTGCGTATGTCAGAAGTGTCGGCAGTGTCCGCCGGCGCCGGTCCAGTGTCCACCGTTGTCTGAAAACTGCACTTTTCTGACCTCTGACCTCACTGGACGGTCCGCCACACTTTTCTTTACACCTCTCGGGCTTATCCGAGAGTGTGGCGTTGTAGGGGAGGTGTCCCCGCACGCGTGCGTATGTCAGAAGTGTAGGCAGTGTTCGCCGGCGCCGGTCCAGTGTCCACCGTTGTCTGAAAACTGCACTTTTCTGACCTCTGATCTCACTGGACGGTCCGCCACACTTTTTTTTACATCTCTCGGGCTTATCCGAGAGTGTGGCGTTGTAGGGGAGGTGTCCCCGCACGCGTGCGTATGTCAGAAGTGTCGGCAGTGTCCGCCGGCGCCGGTCCAGTGTCCACCGTTGTCTGAAAACTGCACTTTTCTGACCTCTGACCTCACTGGACGGTCCGCCACACTTTTCTTTACACCTCTCGGGCTTATCCGAGAGTCTGGCGTTGTAGGGGAGGTGTCCCCGCACGCGTGCGTATGTCAGAAATGTCGGCAGTGTCCGCCGGCGCCGGTCCAGTGTCCACCGTTGTCTGAAAACTGCACTTTTCTGACCTCTGACCTCACTGGACGGTCCGCCACACTTTTCTTTACACCTCTCGGGCTTATCCGAGAGTCTGGCGTTGTAGGGGAGGTGTCCCCGCACGCGTGCGTATGTCAGAAGTGTCGGCAGTGTCCGCCGGCGCCGGTCCAGTGTCCACCGTTGTCTGAAAACTGCACTTTTCTGACCTCTGACCACACTGGACGGTCCGCCACACTTTTCTTTACTCCTCTCGGGCTTATCCGAGAGTGTGGCGTTGTAGGGGAGGTGTCCCCGCACGCGTGCGTATGTCAGAAGTGTCGGCAGTGTCCGCCGGCGCCGGTCCAGTGTCCACCGTTGTCTGAAAACTGCACTTTTCTGACCTCTGACCTCACTGGACGGTCCGCCACACTTTTTTTTACATCTCTCGGGCTTATCCGAGAGTGTGGCGTTGTAGGGGAGGTGTCCCCGCACGCGTGCGTATGTCAGAAGTGTCGGCAGTGTCCGCCGGCGCCGGTCCAGTGTCCACCGTTGTCTGAAAACCGCACTTTTCTGACCTCTGACCTCACTGGACGGTCCGCCACACTTTTCTTTACACCTCTCGGGCTTATCCGAGAGTCTGGCGTTGTAGGGGAGGTGTCCCCGCACGCGTGCGTATGTCAGAAGTGTCGGCAGTGTCCGCCGGCGCCGGTCCAGTGTCCACCGTTGTCTGAAAACTGCACTTTTCTGACCTCTGACCTCACTGGACGGTCCGCCACACTTTTCTTTACACCTCTCGGGCTTATCCGAGAGTGTGGCGTTGTAGGGGAGGTGTCCCCGCACGCGTGCGTATGTCAGAAGTGTCGGCAGTGTCCGCCGGCGCCGGTCCAGTGTCCACCGTTGTCTGAAAACTGCACTTTTCTGACCTCTGACCTCACTGGACGGTCCGCCACACTTTTCTTTACACCTCTCGGGCTTATCCGAGAGTGTGGCGTTGTAGGGGAGGTGTCCCCGCACGCGTGCGTATGTCAGAAGTGTAGGCAGTGTCCGCCGGCGCCGGTCCAGTGTCCACCGTTGTCTGAAAACTGCACTTTTCTGACCTCTGATCTCACTGGACGGTCCGCCACACTTTTTTTTACATCTCTCGGGCTTATCCGAGAGTGTGGCGTTGTAGGGGAGGTGTCCCCGCACGCGTGCGTATGTCAGAAGTGTCGGCAGTGTCCGCCGGCGCCGGTCCAGTGTCCACCGTTGTCTGAAAACTGCACTTTTCTGACCTCTGACCTTACTGGACGGTCCGCCACACTTTTCTCCGCACGCGTGCGTCCGCCACACTTTTCCCCGCACGCGTGCGTATGTCAGAAGTGTTGGCAGTGTCCGCCGGCGCCGGTCCAGTGTCCACCGTTGTCTGAAAACTGCACTTTTCTGACCTCTGACCTCACTGGACGGTCCGCCACACTTTTCTTTACACCTCTCGGGCTTATCCGAGAGTCTGGCGTTGTAGGGGAGGTGTCCCCGCACGCGTGCGTATGTCAGAAGTGTAGGCAGTGTCCGCCGGCGCCGGTCCAGTGTCCACCGTTGTCTGAAAACTGCACTTTTCTGACCTCTGACCTCACTGGACGGTCCGCCACACTTTTCTTTACACCTCTCGGGCTTATCCGAGAGTCTGGCGTTGTAGGGGAGGTGTCCCCGCACGCGTGCGTATGTCAGAAGTGTCGGCAGTGTCCGCCGGCGCCGGTCCAGTGTCCACCGTTGTCTGAAAACTGCACTTTTCTGACCTCTGACCTCACTGGACGGTCCGCCACACTTTTCTTTACACCTCTCGGGCTTATCCGAGAGTGTGGCGTTGTAGGGGAGGTGTCCCCGCACGCGTGCGTATGTCAGAAGTGTAGGCAGTGTCCGCCGGCGCCGGTCCAGTGTCCACCGTTGTCTGAAAACTGCACTTTTCTGACCTCTGACCTCACTGGACGGTCCGCCACACTTTTCTCCGCACGCGTGCGTCCGCCACACTTTTCCCCGCACGCGTGCGTATGTCAGAAGTGTTGGCAGTGTCCGCCGGCGCCGGTCCAGTGTCCACCGTTGTCTGAAAACTGCACTTTTCTGACCTCTGATCTCACTGGACGGTCCGCCACACTTTTTTTTACATCTCTCGGGCTTATCCGAGAGTGTGGCGTTGTAGGGGAGGTGTCCCCGCACGCGTGCGTATGTCAGAAGTGTCGGCAGTGTCCGCCGGCGCCGGTCCAGTGTCCACCGTTGTTTGAAAACTGCACTTTTCTGACCTCTGACCTCACTGGACGGTCCGCCACACTTTTCTTTACACCTCTCGGGCTTATCCGAGAGTCTGGCGTTGTAGGGGAGGTGTCCCCGCACGCGTGCGTATGTCAGAAGTGTCGGCAGTGTCCGCCGGCGCCGGTCCAGTGTCCACCGTTGTCTGAAAACTGCACTTTTCTGACCTCTGACCTCACTGGACGGTCCGCCACACTTTTCTTTACACCTCTCGGGCTTATCCGAGAGTGTGGCGTTGTAGGGGAGGTGTCCCCGCACGCGTGCGTATGTCAGAAGTGTAGGCAGTGTTCGCCGGCGCCGGTCCAGTGTCCACCGTTGTCTGAAAACTGCACTTTTCTGACCTCTGATCTCACTGGACGGTCCGCCACACTTTTTTTTACATCTCTCGGGCTTATCCGAGAGTGTGGCGTTGTAGGGGAGGTGTCCCCGCACGCGTGCGTATGTCAGAAGTGTCGGCAGTGTCCGCCGGCGCCGGTCCAGTGTCCACCGTTGTCTGAAAACTGCACTTTTCTGACCTCTGATCTCACTGGACGGTCCGCCACACTTTTTTTTACATCTCTCGGGCTTATCCGAGAGTGTGGCGTTGTAGGGGAGGTGTCCCCGCACGCGTGCGTATGTCAGAAGTGTCGGCAGTGTCCGCCGGCGCCGGTCCAGTGTCCACCGTTGTCTGAAAACTGCACTTTTCTGACCTCTGACCTCACTGGACGGTCCGCCACACTTTTCTTTACACCTCTCGGGCTTATCCGAGAGTCTGGCGTTGTAGGGGAGGTGTCCCCGCACGCGTGCGTATGTCAGAAATGTCGGCAGTGTCCGCCGGCGCCGGTCCAGTGTCCACCGTTGTCTGAAAACTGCACTTTTCTGACCTCTGACCTCACTGGACGGTCCGCCACACTTTTCTTTACACCTCTCGGGCTTATCCGAGAGTCTGGCGTTGTAGGGGAGGTGTCCCCGCACGCGTGCGTATGTCAGAAGTGTCGGCAGTGTCCGCCGGCGCCGGTCCAGTGTCCACCGTTGTCTGAAAACTGCACTTTTCTGACCTCTGACCACACTGGACGGTCCGCCACACTTTTCTTTACTCCTCTCGGGCTTATCCGAGAGTGTGGCGTTGTAGGGGAGGTGTCCCCGCACGCGTGCGTATGTCAGAAGTGTCGGCAGTGTCCGCCGGCGCCGGTCCAGTGTCCACCGTTGTCTGAAAACTGCACTTTTCTGACCTCTGACCTCACTGGACGGTCCGCCACACTTTTTTTTACATCTCTCGGGCTTATCCGAGAGTGTGGCGTTGTAGGGGAGGTGTCCCCGCACGCGTGCGTATGTCAGAAGTGTCGGCAGTGTCCGCCGGCGCCGGTCCAGTGTCCACCGTTGTCTGAAAACCGCACTTTTCTGACCTCTGACCTCACTGGACGGTCCGCCACACTTTTCTTTACACCTCTCGGGCTTATCCGAGAGTCTGGCGTTGTAGGGGAGGTGTCCCCGCACGCGTGCGTATGTCAGAAGTGTCGGCAGTGTCCGCCGGCGCCGGTCCAGTGTCCACCGTTGTCTGAAAACTGCACTTTTCTGACCTCTGACCTCACTGGACGGTCCGCCACACTTTTCTTTACACCTCTCGGGCTTATCCGAGAGTGTGGCGTTGTAGGGGAGGTGTCCCCGCACGCGTGCGTATGTCAGAAGTGTCGGCAGTGTCCGCCGGCGCCGGTCCAGTGTCCACCGTTGTCTGAAAACTGCACTTTTCTGACCTCTGACCTCACTGGACGGTCCGCCACACTTTTCTTTACACCTCTCGGGCTTATCCGAGAGTGTGGCGTTGTAGGGGAGGTGTCCCCGCACGCGTGCGTATGTCAGAAGTGTAGGCAGTGTCCGCCGGCGCCGGTCCAGTGTCCACCGTTGTCTGAAAACTGCACTTTTCTGACCTCTGATCTCACTGGACGGTCCGCCACACTTTTTTTTACATCTCTCGGGCTTATCCGAGAGTGTGGCGTTGTAGGGGAGGTGTCCCCGCACGCGTGCGTATGTCAGAAGTGTCGGCAGTGTCCGCCGGCGCCGGTCCAGTGTCCACCGTTGTTTGAAAACTGCACTTTTCTGACCTCTGACCTCACTGGACGGTCCGCCACACTTTTCTTTACACCTCTCGGGCTTATCCGAGAGTGTGGCGTTGTAGGGGAGGTGTCCCCGCACGCGTGCGTATGTCAGAAGTGTCGGCAGTGTCCGCCGGCGCCGGTCCAGTGTCCACCGTTGTCTGAAAACTGCACTTTTCTGACCTCTGACCTCACTGGACGGTCCGCCACACTTTTCTTTACACCTCTCGGGCTTATCCGAGAGTGTGGCGTTGTAGGGGAGGTGTCCCCGCACGCGTGCGTATGTCAGAAGTGTAGGCAGTGTCCGCCGGCGCCGGTCCAGTGTCCACCGTTGTCTGAAAACTGCACTTTTCTGACCTCTGACCTCACTGGACGGTCCGCCACACTTTTCTTTACATCTCTCGGGCTTATCCGAGAGTGTGGCGTTGTAGGGGAGGTGTCCCCGCACGCGTGCATATGTCAGAAGTGTCGGCAGTGTCCGCCGGCGCCGGTCCAGTGTCCACCGTTGTCTGAAAACCGCACTTTTCTGACCTCTGACCTCACTGGACGGTCCGCCACACTTTTCTTTACACCTCTCGGGCTTATCCGAGAGTCTGGCGTTGTAGGGGAGGTGTCCCCGCACGCGTGCGTATGTCAGAAGTGTCGGCAGTGTCCGCCGGCGCCGGTCCAGTGTCCACCGTTGTCTGAAAACTGCACTTTTCTGACCTCTGACCTCACTGGACGGTCCGCCACACTTTTCTTTACACCTCTCGGGCTTATCCGAGAGTGTGGCGTTGTAGGGGAGGTGTCCCCGCACGCGTGCGTATGTCAGAAGTGTAGGCAGTGTCCGCCGGCGCCGGTCCAGTGTCCACCGTTGTCTGAAAACTGCACTTTTCTGACCTCTGATCTCACTGGACGGTCCGCCACACTTTTTTTTACATCTCTCGGGCTTATCCGAGAGTGTGGCGTTGTAGGGGAGGTGTCCCCGCACGCGTGCGTATGTCAGAAGTGTCGGCAGTGTCCGCCGGCGCCGGTCCAGTGTCCACCGTTGTCTGAAAACTGCACTTTTCTGACCTCTGACCTCACTGGACGGTCCGCCACACTTTTCTTTACACCTCTCGGGCTTATCCGAGAGTCTGGCGTTGTAGGGGAGGTGTCCCCGCACGCGTGCGTATGTCAGAAATGTCGGCAGTGTCCGCCGGCGCCGGTCCAGTGTCCACCGTTGTCTGAAAACTGCACTTTTCTGACCTCTGACCTCACTGGACGGTCCGCCACACTTTTCTTTACACCTCTCGGGCTTATCCGAGAGTCTGGCGTTGTAGGGGAGGTGTCCCCGCACGCGTGCGTATGTCAGAAGTGTCGGCAGTGTCCGCCGGCGCCGGTCCAGTGTCCACCGTTGTCTGAAAACTGCACTTTTCTGACCTCTGACCACACTGGACGGTCCGCCACACTTTTCTTTACTCCTCTCGGGCTTATCCGAGAGTGTGGCGTTGTAGGGGAGGTGTCCCCGCACGCGTGCGTATGTCAGAAGTGTCGGCAGTGTCCGCCGGCGCCGGTCCAGTGTCCACCGTTGTCTGAAAACTGCACTTTTCTGACCTCTGACCTCACTGGACGGTCCGCCACACTTTTTTTTACATCTCTCGGGCTTATCCGAGAGTGTGGCGTTGTAGGGGAGGTGTCCCCGCACGCGTGCGTATGTCAGAAGTGTCGGCAGTGTCCGCCGGCGCCGGTCCAGTGTCCACCGTTGTCTGAAAACCGCACTTTTCTGACCTCTGACCTCACTGGACGGTCCGCCACACTTTTCTTTACACCTCTCGGGCTTATCCGAGAGTCTGGCGTTGTAGGGGAGGTGTCCCCGCACGCGTGCGTATGTCAGAAGTGTCGGCAGTGTCCGCCGGCGCCGGTCCAGTGTCCACCGTTGTCTGAAAACTGCACTTTTCTGACCTCTGACCTCACTGGACGGTCCGCCACACTTTTCTTTACACCTCTCGGGCTTATCCGAGAGTGTGGCGTTGTAGGGGAGGTGTCCCCGCACGCGTGCGTATGTCAGAAGTGTCGGCAGTGTCCGCCGGCGCCGGTCCAGTGTCCACCGTTGTCTGAAAACTGCACTTTTCTGACCTCTGACCTCACTGGACGGTCCGCCACACTTTTCTTTACACCTCTCGGGCTTATCCGAGAGTGTGGCGTTGTAGGGGAGGTGTCCCCGCACGCGTGCGTATGTCAGAAGTGTCGGCAGTGTCCGCCGGCGCCGGTCCAGTGTCCACCGTTGTCTGAAAACTGCACTTTTCTGACCTCTGATCTCACTGGACGGTCCGCCACACTTTTTTTTACATCTCTCGGGCTTATCCGAGAGTGTGGCGTTGTAGGGGAGGTGTCCCCGCACGCGTGCGTATGTCAGAAGTGTCGGCAGTGTCCGCCGGCGCCGGTCCAGTGTCCACCGTTGTCTGAAAACTGCACTTTTCTGACCTCTGACCTCACTGGACGGTCCGCCACACTTTTCTTTACACCTCTCGGGCTTATCCGAGAGTCTGGCGTTGTAGGGGAGGTGTCCCCGCACGCGTGCGTATGTCAGAAATGTCGGCAGTGTCCGCCGGCGCCGGTCCAGTGTCCACCGTTGTCTGAAAACTGCACTTTTCTGACCTCTGACCTCACTGGACGGTCCGCCACACTTTTCTTTACACCTCTCGGGCTTATCCGAGAGTCTGGCGTTGTAGGGGAGGTGTCCCCGCACGCGTGCGTATGTCAGAAGTGTCGGCAGTGTCCGCCGGCGCCGGTCCAGTGTCCACCGTTGTCTGAAAACTGCACTTTTCTGACCTCTGACCACACTGGACGGTCCGCCACACTTTTCTTTACTCCTCTCGGGCTTATCCGAGAGTGTGGCGTTGTAGGGGAGGTGTCCCCGCACGCGTGCGTATGTCAGAAGTGTCGGCAGTGTCCGCCGGCGCCGGTCCAGTGTCCACCGTTGTCTGAAAACTGCACTTTTCTGACCTCTGACCTCACTGGACGGTCCGCCACACTTTTTTTTACATCTCTCGGGCTTATCCGAGAGTGTGGCGTTGTAGGGGAGGTGTCCCCGCACGCGTGCGTATGTCAAAAGTGTCGGCAGTGTCCGCCGGCGCCGGTCCAGTGTCCACCGTTGTCTGAAAACTGCACTTTTCTGACCTCTGACCTCACTGGACGGTCCGCCACACTTTTCTTTACACCTCTCGGGCTTATCCGAGAGTCTGGCGTTGTAGGGGAGGTGTCCCCGCACGCGTGCGTATGTCAGAAGTGTCGGCAGTGTCCGCCGGCGCCGGTCCAGTGTCCACCGTTGTCTGAAAACTGCACTTTTCTGACCTCTGACCTCACTGGACGGTCCGCCACACTTTTCTTTACACCTCTCGGGCTTATCCGAGAGTCTGGCGTTGTAGGGGAGGTGTCCCCGCACGCGTGCGTATGTCAGAAGTGTCGGCAGTGTCCGCCGGCGCCGGTCCAGTGTCCACCGTTGTCTGAAAACTGCACTTTTCTGACCTCTGACCTCACTGGACGGTCCGCCACACTTTTCTTTACACCTCTCGGGCTTATCCGAGAGAGTGGCGTTGTAGGGGAGGTGTCCCCGCACGCGTGCGTATGTCAGAAGTGTCGGCAGTGTCCGCCGGCGCCGGTCCAGTGTCCACCGTTGTCTGAAAACTGCACTTTTCTGACCTCTGACCTCACTGGACGGTCCGCCACACTTTTCTCCGCACGCGTGCGTCCGCCACACTTTTCCCCGCACGCGTGCGTATGTCAGAAGTGTCGGCAGTGTCCGCCGGCGCCGGTCCAGTGTCCACCGTTGTCTGAAAACTGCACTTTTCTGACCTCTGACCTCACTGGACGGTCCGCCACACTTTTCTTTACACCTCTCGGGCTTATCCGAGAGTCTGGCGTTGTAGGGGAGGTGTCCCCGCACGCGTGCGTATGTCAGAAGTGTAGGCAGTGTCCGCCGGCGCCTGTCCAGTGTCCACCGTTGTCTGAAAACTGCACTTTTCTGACCTCTGACCTCACTGGACGGTCCGCCACACTTTTCTTTACACCTCTCGGGCTTATCCGAGAGTCTGGCGTTGTAGGGGAGGTGTCCCCGCACGCGTGCGTATGTCAAAAGTGTCGGCAGTGTCCGCCGGCGCCGGTCCAGTGTCCACCGTTGTCTGAAAACTGCACTTTTCTGACCTCTGACCTCACTGGACGGTCCGCCACACTTTTCTTTACACCTCTCGGGCTTATCCGAGAGTGTGGCGTTGTAGGGGAGGTGTCCCCGCACGCGTGCGTATGTCAGAAGTGTAGGCAGTGTCCGCCGGCGCCGGTCCAGTGTCCACCGTTGTCTGAAAACTGCACTTTTCTGACCTCTGATCTCACTGGACGGTCCGCCACACTTTTTTTTACATCTCTCGGGCTTATCCGAGAGTGTGGCGTTGTAGGGGAGGTGTCCCCGCACGCGTGCGTATGTCAGAAGTGTCGGCAGTGTCCGCCGGCACCGGTCCAGTGTCCACCGTTGTTTGAAAACTGCACTTTTCTGACCTCTGACCTCACTGGACGGTCCGCCACACTTTTCTTTACACCTCTCGGGCTTATCCGAGAGTCTGGCGTTGTAGGGGAGGTGTCCCCGCATGCGTGCGTATGTCAGAAGTGTCGGCAGTGTCCGCCGGCGCCGGTCCAGTGTCCACCGTTGTCTGAAAACTGCACTTTTCTGACCTCTGACCTCACTGGACGGTCCGCCACACTTTTCTTTACACCTCTCGGGCTTATCCGAGAGTGTGGCGTTGTAGGGGAGGTGTCCCCGCACGCGTGCGTATGTCAGAAGTGTAGGCAGTGTCCGCCGGCGCCGGTCCAGTGTCCACCGTTGTCTGAAAACTGCACTTTTCTGACCTCTGATCTCACTGGACGGTCCGCCACACTTTTTTTTACATCTCTCGGGCTTATCCGAGAGTGTGGCGTTGTAGGGGAGGTGTCCCCGCACGCGTGCGTATGTCAGAAGTGTCGGCAGTGTCCGCCGGCGCCGGTCCAGTGTCCACCGTTGTCTGAAAACTGCACTTTTCTGACCTCTGACCTCACTGGACGGTCCGCCACACTTTTCTTTACACCTCTCGGGCTTATCCGAGAGTCTGGCGTTGTAGGGGAGGTGTCCCCGCACGCGTGCGTATGTCAGAAATGTCGGCAGTGTCCGCCGGCGCCGGTCCAGTGTCCACCGTTGTCTGAAAACTGCACTTTTCTGACCTCTGACCTCACTGGACGGTCCGCCACACTTTTCTTTACACCTCTCGGGCTTATCCGAGAGTCTGGCGTTGTAGGGGAGGTGTCCCCGCACGCGTGCGTATGTCAGAAGTGTCGGCAGTGTCCGCCGGCGCCGGTCCAGTGTCCACCGTTGTCTGAAAACTGCACTTTTCTGACCTCTGACCACACTGGACGGTCCGCCACACTTTTCTTTACTCCTCTCGGGCTTATCCGAGAGTGTGGCGTTGTAGGGGAGGTGTCCCCGCACGCGTGCGTATGTCAGAAGTGTCGGCAGTGTCCGCCGGCGCCGGTCCAGTGTCCACCGTTGTCTGAAAACTGCACTTTTCTGACCTCTGACCTCACTGGACGGTCCGCCACACTTTTTTTTACATCTCTCGGGCTTATCCGAGAGTGTGGCGTTGTAGGGGAGGTGTCCCCGCACGCGTGCGTATGTCAGAAGTGTCGGCAGTGTCCGCCGGCGCCGGTCCAGTGTCCACCGTTGTCTGAAAACCGCACTTTTCTGACCTCTGACCTCACTGGACGGTCCGCCACACTTTTCTTTACACCTCTCGGGCTTATCCGAGAGTCTGGCGTTGTAGGGGAGGTGTCCCCGCACGCGTGCGTATGTCAGAAGTGTCGGCAGTGTCCGCCGGCGCCGGTCCAGTGTCCACCGTTGTCTGAAAACTGCACTTTTCTGACCTCTGACCTCACTGGACGGTCCGCCACACTTTTCTTTACACCTCTCGGGCTTATCCGAGAGTGTGGCGTTGTAGGGGAGGTGTCCCCGCACGCGTGCGTATGTCAGAAGTGTCGGCAGTGTCCGCCGGCGCCGGTCCAGTGTCCACCGTTGTCTGAAAACTGCACTTTTCTGACCTCTGACCTCACTGGACGGTCCGCCACACTTTTCTTTACACCTCTCGGGCTTATCCGAGAGTGTGGCGTTGTAGGGGAGGTGTCCCCGCACGCGTGCGTATGTCAGAAGTGTCGGCAGTGTCCGCCGGCGCCGGTCCAGTGTCCACCGTTGTCTGAAAACTGCACTTTTCTGACCTCTGATCTCACTGGACGGTCCGCCACACTTTTTTTTACATCTCTCGGGCTTATCCGAGAGTGTGGCGTTGTAGGGGAGGTGTCCCCGCACGCGTGCGTATGTCAGAAGTGTCGGCAGTGTCCGCCGGCGCCGGTCCAGTGTCCACCGTTGTCTGAAAACTGCACTTTTCTGACCTCTGACCTCACTGGACGGTCCGCCACACTTTTCTTTACACCTCTCGGGCTTATCCGAGAGTCTGGCGTTGTAGGGGAGGTGTCCCCGCACGCGTGCGTATGTCAGAAATGTCGGCAGTGTCCGCCGGCGCCGGTCCAGTGTCCACCGTTGTCTGAAAACTGCACTTTTCTGACCTCTGACCTCACTGGACGGTCCGCCACACTTTTCTTTACACCTCTCGGGCTTATCCGAGAGTCTGGCGTTGTAGGGGAGGTGTCCCCGCACGCGTGCGTATGTCAGAAGTGTCGGCAGTGTCCGCCGGCGCCGGTCCAGTGTCCACCGTTGTCTGAAAACTGCACTTTTCTGACCTCTGACCACACTGGACGGTCCGCCACACTTTTCTTTACTCCTCTCGGGCTTATCCGAGAGTGTGGCGTTGTAGGGGAGGTGTCCCCGCACGCGTGCGTATGTCAGAAGTGTCGGCAGTGTCCGCCGGCGCCGGTCCAGTGTCCACCGTTGTCTGAAAACTGCACTTTTCTGACCTCTGACCTCACTGGACGGTCCGCCACACTTTTTTTTACATCTCTCGGGCTTATCCGAGAGTGTGGCGTTGTAGGGGAGGTGTCCCCGCACGCGTGCGTATGTCAAAAGTGTCGGCAGTGTCCGCCGGCGCCGGTCCAGTGTCCACCGTTGTCTGAAAACTGCACTTTTCTGACCTCTGACCTCACTGGACGGTCCGCCACACTTTTCTTTACACCTCTCGGGCTTATCCGAGAGTCTGGCGTTGTAGGGGAGGTGTCCCCGCACGCGTGCGTATGTCAGAAGTGTCGGCAGTGTCCGCCGGCGCCGGTCCAGTGTCCACCGTTGTCTGAAAACTGCACTTTTCTGACCTCTGACCTCACTGGACGGTCCGCCACACTTTTCTTTACACCTCTCGGGCTTATCCGAGAGTCTGGCGTTGTAGGGGAGGTGTCCCCGCACGCGTGCGTATGTCAGAAGTGTCGGCAGTGTCCGCCGGC
Organism: Gymnoscopelus braueri; assembly: GCF_963280865.1. NCBI lineage: Eukaryota > Metazoa > Chordata > Actinopteri > Myctophiformes > Myctophidae > Gymnoscopelus > Gymnoscopelus braueri. Next base: position 50,014,388 of record NC_137619.1, on the reverse strand, counting down.
GCCGGTCCAGTGTCCACCGTTGTCTGAAAACTGCACTTTTCTGACCTCTGACCTCACTGGACGGTCCGCCACACTTTTCTTTACACCTCTCGGGCTTATCCGAGAGAGTGGCGTTGTAGGGGAGGTGTCCCCGCACGCGTGCGTATGTCAGAAGTGTCGGCAGTGTCCGCCGGCGCCGGTCCAGTGTCCACCGTTGTCTGAAAACTGCACTTTTCTGACCTCTGACCTCACTGGACGGTCCGCCACACTTTTCTCCGCACGCGTGCGTCCGCCACACTTTTCCCCGCACGCGTGCGTATGTCAGAAGTGTCGGCAGTGTCCGCCGGCGCCGGTCCAGTGTCCACCGTTGTCTGAAAACTGCACTTTTCTGACCTCTGACCTCACTGGACGGTCCGCCACACTTTTCTTTACACCTCTCGGGCTTATCCGAGAGTCTGGCGTTGTAGGGGAGGTGTCCCCGCACGCGTGCGTATGTCAGAAGTGTAGGCAGTGTCCGCCGGCGCCTGTCCAGTGTCCACCGTTGTCTGAAAACTGCACTTTTCTGACCTCTGACCTCACTGGACGGTCCGCCACACTTTTCTTTACACCTCTCGGGCTTATCCGAGAGTCTGGCGTTGTAGGGGAGGTGTCCCCGCACGCGTGCGTATGTCAAAAGTGTCGGCAGTGTCCGCCGGCGCCGGTCCAGTGTCCACCGTTGTCTGAAAACTGCACTTTTCTGACCTCTGACCTCACTGGACGGTCCGCCACACTTTTCTTTACACCTCTCGGGCTTATCCGAGAGTGTGGCGTTGTAGGGGAGGTGTCCCCGCACGCGTGCGTATGTCAGAAGTGTAGGCAGTGTCCGCCGGCGCCGGTCCAGTGTCCACCGTTGTCTGAAAACTGCACTTTTCTGACCTCTGATCTCACTGGACGGTCCGCCACACTTTTTTTTACATCTCTCGGGCTTATCCGAGAGTGTGGCGTTGTAGGGGAGGTGTCCCCGCACGCGTGCGTATGTCAGAAGTGTCGGCAGTGTCCGCCGGCACCGGTCCAGTGTCCACCGTTGTTTGAAAACTGCACTTTTCTGACCTCTGACCTCACTGGACGGTCCGCCACACTTTTCTTTACACCTCTCGGGCTTATCCGAGAGTCTGGCGTTGTAGGGGAGGTGTCCCCGCATGCGTGCGTATGTCAGAAGTGTCGGCAGTGTCCGCCGGCGCCGGTCCAGTGTCCACCGTTGTCTGAAAACTGCACTTTTCTGACCTCTGACCACACTGGACGGTCCGCCACACTTTTCTTTACACCTCTCGGGCTTATCCGAGAGTGTGGCGTTGTAGGGGAGGTGTCCCCGCACGCGTGCGTATGTCAGAAGTGTCGGCAGTGTCCACCGGTGCCTGTCCAGTGTCCACTGTTGTCTGAAAACTGCACTTTTCTGACCTCTGACCTCACTGGACGGTCCGCCACACTTTTCTTTACACCTCTCGGGCTTATCCGAGAGTGTGGCGTTGTAGGGGAGGTGTCCCCGCACGCGTGCGTATGTCAGAAGTGTCGCAGTGTCCGCCGGCGCCGGTCCAGTGTCCACCGTTGTCTGAAAACTGCACTTTTCTGAACTCTGACCTCACTGGACGGTCCGCCACACTTTTCTTTACATCTCTCGGGCTTATCCGAGAGTGTGGCGTTGTAGGGGAGGTGTCCCCGCACGCGTGCATATGTCAGAAGTGTCGGCAGTGTCCGCCGGCGCCGGTCCAGTGTCCACCGTTGTCTGAAAACCGCACTTTTCTGACCTCTGACCTCACTGGACGGTCCGCCACACTTTTCTTTACACCTCTCGGGCTTATCCGAGAGTCTGGCGTTGTAGGGGAGGTGTCCCCGCACGCGTGCGTATGTCAGAAGTGTCGGCAGTGTCCGCCGGCGCCGGTCCAGTGTCCACCGTTGTCTGAAAACTGCACTTTTCTGACCTCTGACCTCACTGGACGGTCCGCCACACTTTTCTTTACACCTCTCGGGCTTATCCGAGAGTGTGGCGTTGTAGGGGAGGTGTCCCCGCACGCATGCGTATGTCAGAAGTGTAGGCAGTGTCCGCCGGCGCCGGTCCAGTGTCCACCGTTGTCTGAAAACTGCACTTTTCTGACCTCTGATCTCACTGGACGGTCCGCCACACTTTTTTTTACATCTCTCGGGCTTATCCGAGAGTGTGGCGTTGTAGGGGAGGTGTCCCCGCACGCGTGCGTATGTCAGAAGTGTCGGCAGTGTCCGCCGGCGCCGGTCCAGTGTCCACCGTTGTCTGAAAACTGCACTTTTCTGACCTCTGACCTCACTGGACGGTCCGCCACACTTTTCTTTACACCTCTCGGGCTTATCCGAGAGTCTGGCGTTGTAGGGGAGGTGTCCCCGCACGCGTGCGTATGTCAGAAATGTCGGCAGTGTCCGCCGGCGCCGGTCCAGTGTCCACCGTTGTCTGAAAACTGCACTTTTCTGACCTCTGACCTCACTGGACGGTCCGCCACACTTTTCTTTACACCTCTCGGGCTTATCCGAGAGTCTGGCGTTGTAGGGGAGGTGTTCCCGCACGCGTGCGTATGTCAGAAGTGTCGGCAGTGTCCGCCGGCGCCGGTCCAGTGTCCACCGTTGTCTGAAAACTGCACTTTTCTGACCTCTGACCACACTGGACGGTCCGCCACACTTTTCTTTACTCCTCTCGGGCTTATCCGAGAGTGTGGCGTTGTAGGGGAGGTGTCCCCGCACGCGTGCGTATGTCAGAAGTGTCGGCAGTGTCCGCCGGCGCCGGTCCAGTGTCCACCGTTGTCTGAAAACTGCACTTTTCTGACCTCTGACCTCACTGGACGGTCCGCCACACTTTTCTCCGCACGCGTGCGTCCGCCACACTTTTCCCCGCACGCGTGCGTATGTCAGAAGTGTCGGCAGTGTCCGCCGGCGCCGGTCCAGTGTCCACCGTTGTCTGAAAACTGCACTTTTCTGACCTCTGACCTCACTGGACGGTCCGCCACACTTTTCTTTACACCTCTCGGGCTTATCCGAGAGTCTGGCGTTGTAGGGGAGGTGTCCCCGCACGCGTGCGTATGTCAGAAGTGTAGGCAGTGTCCGCCGGCGCCTGTCCAGTGTCCACCGTTGTCTGAAAACTGCACTTTTCTGACCTCTGACCTCACTGGACGGTCCGCCACACTTTTCTTTACACCTCTCGGGCTTATCCGAGAGTCTGGCGTTGTAGGGGAGGTGTCCCCGCACGCGTGCGTATGTCAAAAGTGTCGGCAGTGTCCGCCGGCGCCGGTCCAGTGTCCACCGTTGTCTGAAAACTGCACTTTTCTGACCTCTGACCTCACTGGACGGTCCGCCACACTTTTCTTTACACCTCTCGGGCTTATCCGAGAGTGTGGCGTTGTAGGGGAGGTGTCCCCGCACGCGTGCGTATGTCAGAAGTGTAGGCAGTGTCCGCCGGCGCCGGTCCAGTGTCCACCGTTGTCTGAAAACTGCACTTTTCTGACCTCTGATCTCACTGGACGGTCCGCCACACTTTTTTTTACATCTCTCGGGCTTATCCGAGAGTGTGGCGTTGTAGGGGAGGTGTCCCCGCACGCGTGCGTATGTCAGAAGTGTCGGCAGTGTCCGCCGGCACCGGTCCAGTGTCCACCGTTGTTTGAAAACTGCACTTTTCTGACCTCTGACCTCACTGGACGGTCCGCCACACTTTTCTTTACACCTCTCGGGCTTATCCGAGAGTCTGGCGTTGTAGGGGAGGTGTCCCCGCATGCGTGCGTATGTCAGAAGTGTCGGCAGTGTCCGCCGGCGCCGGTCCAGTGTCCACCGTTGTCTGAAAACTGCACTTTTCTGACCTCTGACCACACTGGACGGTCCGCCACACTTTTCTTTACACCTCTCGGGCTTATCCGAGAGTGTGGCGTTGTAGGGGAGGTGTCCCCGCACGCGTGCGTATGTCAGAAGTGTCGGCAGTGTCCACCGGTGCCTGTCCAGTGTCCACTGTTGTCTGAAAACTGCACTTTTCTGACCTCTGACCTCACTGGACGGTCCGCCACACTTTTCTTTACACCTCTCGGGCTTATCCGAGAGTGTGGCGTTGTAGGGGAGGTGTCCCCGCACGCGTGCGTATGTCAGAAGTGTCGCAGTGTCCGCCGGCGCCGGTCCAGTGTCCACCGTTGTCTGAAAACTGCACTTTTCTGAACTCTGACCTCACTGGACGGTCCGCCACACTTTTCTTTACATCTCTCGGGCTTATCCGAGAGTGTGGCGTTGTAGGGGAGGTGTCCCCGCACGCGTGCATATGTCAGAAGTGTCGGCAGTGTCCGCCGGCGCCGGTCCAGTGTCCACCGTTGTCTGAAAACCGCACTTTTCTGACCTCTGACCTCACTGGACGGTCCGCCACACTTTTCTTTACACCTCTCGGGCTTATCCGAGAGTCTGGCGTTGTAGGGGAGGTGTCCCCGCACGCGTGCGTATGTCAGAAGTGTCGGCAGTGTCCGCCGGCGCCGGTCCAGTGTCCACCGTTGTCTGAAAACTGCACTTTTCTGACCTCTGACCTCACTGGACGGTCCGCCACACTTTTCTTTACACCTCTCGGGCTTATCCGAGAGTGTGGCGTTGTAGGGGAGGTGTCCCCGCACGCATGCGTATGTCAGAAGTGTAGGCAGTGTCCGCCGGCGCCGGTCCAGTGTCCACCGTTGTCTGAAAACTGCACTTTTCTGACCTCTGATCTCACTGGACGGTCCGCCACACTTTTTTTTACATCTCTCGGGCTTATCCGAGAGTGTGGCGTTGTAGGGGAGGTGTCCCCGCACGCGTGCGTATGTCAGAAGTGTCGGCAGTGTCCGCCGGCGCCGGTCCAGTGTCCACCGTTGTCTGAAAACTGCACTTTTCTGACCTCTGACCTCACTGGACGGTCCGCCACACTTTTCTTTACACCTCTCGGGCTTATCCGAGAGTCTGGCGTTGTAGGGGAGGTGTCCCCGCACGCGTGCGTATGTCAGAAATGTCGGCAGTGTCCGCCGGCGCCGGTCCAGTGTCCACCGTTGTCTGAAAACTGCACTTTTCTGACCTCTGACCTCACTGGACGGTCCGCCACACTTTTCTTTACACCTCTCGGGCTTATCCGAGAGTCTGGCGTTGTAGGGGAGGTGTTCCCGCACGCGTGCGTATGTCAGAAGTGTCGGCAGTGTCCGCCGGCGCCGGTCCAGTGTCCACCGTTGTCTGAAAACTGCACTTTTCTGACCTCTGACCACACTGGACGGTCCGCCACACTTTTCTTTACTCCTCTCGGGCTTATCCGAGAGTGTGGCGTTGTAGGGGAGGTGTCCCCGCACGCGTGCGTATGTCAGAAGTGTCGGCAGTGTCCGCCGGCGCCGGTCCAGTGTCCACCGTTGTCTGAAAACTGCACTTTTCTGACCTCTGACCTCACTGGACGGTCCGCCACACTTTTTTTTACATCTCTCGGGCTTATCCGAGAGTGTGGCGTTGTAGGGGAGGTGTCCCCGCACGCGTGCGTATGTCAGAAGTGTCGGCAGTGTCCGCCGGCGCCGGTCCAGTGTCCACCGTTGTCTGAAAACCGCACTTTTCTGACCTCTGACCTCACTGGACGGTCCGCCACACTTTTCTTTACACCTCTCGGGCTTATCCGAGAGTCTGGCGTTGTAGGGGAGGTGTCCCCGCACGCGTGCGTATGTCAGAAGTGTCGGCAGTGTCCGCCGGCGCCGGTCCAGTGTCCACCGTTGTCTGAAAACTGCACTTTTCTGACCTCTGACCTCACTGGACGGTCCGCCACACTTTTCTTTACACCTCTCGGGCTTATCCGAGAGTGTGGCGTTGTAGGGGAGGTGTCCCCGCACGCGTGCGTATGTCAGAAGTGTCGGCAGTGTCCGCCGGCGCCGGTCCAGTGTCCACCGTTGTCTGAAAACTGCACTTTTCTGACCTCTGACCTCACTGGACGGTCCGCCACACTTTTCTTTACACCTCTCGGGCTTATCCGAGAGTGTGGCGTTGTAGGGGAGGTGTCCCCGCACGCGTGCGTATGTCAGAAGTGTAGGCAGTGTCCGCCGGCGCCGGTCCAGTGTCCACCGTTGTCTGAAAACTGCACTTTTCTGACCTCTGATCTCACTGGACGGTCCGCCACACTTTTTTTTACATCTCTCGGGCTTATCCGAGAGTGTGGCGTTGTAGGGGAGGTGTCCCCGCACGCGTGCGTATGTCAGAAGTGTCGGCAGTGTCCGCCGGCGCCGGTCCAGTGTCCACCGTTGTCTGAAAACTGCACTTTTCTGACCTCTGACCTCACTGGACGGTCCGCCACACTTTTCTTTACACCTCTCGGGCTTATCCGAGAGTCTGGCGTTGTAGGGGAGGTGTCCCCGCACGCGTGCGTATGTCAGAAATGTCGGCAGTGTCCGCCGGCGCCGGTCCAGTGTCCACCGTTGTCTGAAAACTGCACTTTTCTGACCTCTGACCTCACTGGACGGTCCGCCACACTTTTCTTTACACCTCTCGGGCTTATCCGAGAGTCTGGCGTTGTAGGGGAGGTGTCCCCGCACGCGTGCGTATGTCAGAAGTGTCGGCAGTGTCCGCCGGCGCCGGTCCAGTGTCCACCGTTGTCTGAAAACTGCACTTTTCTGACCTCTGACCACACTGGACGGTCCGCCACACTTTTCTTTACTCCTCTCGGGCTTATCCGAGAGTGTGGCGTTGTAGGGGAGGTGTCCCCGCACGCGTGCGTATGTCAGAAGTGTCGGCAGTGTCCGCCGGCGCCGGTCCAGTGTCCACCGTTGTCTGAAAACTGCACTTTTCTGACCTCTGACCTCACTGGACGGTCCGCCACACTTTTCTTTACACCTCTCGGGCTTATCCGAGAGTCTGGCGTTGTAGGGGAGGTGTCCCCGCACGCGTGCGTATGTCAGAAATGTCGGCAGTGTCCGCCGGCGCCGGTCCAGTGTCCACCGTTGTCTGAAAACTGCACTTTTCTGACCTCTGACCTCACTGGACGGTCCGCCACACTTTTCTTTACACCTCTCGGGCTTATCCGAGAGTCTGGCGTTGTAGGGGAGGTGTCCCCGCACGCGTGCGTATGTCAGAAGTGTCGGCAGTGTCCGCCGGCGCCGGTCCAGTGTCCACCGTTGTCTGAAAACTGCACTTTTCTGACCTCTGACCACACTGGACGGTCCGCCACACTTTTCTTTACTCCTCTCGGGCTTATCCGAGAGTGTGGCGTTGTAGGGGAGGTGTCCCCGCACGCGTGCGTATGTCAGAAGTGTCGGCAGTGTCCGCCGGCGCCGGTCCAGTGTCCACCGTTGTCTGAAAACTGCACTTTTCTGACCTCTGACCTCACTGGACGGTCCGCCACACTTTTTTTTACATCTCTCGGGCTTATCCGAGAGTGTGGCGTTGTAGGGGAGGTGTCCCCGCACGCGTGCGTATGTCAGAAGTGTCGGCAGTGTCCGCCGGCGCCGGTCCAGTGTCCACCGTTGTCTGAAAACCGCACTTTTCTGACCTCTGACCTCACTGGACGGTCCGCCACACTTTTCTTTACACCTCTCGGGCTTATCCGAGAGTCTGGCGTTGTAGGGGAGGTGTCCCCGCACGCGTGCGTATGTCAGAAGTGTCGGCAGTGTCCGCCGGCGCCGGTCCAGTGTCCACCGTTGTCTGAAAACTGCACTTTTCTGACCTCTGACCTCACTGGACGGTCCGCCACACTTTTCTTTACACCTCTCGGGCTTATCCGAGAGTGTGGCGTTGTAGGGGAGGTGTCCCCGCACGCGTGCGTATGTCAGAAGTGTAGGCAGTGTCCGCCGGCGCCGGTCCAGTGTCCACCGTTGTCTGAAAACTGCACTTTTCTGACCTCTGATCTCACTGGACGGTCCGCCACACTTTTTTTTACATCTCTCGGGCTTATCCGAGAGTTTGGCGTTGTAGGGGAGGTGTCCCCGCACGCGTGCGTATGTCAGAAGTGTCGGCAGTGTCCGCCGGTGCCGGTCCAGTGTCCACCGTTGTCTGAAAACTGCACTTTTCTGACCTCTGACCTCACTGGACGGTCCGCCACACTTTTCTTTACACCTCTCGGGCTTATCCGAGAGTCTGGCGTTGTAGGGGAGGTGTCCCCGCACGCGTGCGTATGTCAGAAGTGTCGGCAGTGTCCGCCGGCGCCGGTCCAGTGTCCACCGTTGTCTGAAAACTGCACTTTTCTGACCTCTGACCTCACTGGACGGTCCGCCACACTTTTCTTTACACCTCTCGGGCTTATCCGAGAGTCTGGCGTTGTAGGGGAGGTGTCCCCGCACGCGTGCGTATGTTAGAAGTGTCGGCAGTGTCCGCCGGCGCCGGTCCAGTGTCCACCGTTGTCTGAAAACTGCACTTTTCTGACCTCTGACCTCACTGGACGGTCCGCCACACTTTTCTTTACATCTCTCGGGCTTATCCGAGAGTGTGGCGTTGTAGGGGAGGTGTCCCCGCACGCGTGCATATGTCAGAAGTGTCGGCAGTGTCCGCCGGCGCCGGTCCAGTGTCCACCGTTGTCTGAAAACCGCACTTTTCTGACCTCTGACCTCACTGGACGGTCCGCCACACTTTTCTTTACACCTCTCGGGCTTATCCGAGAGTCTGGCGTTGTAGGGGAGGTGTCCCCGCACGCGTGCGTATGTCAGAAGTGTCGGCAGTGTCCGCCGGCGCCGGTCCAGTGTCCACCGTTGTCTGAAAACTGCACTTTTCTGACCTCTGACCTCACTGGACGGTCCGCCACACTTTTCTTTACACCTCTCGGGCTTATCCGAGAGTGTGGCGTTGTAGGGGAGGTGTCCCCGCACGCGTGCGTATGTCAGAAGTGTAGGCAGTGTCCGCCGGCGCCGGTCCAGTGTCCACCGTTGTCTGAAAACTGCACTTTTCTGACCTCTGATCTCACTGGACGGTCCGCCACACTTTTTTTTACATCTCTCGGGCTTATCCGAGAGTGTGGCGTTGTAGGGGAGGTGTCCCCGCACGCGTGCGTATGTCAGAAGTGTCGGCAGTGTCCGCCGGCGCCGGTCCAGTGTCCACCGTTGTCTGAAAACTGCACTTTTCTGACCTCTGACCTCACTGGACGGTCCGCCACACTTTTCTTTACACCTCTCGGGCTTATCCGAGAGTCTGGCGTTGTAGGGGAGGTGTCCCCGCACGCGTGCGTATGTCAGAAATGTCGGCAGTGTCCGCCGGCGCCGGTCCAGTGTCCACCGTTGTCTGAAAACTGCACTTTTCTGACCTCTGACCTCACTGGACGGTCCGCCACACTTTTCTTTACACCTCTCGGGCTTATCCGAGAGTCTGGCGTTGTAGGGGAGGTGTCCCCGCACGCGTGCGTATGTCAGAAGTGTCGGCAGTGTCCGCCGGCGCCGGTCCAGTGTCCACCGTTGTCTGAAAACTGCACTTTTCTGACCTCTGACCACACTGGACGGTCCGCCACACTTTTCTTTACTCCTCTCGGGCTTATCCGAGAGTGTGGCGTTGTAGGGGAGGTGTCCCCGCACGCGTGCGTATGTCAGAAGTGTCGGCAGTGTCCGCCGGCGCCGGTCCAGTGTCCACCGTTGTCTGAAAACTGCACTTTTCTGACCTCTGACCTCACTGGACGGTCCGCCACACTTTTTTTTACATCTCTCGGGCTTATCCGAGAGTGTGGCGTTGTAGGGGAGGTGTCCCCGCACGCGTGCGTATGTCAGAAGTGTCGGCAGTGTCCGCCGGCGCCGGTCCAGTGTCCACCGTTGTCTGAAAACCGCACTTTTCTGACCTCTGACCTCACTGGACGGTCCGCCACACTTTTCTTTACACCTCTCGGGCTTATCCGAGAGTCTGGCGTTGTAGGGGAGGTGTCCCCGCACGCGTGCGTATGTCAGAAGTGTCGGCAGTGTCCGCCGGCGCCGGTCCAGTGTCCACCGTTGTCTGAAAACTGCACTTTTCTGACCTCTGACCTCACTGGACGGTCCGCCACACTTTTCTTTACACCTCTCGGGCTTATCCGAGAGTGTGGCGTTGTAGGGGAGGTGTCCCCGCACGCGTGCGTATGTCAGAAGTGTAGGCAGTGTCCGCCGGCGCCGGTCCAGTGTCCACCGTTGTCTGAAAACTGCACTTTTCTGACCTCTGATCTCACTGGACGGTCCGCCACACTTTTTTTTACATCTCTCGGGCTTATCCGAGAGTTTGGCGTTGTAGGGGAGGTGTCCCCGCACGCGTGCGTATGTCAGAAGTGTCGGCAGTGTCCGCCGGCGCCGGTCCAGTGTCCACCGTTGTCTGAAAACTGCACTTTTCTGACCTCTGACCTCACTGGACGGTCCGCCACACTTTTCTTTACACCTCTCGGGCTTATCCGAGAGTCTGGCGTTGTAGGGGAGGTGTCCCCGCACGCGTGCGTATGTCAGAAGTGTCGGCAGTGTCCGCCGGCGCCGGTCCAGTGTCCACCGTTGTCTGAAAACTGCACTTTTCTGACCTCTGACCTCACTGGACGGTCCGCCACACTTTTCTTTACACCTCTCGGGCTTATCCGAGAGTCTGGCGTTGTAGGGGAGGTGTCCCCGCACGCGTGCGTATGTTAGAAGTGTCGGCAGTGTCCGCCGGCGCCGGTCCAGTGTCCACCGTTGTCTGAAAACTGCACTTTTCTGACCTCTGACCTCACTGGACGGTCCGCCACACTTTTTTTTACATCTCTCGGGCTTATCCGAGAGTGTGGCGTTGTAGGGGAGGTGTCCCCGCACGCGTGCGTATGTCAGAAGTGTCGGCAGTGTCCGCCGGCGCCGGTCCAGTGTCCACCGTTGTCTGAAAACTGCACTTTTCTGACCTCTGACCTCACTGGACGGTCCGCCACACTTTTCTTTACACCTCTCGGGCTTATCCGAGAGTGTGGCGTTGTAGGGGAGGTGTCCCTGCACGCGTGCGTATGTCAGAAGTGTCGGCAGTGTCCACCGGTGCCTGTCCAGTGTCCACTGTTGTCTGAAAACTGCACTTTTCTGACCTCTGACCTCACTGGACGGTCCGCCACACTTTTCTTTACACCTCTCGGGCTTATCCGAGAGTGTGGCGTTGTAGGGGAGGTGTCCCCGCACGCGTGCGTATGTCAGAAGTGTCGGCAGTGTCCGCCGGCGCCGGTCCAGTGTCCACCGTTGTCTGAAAACTGCACTTTTCTGACCTCTGACCTCACTGGACGGTCCGCCACACTTTTTTTTACATCTCTCGGGCTTATCCGAGAGTGTGGCGTTGTAGGGGAGGTGTCCCCGCACGCGTGCGTATGTCAGAAGTGTCGGCAGTGTCCGCCGGCGCCGGTCCAGTGTCCTTCGTTGTCTGAAAACCGCACTTTTCTGACCTCTGACCTCACTGGACGGTCCGCCACACTTTTCTTTACACCTCTCGGGCTTATCCGAGAGTCTGGCGTTGTAGGGGAGGTGTCCCCGCACGCGTGCGTATGTCAGAAGTGTCGGCAGTGTCCGCCGGCGCCGGTCCAGTGTCCACCGTTGTCTGAAAACTGCACTTTTCTGACCTCTGACCTCACTGGACGGTCCGCCACACTTT